>NC_141941.1:2130000-2435000 GCF_057802395.1 Ceratotherium simum simum
CCAACCACACTAGCTGGTTTCCTTGATCACGTAAATGTATGTCTCCCACTAATTCAAATTGGCTCCTGTCTTCTAAGAATGTGGTTTCAAGAAGTTCATTCTTTGTTCCCCTCTGATGCTCCAAAAATACCAAAGGTACTCCTTTTAAGAACAGACTCCTTCAAAATCGTGTGTCATCTGTGCCAATAAAGTTATTACACAGGGATGGTGTGTGACCTAGGAAAATTGAGAACTGACCGTATCTCTTTTGATGTAGTTATTTTACCTCATGAATTGAAATCAGCTTTGAAGCAGGTTTTTAAATGCTTCGTATATTCATTCAATAAGCATGTCGTGAGTGTATAATACACTTATGAGAGTGTGCTAGGGATGTGGCCATCATCCTTGTCTTCAACTTGCATTCGAATGGAGGAAGAGACAAATACAGGAGTCCCCCTTATTCATGGTTTTGCTTTCTGCAATTTCAGTTACCTGCAGTCAACTGCGTTCCGAAAATATTAAATGGAAAATTTGAGAAATAAACAATTCATAGGTTTTAAATTGTGGGCCGTTGAGTAGTGTGATGAAATCTCGCACCATCCCGCTCCATCCCTCCTGGGACGTGATTCATCCCTTTGTCCAGCGGGTCCACGCCGTGGATGTCACCCGTCCATGAGTCACTTAATTGCCACCTTGGTTATCAGATCAACTGTCACAGTATCTCAGTGCCTGTGTTCAAGTCACCCTTATTTTACTTAGTAATGGCCGAAGAGCACAAGAGTAGTGATGCTGGCAATTTGGATAGGCCAAAGGGAAGTTATTGTTGTTAGTCTCTTACTGTGCTTGATTTATAAATTGAACTTCATCATAGGTATGTACGTACAAGAAAAAATGTAGTGTATACTGGGTTCGGTACTATCTGTGGTTTCAGGAACCCATTGGGGGTCTTTGAATGTATCCCCCGCATATAAGGGGGGACTACTGTACTGAGGTTGGCAGTTACTCCTGAGTTTGCTTTGGGAGAGGTGGGTTTACGTAAATGCAACATGGACAGATACATAATTACATCCTTCTGGCTGTCAAGTGGGTTTTGGACTAAAGAAAAAGAAGACTGGATAGAGGGAAGGTGCTAATTAGGAAGGTGTTGCACTCAGGAGAGTAAGAGATGATGAAACGTTGAAGCTCGGTGCAGGCACTAGAGCTGGGAGGATGTGGGCTGATCCAGGAAGATATTCAGATTGAAGCAACAGGCAGCGCAATTAGATGATAGTCACACCCTCGATGAATCTACTTCAGTATTATTTTTCCTGTTTCCTTGTTCAGGACCGTCTTTGAGAAACAATTTTTTATGGTTGTGAGGGGTCTCCTTTGACCTTTTGTTCCATTAATAAAAGGCAATGATGGAACCACATCAATGCTGAGTGAATGGCTGGCCCTTGCCTTGGTATCCTAGGGAATTTTGTGGGACTGCTGGAGGGAAGTAGTTTGATCTGATGAAACCTGTGGTCACTCAATGAATGATAGAGAAATGGCTCTCAGAGCTAGAGGTTATCCTTTCATAACACATTTCCTTAGGGATTTATGGACAAAACTTCTGGCTTGGACAGGTAGTCTAATTTGGACCATATTTCTTTTCCAAATATTAAGTCAAGGATGGCTGTCATTTCCTGTAATGCGTGGCTAACTGGGGTCTGGGAGATTGTGGACTCCAATCCTGGCTTGGTAACTGATTTCATGACTTGAGGCAAGTTCACAGAAATGTACGGTGAGAAGCTCCCTACGGATCTCACTGCTTAACACTTTGGATGGGAGAAGTCACCCACACACCTCCACAGCCTGCTCCATCCTTATAATGTAGTGCACATTCCTCTCATTTCAGCCTTGAATGTCTATGGAGATGAAAAATAATGACCCTAAGATTGTCTTTCAATGGCCCTCATGTGAAACTCATGACTCAGTCACATGTCTTGACTTTGCTCTTTGAAGCGACATTCACCACTCAGCGTATTTTTTCTCAATTGCGTTCTCTGCCTTTTTACCTCTTCCGTTCCCTCTAGGGTATCTCCATCCAACCGTCTCTTGAAAGGAGGCATCCGTACTTGACCAAATATTGAATAAGAGTCTACCAAAACCTGAGAAGGCTATGAGTTATATGTTGATTTCTATACCTCCAAATTATATGGAGCTTCTTATCATGTTGGTCATTTGAACATCCCAAAAGCAACATTGTAAAGAGGTTCGGTGAATGGAATCATCCTGTTACTACATGTTTTGATGTATACATCTGTAGTCTTTATGGGGCAAGTAAGAAAGTAAAAGGAGAGAAGAAAAGAGCTGTTTTGTTACAATCTCTGCAAAACTTTGGGATTGTGCTAGATTTCTCTGGACCCCTCACAGAGTAAACAACAAAGAGAGAGGAGCATATTCCTGTCTCCCATGGCATAGATGTGTCTGCTTTTTATGTGAGCCCAGGAGAGACCACTTGGGGGCCCCTCTCAAACTTGGAGAAGGGTTTGCATGATGCTAATGTTGTCCTGCAAGACCAAGTGGACACAAGAATAAGAGGGTGCACCAGTACTAATGAAGTGATTTCAGACAGTGATTCTGATCTGTAAATTCCCAAAAAACATGCTCACTTGGGAAAAACTCTTATGGTAAACACATCATGTTTACTATTTCTAAACTGGATTCCTTTTCTCATATGCATCTACTTTTCTTCCTTTCTGATAAAGGGAAGATATGCTGCCTCACCTGGTTAATTTCAGACACAAAGCATCTCTGACAGCTGGAAATTGGTAGACGGGTGTGTGAACTCCATTCTCATCTGTGCAATTCTATGGCTTTCCCTAGAGTGGTAGATGACAAGAAAGGTAAGATGTAGCCAAGAGGGGAGCAGCTATGGGGAATAATTTTTTTATGCCATGAAACCAAGACTCAGGTGGACACCCACACACCTTCTTTGAGAGGCAATATTGTGATACAGATAAAACCCAGTCATGCACAGCCACACTTCAAAACAGAAACAAAGGTGCCCAGCCACCCCGTTTTCCAGGAGTGGTTCTTGCATTCAAGGAGATGGGTTTTTCTAAAAAGAAGCCAGGAGTTACAAGAAAGTGCCCGTATGAGTTTCCTGGAGCTACTGTAACAAATCACACAAACTCGGTGGCTTAAAACCACAGAAATTTATCTGTTCCTAGTCCTGGAGACCAGACGTCTGAGACGAAGGGGTCGCAGGGCCACACTCCCTCCGGAGGCTCCAGGGGAGGGTCCTTCCTGCCTCTTCCAGCTTCTGGGGCTCCAGGCATCCCTGGGCTGGTGGCCACCTCTCTCCCATCTCTGCCTCTGTCTCCACGTGGCTTTTCCTCTGTGTCTGTGTCTTTCTTCTTCTGTCTCTTATAAGGACACCAGTTGTTGGACGAAGGGCCACCCTCATCCAGGATGACCTCATGTCTAGATCCTTGACTTCATTCCATCTGCAAAAATCTTTTTTCCAAATAAGGTCACTCTCAAAGCTTCTCAGATTAGGACTTGGACAAATCTTTTAGGAGTCACCACTCAACCCACTATAGACTTTATATTAGATATTTGCCCAGTGGCCAGTGGATTAAACTGGGTTTCTGTCTGTTTTTCAGGGTTGAAAAAGGAGCTATAATAAACTGTTAATCCTGACATACCACTTGGTATTTTAGCAAAACAAAAATTCCCTAGATTTGCTTAATGAATCCTCACAATACATAGCAGGTAATCGGCTCTTACATGTTTGTTTTGAGTCTTGGATGAATTAAGGGGAAAATTTAAAAATTGCTAAAAATCTCACTACCTCCTGCCAGCTCACCAGACAACTTTTATGCTTCATAAGCAGCAAAAGAAATATAATTTCTGAGAGAATAGATTTCCTTGTACACATCAACGTCACTGGAAAAAGTAGCTGGGTGGAAAAGGCTGAAAAAATGAATAGAGAGTGATTTTCAAGATTTCCTTTCATTAAAAACAAAGCTTGAGGGTTCAGAGATGTAGAAAGTGAAGTGCATTTTTTTGTAAAGGAAAGAATTTAAGATTTGGAGTGAATGGATGAATATCAGCAGCGAAAGAATGGCTGAATATATGACAGTGGTATCTTTGTAGAAGACAGCTCTGAAATGGTTCTTTGAAACTCATCTTCTTACACGTTGTGTCAGTCTGATGGAGCTGTGCAATATTGGAGCTCAGGACCCATGTTTTACAGATCCACATGAGATTCTGCATACAAAGAAACATGCCTATCTATACTGCTTCTGGTTATTGGTAAAATTAAATAAACACTCTCAGTTATTGTGTCTTTCTGCATTTGCAAATTCTTGGTTTACATCTAACCTCAATTCTAGAGGAAGTCTATTATCTTGCTCTTTAGGGATCATAGGTGCTTTTTAAATACGATGTGGAATTTCCACTCCCATGAAAAAAGTGGTTCCATTTCAGATAGTGTCAGCTCAACTGGTGCTTTTGAAACAAGTCAGAGTCTAAACTCTTTGGCTCTCTAATCACCACTGTGGAGTTAAAAATATTAACGGAAATTGTTAAAATTTGGAGAAATTCTGAACAGATGGATAGACCATAAACCATAGGGCGTCAATGACCCTAAGCCAATGCAGGAGAGAGTCATTTTAAAAACTGATGATGAAACTACAGTTGGATCAGACCCACAAAAAAGATGTATGGTAAATTTTATTTATACCAGACAAATGTTAAGTTAATCATTGCCTCTGGTTAATGCATATTCCAGATCTGGTGACACTGTGGATGAAATCTCAGGTCACTTGTTGTTTTTGCAGAGTTACATGGAAACATTGATTAAGTCCAAATGCAGTCAGAGCTCAGCTGGCTTCCATACCAAAGGGCTCTGATGACTTCCTGAAGTGAGAGGAATGCGAACTCTTTGCAAATGCCTCCTACACAGCACACTCTGCTGAAAATGTAGTGGCTACTTGGTTTTACATCATTCTATCCATGCAGTAACTTGGAAAAGTGATGAAACCTTGAAGACATATAGCTATACAGCTGATGGATGAATGGAAGGATGGCTGGGAGAGTGGTTGGACGGGATGGATGTATGGATGGATGGGTAGATAGATAACAGTTAGAGAGATAGAGATAGGAATAGATAGATAGATAGATAGATAGGTAGGTAGATAGATAGATAGATAGATAGATAGATAGATAGATAGACAGAAAGACAGATAGATAAATAGATAGATAGATATAAATAATTCAAAATGTCTAGACTACAGGATAATGAACAGAATACATATTTTGTACCTAAACTCTCCATATGTCTCTGAGCCAGTGCTAGCTCCGTCCTTCTCAGTTGCAAAGGGAGGTCTCAGGCTTTTCATTTGTACGTCTCTCCCTCTGAGACCTAACCATTCTCTGCAGTGAGGTGCATATTTACTCTAAGCACACCAGCCCCAGTGCTGAGGCCTCTGCAGTTAGGACACAACCATAAAAGTGGAATCCGAAAGCTGCCGTAAAGTGCATTGGACAAGGGCGTGTTGGGTTGCAGCTCTAGTTGCAACTGACCTGGCTGTGTCTCTGCCCCGCGTGACCTCAGCCCTTCCTACTGGGCTCCACAGACGTTCCTCTTCTTTATGGCTCCCCAGAGCACGCAAGGAAACCCCGTTCTCCTCCTCCCAGCCTGGGGCAAAGGACAGCTTGATGATCCCGGGAGAAATGTGCAAAGAGCATTTCCTTTGAGGCCAGTTAGACCTGCATTTCAATCTGGGCTTTGCTCCTCAATCCAGGTGTGATTTCAGACAATTATTGCACCTCCCCGGACCTCCTGGAATGTCCCGTTAAATAACGGGCATCGTATGCAGTGACATCGTTCACGAGGCAACCAGACTGAAATGAACACATTCAAACGTGCTAAGTCTTTGTCTGACACAGAAATCACTTTTGGAGATGTGAGATTGAGTCACTGAACCAGTTACTTTGAGGAAACAAATAGCTATTCACTCAAAACTTAAGCAATTTTTTTTTTAATATGTGATTTTGACTTATTTAGAGCTTTGCCTTCAAACAGATATGTGAAAACATTGGGGATTTTCTCTCTTGGATCCTGTGCACTTGGGGTCCATATCACATAATAGACATTCAAGTAGAGTTTGTTGAATGAATAAACAAATCCTCTGAAATGACTGATGCTAATCCCTGATGTTGCTTGCCTTAGGGTACAATGCAACTTTTTTTTCTTTTTTTTTTTTGTGAGGAAGATTAGCCCTGAGCTAACATCTGTTGCCAATCCTTCTCTTTTTGCTGAGCAAGAGTGGCCCTGGGCTAACATCTGTGCCCATCTTCCTCTCCTTTATATGGGATGCCGCCACAGCATGGCTTGATGAGCAGTGTGTAGGTCCACGCCCGAGATCCGAACCTGCAAACCCCGGGCTGCCAAAACAGAGTGCACGAACATGGCCACTATGCCACTGGGCCAGCCCAGCAACATTTTAAAAATATAGGTCAAAGTTTTCATAGATAATCAAATTTATTATTATTATTTTTAACAGACTTTATTTTTTAGAGAAGTTTAAGTTCCCAGAGAAATTGAGCAAAGAGTACAGAGATTTCCCATATGCCCTCTGCCACTACATACACACAGCGTCCCCTGTTGTCAACATCACCCACCAGATGATACATTTATTATAATTGATGAACGTGCATTGACACGTCATAGTCACCCAGAGTCCATAGTTTACATTAGGATTCACTCGTGGTGGTGTACATTCTGTGGGTTTGGACCAAAGCATAATGACATGTATCCACCAGTATAGTATCCTACAGAGTATTTTCACTGCCCTAAAAATCCTCTGTGCTCCATCTATCCATCCTGCCTCCCCCTCAACCCTTGGCAACTGCTGATCTTTCTACCATCTCCACAGTTTTGCCTTTTGCAGAGTATGGTTGGAATAACATACTCATATAGTTGGAATAACAGTATGTAGCCAATAATAAATTTTAAAAATTAATATGCTGAGTTATTTTCTTGGAAATGAAACTGTTTTTTTGTCAAAGAGATGCTTGAATAACCATGTGTCAGACATTTTATTTCCATTACCTCTTTCAATTCTAACATCCTCCCGAATTAGGTCGTAACATCCTCATTTTGCCGTGTAGCTCAGAGAATTCAAGTTCAGACAGGCTATGAGGTAAGCATCCTGAATTGCAAGTTGCAATATTGTGATTTATAAGAAATATATATTTGGTCATTCAGGTGGCCAAAATATGTTTCTCATATATATTTGGTCTTCGTCCACAGTTCCTGGCTCACTGCTCCCAAATCCCTTGGAATTTCCTAAGTGTTGAAAGTGATACAGGTGTCTTGTTTATGTGAATGAAGGTGACTTTTGGATCCCACCCGAGGATGGGGGCTGGTTGCCTGTAGAACCAGCCACGTGATGAGAGGATTAGAACGCTTAGTCCCATCTCTCTGATTTCCAGGGGCGGGAGGGAGGCTTGAGGTTGAATCAATTGCCAATGGCCCCTGACTTTGTCAATCATGACTATGCAATGAAGCCTCCATAAAAACCCAAAAGGAAATCTTATTGGCTCTTCTTTTTCAGAGGGCTTCTAAGGTGGGGAACCAGAATGCTTCCATGCGCTTCCGTGATTGGCTCCAGGCTTCACGAGGACAGAAACTCCTTTACTCAGGACCTCACCCTGTGCATCTCTTCATTAGGCTGTTGATTTGTATTCTTTAATATCCTTTGTAGTAAGTGGGTAGTCTAGTGAGTAAATGGGTTTTCTTGAGTTCTGTGAGCCGTTCTAGCAAATTAATAGGACCCGAGGAGGGGGTTGTGGAAGCCTCTGCTTTGTAGCCAGTCCATCAGAAGTACAGTTAACAACCTGGACGCAGGATTGGCACCCTGAGTTGGAGGGGGTCTTGGAAACTCCAGTTTGTAGCGACGAAAAAATGAAAAACAATAATAGGATACATTGGAGTGTTACTGAGCAAGGGTTCTCTCCATCCATGCACACAAAAGCCCATACTGTGGTATCCCAGTCTTTGAGGGAAGAAGGTTTATTATGCAATCAATTGTTAAGGAGACAAGAGAACAGCTCTCAGCTCTGTTTCCCGGAGGGTATGGGGTCAGGTTTAAGGGGTCAGGGAGAACGGGCTGGTGTGCGAACCGCTGGCAGAATGACTTGCATTGGCGGATCAAAATTTCCTCTTCTGTAAGTGCTGCTGGCTGGCTCTCTGCCCCTGAAAAATAGCCTTAACTTTCTGTTGTGAAGATGAGGTCAACACAGGAAACAAGAGTGAAGTTGTTATGTGAATTTAAGTCATTCCCTCCTCGACTGATAAGTTTCTAGAGAATTAGTCATCCTCCCCTTCCTGGCGCGGAGAGGAAGGCACCCTTACAAACGGAGATTTCTCTTATAAATGTAAATTTCCCTTACAAATGGGTAACTTCTACTAGGTTTTCAGAGCTTTTCCGTGTGTCTGCTGTTTCTTAAAAATAATCAGCCTAAAATAATTCTTATGCCAAAGGGGCATATTTGGGGATGGCAAATTCTGTTCCTGGTGGTTACAGGAGTATATGGGGAAGCCATTTGGTTTAAAACTAATTTATCCGAACTTCTTTTTCCAGAAAGGTCTGACGTGGCCTGTTAAGCATGCATTGTCCATCTGCTTTAAATGTCGACAGTGTCTCAAAGCTAAGAATGATGCCTTTAAAGATAGGGATGTTGCCTGCCCCATATCAGCATATCTTTAAGGATAAGCAATTCTTCCCAGAAACTAAGGATTAATTACCAATCTGCTTTAACTCACCTTGTGACCACTGACTTGGTGACCCCTGACCAGCTGTGCCAGTAAAGCATCTCGTGACTGTAGTAAAAGAGGTAATCCTGTCATATGTGATGGATGCTCTTTGTTCCAAGGTGGTAGATACCCACTCTGTACACCCCACTTCTTCCTTCCTTGGTGCAAATTTCTCCTGCGCTATCATCCTCAGACCTGGTTCATAATAAACTCACCCCAATTTTGATTTATAGATTGATTATAGATTATTTGTGTTGACAGCGGTTGGTTGATCAGAAGCACAGGTAACCACCTTGGCTTGCTACTGGCATCTGAAGGGGAGAGCAGTCTTGTGGGACTGAGTCTCAACCTGTGGAGTCTGATTCTATCTCCAGGTGGATAGTGTCAGAATTGAGTGGAATTCTCGGACACCCTGTACAAGCCAGTTGTTGGTGTGGGGAAGCCTACACGCACACACACAGGTTGGAACTGGGCCCAGGAACCCTTTTGCACAAGCCCTATGCCATTTAGTCTGTATTTGCTTTAGGAAGCCCCAGAGTCTGCTGTTGACCTTTAGGGTCAATAACTTTGCCAATCAAGTGCTCTTGGACAAGTGGAAATCTCCTCAGAGCTGAGATTTCCTATTGGTTAAGTGTCCTTATGTGCGTGATGTGTTTGGGAAATAAGAACAGGGCCATTCTTAGTTGTAATTCATGTTGTACTCTCTGCACTTCTGTGTTATTGCACATCCGAAGGATGAGTGGAAGAGAAGGCCAAAACAATTTTGGACAAATGCCTCGTGTAGACAGAGCCATTAGTTAGAGAATCAAACGAGACAGGGACTAATGTAATAAGTTAAATATTCTTCCTGGTTCCATGGACACATGGGAGGAGTTCTGAGTTTTCATTGGGTGGTGTGATGAAAAAGAGTTCTCTCCCTTCCTTTGGACAACTTATATGGATTTTATCATACCTTACAGTTTGGGGCAACCAAATAAAACACAGAAAGGTTGTGGGTATTGTCAGATCCTCCCTAATATAAAGATGTGTTGAGAAACCTTTGAGAGGCTCTGGGTAACTCACTGGGGGTCTCTCTTCCTCATCTGTACAGGAAGTGTGGATTCACATGGGAATCCTAGAGGGTGCTCTGGTCTTCAGATGCCCTTCTGTCCAGCTCTCTGGGGCTCCTTCTCATAATTAGTGACATGCAACCCCCTCCTCTCCTAAACTGAAACCTCCAGTGCATATAACCTCTCTGCGTGCAAATGGAGAAGGAAATGCAATGTCTACCTGCAACAGAGGAGAATTAAGGGTGAATGATTTCTGTTACCATCGTTTGTATTTCCGTGTTTTACGAAACTTATGGTAAAGTAACCACGTGCATGGGTCAGCCTCCACTGAGTATATCTGGATTTCAAAGAAATAGGAAGATAGGAAGTCATTTGTATGGGAAGTAGGGTACACACACCAAATAAACAGCTACAGGGGTGGGCGCTTGAATAAAAACAAGGGCTCGAAGAAATAAATGCAGGTGAAAAATACATGTATAGGAGAGCCAACAGGAACGTCAACTTAATTGAAATAGCCATCACAGACTAAGAAAAAGGATAGATGGTGAAGAAATGTAAAATAAAGCAGAGATATGCTCATCTTGGAGGTGCCATTATCGTATGTGTAGAATCCAGGTAGGTTCATATTTGTAATCATGAAAAGCGTGGTCCAAAAATCAACAGAAGCCAACCTCATCACCTGTCTTGCCATCCCTTGCATCTGGTCACAGGAGCTGACCCAGACCCCGGGCAACAGAGAATGGAGGACCAGTTGGGAAAAGAAACAGAGACCACAGAGCATTCATGAAGGTGGCCTCTGGGCATGGCATCAGAAAGAGGATGGTTTAGTGTTTTCATGTTCTTGGGATAAATATCCAGAAGTGGAATGGCTGGATCATATGGTATTTCTATTTTTAACTTTTTGAGAAAGCTCTATTCTGTTTTCCATAAAGAATAATTCAAAAAGTTATATGTGCCCCTATGTTCGTTGCAACATTATTCACAGTAGCCAAACAACTGAAGTGCCCATCAGCAGAAGAATGGATAAAGAAGATGTGGTATATATATATACAATGGAATACTACTCAGCCATAAAAAAGACAAAATCATGCCATTTGCAACAACATGGATGGATCTTGAGGATATTATACTAGGCGAAATAAGTCACACAGAGAAAGACAAATGCCGTATGATTTCACCCATATGTGGAAGATAGACAAACACACAGATAAGGAGAATAGATCAGCAGTTCCCAGAGGGGAAGGGAGTGGGGGGTGGGCGAAAGGGATGAAGGGGCACATGTGTATGGTGACGGATGGAAACTAGACTATTGGTGCTGAGCATGATGCAGTCTATATAGAAGCTGAATAATAATGATGTACACCTGAAATTTATACACTGTTATAAGCCAATTTGACCTCGATAAAATAATTTAAAAAAAAAAGAAAGAGGATGGAAAACAAAGGTGTAAACATGCCTCAATGGTGTGCATTGTGGTTTTCCCAGCGGGGATTGTGATTTTCGTTATCAAAAGTCTGCTCATGTCCTCTCACACTCCATTCGTCCTGCCTGCCAAATGCTGAGCTGGCAATGTTATGCAAACAGTCTCGTTATTCTCCAAAGAGTGGAAATAAGTCAACTTGTTTCCAAACCTTTCCAACTAAACTGATTCAATTGTGCTTTGGCCTCAAAGCTGTTTTTAAGCTCATTTGGCTCATCCTAACATAAATCCTGCTAATGTTTCATATTCATTGCTAATGGACTAATTACTCAATACAGTAGTAGAATCTAATTGATTTTTGAATGGAATCAACATGGTGAGTTTTTTTAATCATCCAAAAAGATCGACATCCAAAATGTTTTTAAACATCCCAAAGAGAGAGATTTATTTCTGTCAGTTTTCTAAAGTCTATCTGCATCGAATTTCTATAAAGACAGAAATAACAAGAAAGATTACTTATAAATAATATAAGCATGGTGATGAATCCTATGATAATCCCTTTTACCTTAACAAAAATGATCTCATTGGTCATCATAGCTAGCTAGCTAGCTAGTTATACATAAATGATACATGGATGGATAGATGGATGACAGATAGATAGATAGATAGATAGATAGATAGATAGATAGATAGATAGACAGACAGACAGGTAGACACATATGAAGTTACTTTGTTGGTTAATAATTCAATTTTGTTATTTAATTGAATCAAGAATTATACAAACACATCAAATAGTGAACAAGACGTCTGAAAACAATTTCTTCTGGAGAGCTCTTTTGCTCCATGGTGCATAAAAATCTATCCTTTAGGGGAACCCTCTTAGCTTTATTAATAACTCTGACAACAACACACATTGATCTGTAGAGTCTTTCACTGAGATTTTTTTGACAATCAAGTCAGGCTGTCAGCTGCTAAAATGCCCGATTTAACTTTTTGAAAGTTGGCTCACGTCCCACCTGTTTCAACAATGATGATCTGCGGAAAAGAAATATTTTATTACCGTTAAGTAACTTCAAGAGTTTTACAAACATATGGGTAAAACTTTGTATCTATCATCAATAATTCTTAATGGGACACTCTCTTTGACTCATTACTCATGAAGCACATATATGCTCACAGTAAATCTTCCTCCATCTGTCTGAAAATTTGCTTCACATGTAAAACCACGTGCAGTTGTAAGCTCAGACGGTTTGAAGGTTTTTCTACGTGAGCATCTGGTGAGACACTCCACAGTTGTGTGGTCAGCGCTGCGCGTTCCTCATCGTAGGATTATTGCACCTCATCTAAAGTCCCAGGAGGCCCCCTGAAAATGACAATCACGCACTCATCATTTTGAAAACGGCAAGAAGCTGTCCCAAATTTCCAAGTCATCCTTAAGAGGTCCTGAGGCCCCTCTTGAGAAACACTGCTCTGAAGCCTGTGGAGGGACAGGGAAGTGGGGAGAAGGCATTCACAGAGGACTCCTTGTCAGACTCAGAATGTATAAAATATCAGAATTACAGTAAAAGCGTAAAATAAAGCCCGCAGCTGGAAGCTGGCCCTGTACTCAACCTGATTTCCCGTCTTCTGCGGGGAGATCCCGGATTAAAGAGCAGCTCGCTAGCACCCCCTGATGCAGCCTGTCTCCACGTCCATCTGGACCACAAAATGAGACAGATAGACCCAAACTTCTCGTGGACCCCAATTTAGGACCAATATGCTCATTACTGCCAGAACGTAAGAGGAATGTCCCCGATGAGACCTATGAGTCAGAATGGACAAAAATAAGGAGGGGCTTTCCATTGCTCTCCTGGGGAAAGGAGGAAAATCTATTTACCTGACAGAATACGAGATTTATTTTATTTTACTTTAATTGTCTTTCTCTAGGCCTGGGGTCTGCTGGCTTTTTAAATATAGCCACCCAAGGAGTGAGCTCTCTCTTTCTCTCTCTCTCTCCCCCTCTCTCATTCCATCTCTCTCTGTCTCTCCATCTCTCTGTCCATCTCTCTCTCTCCATCTCTCTCTCTCTATCTCTCCATCTCTCTCTGTCTCTGCCTTCTCTCTCTCTCTCCTTCTGTCTCTTTCTTCATCTCTCTCCCCCTCTCTCTTTCCATCTCCCTCTCATTGCGTATTAAACCTCACAGGCATTTGCCATTTCTAGACATCCCCAGGGGGGCTCACCCACAGCTTTGGGACCGTTTGGGGCTGTGCACACAGTGGAGCGGACCCGAGGCTCCCTCCACCCACTGGAGAAGCCCAGCAGACCGTTGCCCTTGACAGCGTGGTCACATTCACACAAAGACCCCAGCCCGTTTCCCGGGAGGGATGGCATCCGGACGACAAGCCCCTCTTTCAGAAGTTCCAAGTTCTGAGTTCAGAAGTTCCAGGCATCTCTGATAGACTGAAGCCAGGTGGCAGGGATGGAAGACAAAAGCCTCTGAGCAAACTCCCAGGTGTCATGAGCATCCCTGGGGGAAAGGCCGTGGAGAAGGAGGAGGAGAAGGAGGAGGAGATGGGAGAGGAGGAGGAGGAGGAAGGGGTTGAGAGTACTGGGTCCCTAAAATGGGAAAGGAGCAATCAGCAGGAAGCAAATCCTGCCTCAGCAGGAAGCAAATCCTGCCGGCATCCATCTGCCCTCTGGGTACACGAGGCCACCTGTTGCCTCCTATTTTTGTTTCCTGGAAAACAAACAACGACCGAGGAGACCCCGGTCCCCAGGGATGGGGTGTCCAGGCTGCTAGGAGCCTGTGGCCAGGCTCGGAGGGGGTCCTCCCTCTTCTGGCAAAAAGCCCCATGAATTCCTCTCAAAAGACATTGTTTTTGTCCCCAAGATCCATGGATTCGATCTTGTGAGGGGCGAGGCTGTGTTCTCTGACACACACGGAGATCCTGTGATCAGTGTGTGCGTTCTAGAGGGATTTTCCAAGTGAAAAGCATTTGTTGATCTGTCGATGCAAATAATCCATAATTAATCTATACATCAAAATAGGGGTGAGTTCATTATATGAGCCAGTTTTGTGGACTATAGCCCGGGACCAATCTTCCCCAAGGAATCAAGTTTTCTGAAAAAGCGGGGTGTACAGTGTGGTTATATACTGTCTTGGAACAAGGAGGGTCCGTCACTTTTGACAGGAATATCTCTTTTACTGCTGTCACGAGATGCTTTGCTTGTGTGGCAGGTCAGTGGTCACCAGATGAGTTAAAGCAGGTCTGTAGTTAGTACTCCGTTGCTGGGAGAGATGCTTATCCTTAAAGAAATGCTGATATGGGAGAGGCAAGATGCCTAGATAGGCCTCATTCCTGGCTTTGGGGCATTGTAAATGCTTAAAGCAGATGGACCATGCATGCTCAACAGGCCACGTCAGGGCTTTCTGCAAAAACAGAGTCAGGTCGACTTGGTTTTAAACCAAATGGTTTCCTCGGACCTCCAATATATCTTAACTGATTTTCACTGATTCATCAGATCTGAGGATTTTAGTTTTGTGGACAATCAGCCTTGTCAGCATGAAGGGGGGACATCCCTGTTCTCCCTGTGATGTTTGGAATGGCCGGTCCCCCCAGTCAAGGAGTGGTGTTCACAAACTGTGAAACCTTCCAGGATAGGCGATCAGACGGGTCACGGATCTTTGCGGTTACCGGGGTTATTCAAGTAATTTTACGGGGAGTGGGGACACCAGCCTCCTTCCTCCGTTGCTGTCCTGTCTGGCGGTTGGCTTTTTCCCAGCAGTGGACGTCTGTATTTCGCTTCTGACCTCTGGGAGAGGCTCCCCAGCATCAGAGCGTGACTCGACACTTTTGTCACAGTGGTAATAATAACAGATGCCTCTGCCTGTTCGCAGAGTCGCTTAGGTTTTTGTTCTTCTCCATCCAAGTATTGAGGCTGTCATCCCGGGAAGGATGTGGGTGAGGTTTTGTTCACACCTCCCACCGGGTCATGGAGCTGGAGACCCTGGTGAAACACACACACCCACAAACACACATACCCACACGCATATACACATAAACACACCACATACACACACACACACAAAGACACATACCCATACACACAAACACATACACATAAATTCACATACACACACGCATACACACATCAACACACGCATACACACAACCCACACAGACACACAAACACACACAACACACATACACACAAACACACATACACACACAAACATAAACACATACACACAAACACACACATATAAACTCACATACACGCATACACACATCAACACAAACACACACAGACACACATGTATGCACAAACACACATACACACATAAACACAGACACACATACACACACATAAACACAGACACACAAACACATACACACATATAAACTCACATACACACATCAACACACACATACACACAAACACAGACAGACACACATACACACACATAAACTCACATACAGACACGTACACACACAAACACATAAACACACATACACACAGATGCACACAAAGACACATACACACACAATGTCATACACACAAACACACATATACACACAAACACATAAACACACAGACACACACAGACACACACAAAGACACATATACACAAACACACATGCAAACAAAAATACAGACTTTCAATACTGGTTCTGGAAGCAACTTTTTCTTCCTTTTTTATTTTCTCGTTACACTATTTTACTTCTATTTTCCCGCTAGAAATAGAGGTTTCAAAGGGGTCACGTGAAGGCTGTTTTTCTGAGAACCGCAGGGCATGGTGCGGATTTCTGATTTATTTTGTCTTCCAGAGTGAGTGTGGGAGGACGTAAGACATAACTTGAAGCACAGTAAGTTTTAGCCAAAGCCTGTGGATTCAGGGTGTGGCTTTTGATCGTATTTCATTTTTTTCTGAAAGACGTTAGAGGGAATTGATGTTCTTTGGGGCTTTTTTGAGTGTTTTGCGGGGTTACAGATTTGAGAAATGAGGAAGGGTATCGATGTTTGGCGTGAGCTGCAGGCAAAAGTGGACTGAACCAGCTTTCAAGCCTAATTAAAGCCATTTGACCCAAAAATGCTCGGATTATGTCCGTGCTGCATGAAATAAAATTAAGAAGGACTTCACATAAAGGAAAAATATGTCAAATAAAACACTTGTAGGCGAGTTGAGAAAATGCAAAAGGGGTTATTGTTTCCATCAGGTGGACTCCACTTTGATTCAAACTTATTTAAATTTAACATTTTACAGAGTGGTGTCTCGCTGAAAACATCTTAGCACTTGCTGACTGAGAAAAATAAGTTTCGGGCCCTTTTATAAGTTCAATGGAGACGACTGGAAGAATTAAACATAAAATATATAATTAGCAGCAATTTGGAGAAGGAGCAGGATGGAGAGGGAGGATGAAGCGAGGTAGATTGTTCATATTTCAGAGTGAGGAGTCAAAAGACTTTGCTGAATGTTAATTGTGAAATGGAAGTGTACCTATCTTGCGGAGAATTTCAGACACGATCGTGCAGAACTAAAAATGGAAAAGGACAAAGCCATTTCCATCTTACATTTGACTCTATGGATGAGAAGAGAGGAGAATTGTTATGTTTTCATGTTTCTGAACACTGTAGCTTTTTATTGCTACATCTCATGTATCCACAGATTGCCTTTGTAACAGGAAAACAACCAGTATATTAAATTCTGCGTCATTTCTGTGCTGGCTCATTTTAGTTTGCTTCTTGATAGTAGAAGTATTAATCTCTCTTTTTCTTAGGGGGCGTCAAGAAAATTTTGTTTCTCAGATGCCGGGTGTCTGCTATTACATTTGTCGACACAAAATAAGCAACAACCATTCTGTAGATAAGAGAGATAAGGTGAATTTTAGTTGAGCCACGATGAGGATTGTAACCCCGGAAGGCTTTTCCAGAAAGGAAGAAAGTGTTCCAGAGAAGCACGGTTTTCAGTACAAAGGGTTTCTTATACCTTTTTAGAACAAAGAACATACATTAAACACACCCAGGATATGTATTCATCCAAGTTTCAAAGAGGTATTCAATTGCAAATCAGCAGATTAACACGACCGGGAAGTGAAAGGGACTAATAAGGGAGGGTAGGAGGGGAAGTATGCATTCTCATCTTAAGAGAGTGCATTCTTTACTTTAATGGTTAAAGCAGATGTATAATGTGTGTTTGACAGGCCCTGAGTCAGGCTTCTTTAGTTCAAGCCGAAACAGTTTTGAACCGGAAGTTACCCCATATACCTCAATATGTGAAAATCTTTTATCAATTGTTTTGAGCTAGAGGCAACTGAGAACCTGCAGATATAGGAAAAGCTCTTTACTTCCCCTTAACTACCTAAAAGTAGAGTAGAAATTTTCCATTTTATAAAGGAAATTTGCATTTATAAAGGAAACATCCATTAGTAAAGCTGTTCTCTGTACCGGGAAGAGAGCTACTTCCAGAGATAACTTTTATCATCTGAGAGACTCTTTTCTGCATAACAAAACAACCCTTATTTATCAGACATTTCCCACTTTACACTTCCCATAACTGTCCTTCCCTACCCAGAAGCCGTAAACTCCTTTTCCTTTGTTGAGCATAAGATGGTATATAAACCCTATGATCTGGCAACCTCCTTAAGCCACGTATTTCTTTGTGAACTCCTGTGCATACATAAGTACATAATTAAAGCTAATTATTCTCTTATTAATCTGTCTTTTATCAGTTTAGTTTGCAGGCTCCAGGCGCAGAACCTAGGAGGGTAGAGGGAAAAGATTTTTCCTCCCATACACTTGGCCTGTAGAAGCATCACTCCAATCTCTGCCTCTGTCTTCACATGGCCTTCTCCTTTAAAGTTCTCTGTGCCGTCTTTTCTCATAAGGACACATTACAAGGGGTTGCAGACAAGGACCTGGAAGGGTAGAGGGGAAATTATTGTTCCTCCCTATCGTCTTCCGTCATCTTCTGTGAGAAGATGAGAGTGGGAGAAGACTCAGTTTGGTTGATGAGTCTGGGGGCAGGAAGTGGAGTGAATTCTCAGCTGATGGGTTTTCCCTTCCCTGGAAGAGTGGGGTAAGATTATCCATTATATCATACATCTATTATATACACTTATATCTATTAAGTGTTTTGGGAAGGGTCTTGGTGGTAGAAGACTCTAATGTTAGAGAAGAACAGAGGGTTAATAACCACTTTGGTCACCGGCAAACAGTAGGATGGCAGGAGGTTTTGAGTCCTGTTGGGGGTCAGGGACCCCGCTATGCCGTTTCTACTAATAATGAGCCTCCTGGGGTGAAGGTGTGGGAGATCAAGATTTGGCCACCTTGAAATCTATCTCTTTACCTTGGTTGTTTTCTCTAGGGACATTTGACCTCCCCCACTAACTGCCTAAAAAATTTGACATGGTGGCTCCTTCCTGGAACAGATCTATCATAATGGCTGTAAGGATAACATAAGATAGAGGTTACAATAGAAAAGGCACCAACAAGCCCATCTTATAGGAAGTTCTGTCTCTCTGGCCACATTCTCTGGATGGCCCTGCGAGGAGTTGCCAGACAATCATTTACATTTATACGGAAAATTTCCATTTGTAAAGGTATCTCCCTCTCTGTTTTGGGAAGAGGGGGGGAGGGAGGGGGGGATGGCCTCATTTCTAGAGGCTTATCAATGTGGAAGGTGAGGCCTTAAGTCTACATAATAACATTACTCTTGTTTACTGTGCTTTAGTGGTAATCTCCTGTAACTGACTCCCCCCACCCCCAACATCCTCCTTTGTCATTGGCTGAACATGGTATTTAAGATGAGAGTTTCTGCTATTGTGTTGAGAAACGCAGCGTCCCTGCTTTCTCCCATGTATACATATTATTAAACATGGTATTATTTTCTCCTGCTAACCTGTCTTGTTAATTATTTGGCCAGCCATAAGAACCTTAAGGAAAAGGGCAGAGGGAGATTCTCCCTCTTCCCCCGACAAAGGGAACCTCTGGCAGTTGGGGTCGTCCAGAGATGGTCAGTTTCCAGTTAAGTGTTTGGATGAATATGGGTCAAAGAGTTAAAACTTGGGGAGAATTCTTCAAGTGTTGGGCGATGGGATTTAAGCTGGATGGACATGACAATGGAGGAGACGACCCAAGTAGAGACGGATCCAGCAAAGGAGGCAATGAATTGGACCATATATCTTTACAAATATGGGTGTATTTTTCCCCCTTCTCTCAGGCTATTATTGCCTCATTGACGAGTATCACCAACATCATTTCCTAGCACAAGATGCTAAGTGTCTGGCGTGAGCATGGTTCCAGCATGTCAGATAATCTTAGAAGAACAAACTGTCTTTAAAGCTGTCTTGTCTCCACATCCTCGCCAACCCATGTTATCTTTTGTCTTCTTGATGGTAGCCATTCCAACAGGTGGGAGGTGGGATCTCATTGTGGTTTTGATTTGCATTTCCCTGAGGATTAGCGACGTTGAGCACCTTTTCGTGTGACTGTTGGCCATTCGCGGACCTCATTTTAAATCCGTGAGTTGCACACCAGTGAGCCGTGTGGGAAAGCTTAAGAATGTTCTCAGTTTACATGTTTTATAGGAACCACTAGCTGTGCAGTTTGCTATTCTAGCCACCCAGAAGGTAAGCTCCCAACAGATGCGACATTTGGAAAAATAAGCTACTGCTCTTTTTAGAATATTCAAGCATATGTCTTGTTGAAGAATAATTCGGTTTTACTTAGAGTTTTTAAAAAAATATGGTTTTACCATATAAGAATCCATTTATACAGTGTTCGACATCATCGTTAAACAAGCTTTCTATACTCAATGACTGTGGCCATCGTAGGGGCCGTGAAGACTATACAAGAAATGAGTGGGAAGCTGGACGCTCGCGTCTTCTGTGGAAATGCACAATCGCATTCAGTTATTTCTTCTTTTTCATGCTTAAGGAGGTAATTGATATCGCCACGGATAAAATACTGGGCTTCTGGTTTCTAGGAGAAATTTTTGTCCAAGAGAATTTTGAAGCCAACCTTGAGTTATCTGGCTCCAAATGAAACCAAAAGTCTAAGGAAGGTCAACTTTTGGTAAGACTAGAAGAGTTGTAACATGTACGGCTCATTTAATTTATAGCTGTACGTCTGTATATTGAAGGCTCACCTACGGAAGCTGGAAATACATCGTCTCACAGCCTTTATGGTCGCTCATACAAGGCTGGAGTGGTCTCTTCCAAGAATCTTGCAGATCTTGTCCCAAACCTTGTTTCCCCAATGCCCCTGAAAAATAAGGCGATTTCAGGCATTCACGGTGATATAAATTGGGATCTCCTGATAGACAAACTAAAAGCAACTTTCTGAAGGTCCAGATTCTTGGACGAAGAAAATTATACTTCTAGGAATACAACTCAAGGAAATATTTTAAATTGTAGGTGCAATAATGTTTATTCTGATGTTGCATATAACATTATAATAAAGAGAGAGAATACAAATATGTCAGTGGGAGATTGGGAAATTCACTTAGAATAAATATATTCAATGGTCTATTATATGGCTGTTAAAAAGGATCAGGTGTTTATTTATATGATAAAACGAAAAAATTATGGTATATTGTTGAGTAGAAAACAAGTTACAAAGAGTATGTGCAATATAATGCACTTTATGCTAAAAATTATATCAATAAATTAATTAAAAGTTTGCAAGTGAAAGGATATATGTTAAATTATAACTGAAATTATAAGGATGTGAAAAAAATAAAGGAAGTGTTCTTTTGTTTTTAATCTTTCATGCATGTGTATATTTAACTTTTTTTTTTTTTTACCATAAGCATTTTTAACCCATTTATCTAAAATGCAGTGAGAAAAAAAGAAAAGGGAGATGTAATATTGGGAAAATCTCTTTCTCCTCTCTCCTGTGGGTTGCTGTTTTTTGAAAGCCTTAAGAACATAGAAGTGTTCAAATAATTCTCAAGCAAACAGATGTGTATCTGTCATTAGACCATTTTAAAACTGATGAAATAACTATATCTGTGTGTTTGTATGTTTTATACATCAGTTTACAATATTAAATTCCTCTTTCAGATGAACAAAAATCCTCTCCAAGGAGTAAGACTTTGGCTCTCAGCTAAGTGAACTTGTTCTTCTACTTTTCACAGACAGACACAAATGGGAAAGCTGACCCCACCTTCCCAACCCGTTAATCAAGCTGCAATCTTTTTAGCTGGGAAACAATTTTCATGGGATACTAAGGTCCTGTCTTTACCTGCAGAGAATAAATAGCTTCTCCAACTTTGTGCAAACTCCTTTTTTTGTGTGTGTGTGAGGAAGATCAGCCCTGTGCTAACATCTGCCAATCCTCATCTTTTTTTTTTGTTTTTTTTGGTGAGGAAGACTGGCCCTGGGCTAACTTCGTGCCCATCTTCCTCCACTTTGTATGGGATGCTGCCACAGCATAGCTAGCCAAGTGGTGTGTCTGTGCGCATCCGGGATCCGAACCGGCAAACTCTGGGCCGCTGCAGCAGAATGCGCGCACTTAACCCCTTGCGCCACCAGGCTGGTCCCCCAACTCCTTTTGAAATTCCACTGTGGATGAATAATTACAGAACAGTCACTTGGGTGCAAGGAGGAGACTTCACAATTTGTGCATTAATTCATCAATAAATGCTTTTTGGGAAGCCAAGATCTGCCAGACGCTGAGATTGGGGTTAGCCACGCAAAGGAGACCTCAATGGATTTCTTCACCTTCGTGAGCTTTGGGCTCAGGAGGAAAGAAGGGCAGACAAATGAGCAGGCTTCGATGACACCTGGTACAGATTGCCTTGGGCAGCTGGGCATGCTCTAGGGACGGGGATAGAGGGATCAGAGCAGGTTTCCTGATGCCAGTGCACCTGACTGAGCCCTGGGGGGGTGATTGGCAGGTGGCAAGATCACCTGGAGGGAAGAAGGAGGGAGCAGGCTCAGGGTTTCTAGCAAGCAGATGGCAGTGCCAAGGCTCAGAGACACGAGAAAGCAGAGACCTGGGGAACTGAAAATAGGAGGCAGGGCACAGGGAGTGAGGGATGTAGAAATGATGCTGTGGGCGTAAACAAGTACCACCAAATGAGAACAGGCAGAGGCTATTTAATTCAGAGCTGGTTTTAGCAAGGGAGTCAGCCACCATCACTCACTTTTGGTGGAGACTCAAAGGCGGGCAAAGGAGTGGATAAAAGAGAAGTTTCCAGCATGGCCTGATTGGAGGCTGTTGGCACCGGGAAGGAGCTAGAGATGGCGAACCAAAAGTGGGGCATCCTATGTGATTGGTTACAGGTGCACGTTTGCCCTTCTCTGGTTGGTCCGAATTTGGAAACGGGGGCTAAAATTAAGGATGCTGGCAGTTATTGGTCAAGCTCTGGCCATTCCGGGCCAATTGCCACAAGGGGGTGTTGGGCTTCCTGTGCAGGTTGTTGCAGGCTGTAGGACAGAGTTCTGTTTTTAGAGATGGTCTAGCCATTGTCTGTCTGTATAATCAGTCTCTCCACGGTGAGGATTTGGGATCATTTGTCAGGAACAACGATCATTTAAGTGAGCTCAGGGAATTTTTTTTTCTATTATTCATTGACTCATTCTTTCTCTTGCATCCGTTCCAATTTCTGTTGTGGGGGGAGTGGGATTGGTCTGTGATGACTGCTTTGGCCCCAAGGAGCGGCTCCGTCTTCAAGGGCACCAGCAAGGAGGTTCCTGGGGAGTGGTCCGAATCCGTTTGGAGGATGGACGGTGCCTCATGGGGACCTTCAGACATGTTGTCACAGAGGATGATGCAGGAGAGAAATGAAATGACCTGGTGCCTTGTTGTGTGGAGTTATTCTCTACACACTCACTCAGACTAGAGGAGTGGCTCATGAAACTTTGGGGAGGAATCTCCCCAAAGACTGGACTTCCCTTAGCAAGTATCATTGTTAATGCAAACCATCTGCTCCAATAGAAAAATAGAAAAAAACAAATCAACCTCAGTTTGCTGTGAAACAAGACGAGGCTTTGGTTTTCCACCAAGAGGCAGAGCACTAATTAATTTTAAAAACACTGACCGCTTTTGAATTAATTCGGTTCTTTCGATGAAAACCATGTGTGACGATGGTGTGTGTTTTCATTCTTCTATAAGCTTGAAACTCTGAGTGTTTTTGCAAGCTTTCTCTGCCTCTCAAAACCCTCAATACCTCATTGTGAACTGGAGTTTCGGGTTACTCTCCTCAGGGCTGTTGGAACAAAAACCTACATTGTGAGCGGCGGGAGAGGAGGGGTGAATTTTAAGGAATAAAGTGCAGAGGTACAAGTAGCAGAGGTGAGAAAGCTGAAGAGAAATGTACTCAGTTTGTAAATATGTCTAGAGCTGGCCACATATGCCTATTTTACGAACCATACAGCGGCAGATCAGACCCAGAAAATGGGGAAAAAGAAAATATGAATGAGCTTATGTGAGAATATAATGGGATATTGACAGTGATGGCTTGGGGGCTGCAGTTGAATTTAGGTGTGTGTGTGGGATCAAAATTTTACTGGTCCTCCAAGAGAGTATTGATTCAAAATACAATTATGTTTGAATAAAGAGTGGCTTGTTTTATAGAGAATTTATAACTTACTGACTCATACTTGTGCTTACCAGTCAAATGCTTTTCTGTGAAAAAGGAAAAGTAGAGATATTTCAGAATAGGACAGAAAGAATTAACAATAGAGCCCCAGGAGTGGGTCCACATTCTCCTTTGGGTCAAACGCATTTCCACAGTAACTATGCCTTCCTCATAAGGAATTAAATAAGAAGAAAGCCATGGATCACTGTGTGCATGTAAGTTATTAATACTCTCTTTCTGCACCTGTAGTGGCTTTTCTTAACATCATATATAGAATTTGTGAGCAAGAAACCTCAATGACCATGAGAATGAATAAGTAGGGAAAAGTGGTCTTGGTTAGATGGGATAAATTATGATTTCATGCCTTCTATACCATAGAGGATGTTTATGCAGTGCAATTCATATAATCAGGTCTGATGAATTATAAATTCATTCACTTCTTGTCAGCACCTGATAAAATTCAGATGCTCTGATTCCGAGAAAACTGTGACTATCCAGAATTTTTGAAGTGCAACAACTTCAACACATAATGAGGTAATGCTTGGTCTTCCCAGAAGTATTTTCTGAATAAGTGGGGGAAGATATGGATGAAAGAATGTATTAAAGATGCTACGATGTCAGCATCAAAGCCAAAAACACTTGGAGCTCTAAACACTCACTTACATTATATCCCAGGAGGAAATGTTGGTCCTTCAAAAGTGAGTTAGGAAGATAAATGACTTGGGGGAAGTGTCATGTTCAGCAGAGATTGCAAAACGTTCTTGTCCCATCATAAAGAAATGCTGTCATGATTTAATTGTTAAAATTCTCAACGGTGATAATCAAATAGAGAAAGAACATTTTGAGGGGTGAATAATCACGTTGGCAATTTTGAACAATCAGCTGGAGTAGATAATTAAAAACGCCACCTCATTTTATGAGATGAAGCCCATGCCTCTTCATAGCATTGCTGCAATATTGGGAACATAATTAAGGCATATACTATCATATATACGATAGACTCCACTTCACCTGGAGGACTGGAGTCAGGGCATATACTGTCATACATATGGTAGACTCCACTTCACCTGGAAGACTAGAATCAGAGCATGTACTGTCATATATATGGTAGACTCGACGTCACTTGGAGGATTGGGGTCAGGGCATATACTATCATATATACGGTAGACTCCACTTCACCTGGAGGACAGGGGTCAGGGCATATACTGTCATATATACGGTAGACTCGACCTTACCTGGAGGACTGGAGTAAGGGCATATACTATCATATATACGGTAGACTCCACTTCACCTGGAGGACTGGAGGCAGGGCATGTACTATCATATATACGGTAGACTCCCCCTCACGTGGAGGCCAGGAGCCTCTGCGCACGTACTCTCATACATACGGTAGTATACCCCTGTGTTTAATGACACCATTATAGCCCGCCCTGCCTGTTTTGCTTTCTACAGGCCACTGCCTGTGGATTTGGTCAAGGAAATTCCCCCACACCCCGTAAGCCATTGGATGAAGTCATCTGCTCAACCCCACTCACTGATGTGAAACTACCAAATTGCAAACACTCCTGTACGGAACCTGGGCGGCCCGTTTTGGATTCCGTCCTTCTAAGTGCGTATCCCTTTAGGCACTTCCTGGGCACTGGTTTCGGGTTGCTTTTCTGCAGAGTGCACCTCTTCCTCGGGCAGCAAAATGGTAGGGTGGTGGGGGTGATGGCTGGGTGGCTTCTGTTTACCAGTGTGCTGGTCAGGGTTCCCCAGGGAGACAGAACCAGGAGGATACAACTGCGCGTGCAGATTTATATTAAGGGAGTGGTTCATGCGGCCGTGGGAGCTGGCAAGTCTGCAATCTGTAGGGCAGGCCAGCAGGCTGGAGACTCAGGAAAGCGTTGGTGTTGCAGCCTGGAGTCAGAATGCCGCAGGACTGCCGGCCGGAAACTCAGGCAGAATCTCCTTTTCTTTGGGAAAGCCCAGTCTTTTATTTGTATGGCCTTCAACTGATTGTACAGGGCCCACCCACATGATGGAGAATACATTGTGTTATTAAAAGTCTACAGATCGTAGGTGTTAATCCCGTCGACCCAATACCCTCACAGCAACACCTCAACGAGTGTTTGGCCGAAGAACCAGGCACCATAGTCTAGGCAGGTGGTCGTAGAAAATTAGCCAGCACAACCTGTACGCAGTACAGTGCATTGAGATTGAGGGCTGGAGCGTGGAGGGGGCGAGAAGGTCCCTCACAGCAAACAATTACCACTTTGCTGAGAAGGGGGCATTGAGGACATGTGATGGTTAATTGTACTTGTCAACTCGGCTGGGCCACCCTGCACAGAAGTTTGGTGAAATATTATTTCTGGGTGTGTCTGGATAGTGTTTCAGGATGAGATTAACATGTGAATCAGTGGACTGAGTGAAGCATATGGCCTTCTCCAATGTGGGTGGTTCTCATCTAATCAGTTGAAGGTGTGAATAGGACACAAAGGGTCACCTCCCTCACGTAATAGAGAATTCCTCTCACCTGACTGCCTTTGAACTGGGACATTGGCTTTTTCCTGCCTTTGTTGCTGATCAGAAACATCGCCTCATCGTGGGTCTCGAGCCTGCTGGCTTTTGGACAGGAACTTACTCCACCAGCTCTCCTGGGTCCCCAGCTTGCCAAACGACCCTGCAGAGCTTGGGACCTGTCGACCTCCATAGTTGAGTCAGCTGGTTCCTTATAAATAAATCTCTTGCTCTCTCTCTATATATATAACCAATAGGATGTGTACACACACACACACACACATACACACACACACAGTCATGTGTTGCATAATAACATTTCATTCTTTGACGAACTACATATACGAAGGTGATCCCATAGGATTAGTACCATAGAGCCTAGGTGTGTGGTAGGCTATACCATCCAGGTTTGTGTAAGTACACTCAATGATAGTCACACAACAATGAAATCACCCAAAGATGCATTTCTTGGAATGTATCCCCATCGTTAAGTGATGCATGACTGTATATATATGTGTGTGTTGTCTATATATACACATGTATATAAAATCAATAGGATTTTATATATATTATATATAGGATTTTATATATTTAATATATATATATAGCATTACATATAGGATTATATATATATTATCTATACATAGCCAATAGGATGTGTGTATATATCTATCTATATCAACATGTATATCTATACCTATGTCTATATCTATCACTATATGTATAACTGTATCTATGTCTATATCTATATAAAACTTCTAATGGTTCTGTTTCCCTGGGGAACGCTGGCTAACACAGAATGCACGGCCCTGAGCGTGTTCCTCCCTGGATGACAACTCATCCTCTTACAACTCCAGGACGAAGTGGCTGCTGTGGTCGACAAAGGGCTGGGATGCCCTTCCATTTTAGGCTTCCTGACCCGGGGGAAAGTTGGATAGGTGGACGCATATATATGCAAGAAGGATTTGGGTGGCTACAGAGAAGGCTGGTCGGCTGTACATCTTTTAGACCAAATAATTACTTACTACTAGTAATGAAAAGTTACCGTGTGTTAATCGTCGTGTTAACCCTTTACAAAGAATCCTCCTGTTAATGTTAGCCAACACTAGTTCTTTTTTTTTTTTTTTTTGTGAGGAAGATCAGCCCTGAGCTAACATCTGTGCTAATCTTCCTCTTTTTGCTGAGGAAGACTGGCTCTGAGCTAACATCTATTGCCAATCCTCCTCCTTATTTCCTTTCCCAAAGCCCCAGTAGATAGTTGTATGTCATAGTTGCACAGCCTGCTATTTGCTGTATGTGGGACGCGGCCTCAGCATGGCCAGAGAAGCAGTGCGTCGGTGTGTGTCCGGGATCCGAACCCAGGCCTCCAGTAGCAGAGCGTGCGCACTTAACCGCTAAGCCACGGGGCGGCCCCCAACACTAGTTCTTAACACCTGCTAGGGCGTCTTCTAAAACTTTATTACACATTTCAGCTCACCAGGGCACACAACCTCCTGAGGGTGGCGTCATTATTATTTACCCCATTTGCAAATAAAAAGAGTGAGGTTTAGAGAGGGGAGCAAAGGGCTAGAGCCTGACCCCAGGCTGGGAATCAATCAAGTTCTCCTGTGCCTCCCATTCATCTCTTAAAAGAACAAGCCTCTGTTTGCACCCTGAACTCCTCTGTTCTCCTTTTCAGCAAATAGCTCCCTTTTGTTATTCAAATGAAGGAAGTAAGGAGCCTGGACTTGCCGTAAAAATTTACAGTTGCTTTGCTTTTATGAATGGGGAATACAAAACAAACTAAAGGGCACATTATTTTATAGACAGAAAAAATTTGCTTGGAGGGATTTCTCTATGTAAACAAACTTCAATCAATTTGCCCCAATGCGATATTCCTAATCCAGGCAGATTAGCACCTAAGGATCTAAATGCAGCTGTAGGAAGGCAATGGATCCTTGGGGTGGACTCCTTCAGCCTGCTGACCTCCTGAGACTTCACAGGCAGCCCCTGTGGGAAGAAGGAAAAGAAACAACAGACTTAACCACCCATGAAATCCCACAGCCATCAGGGACTGGGGAAGGAAGTCTGTTATTTGCACATGGGGGGAAAGAGATGCATGAAACTGTTTCTCTGCAAAAAAATATACGTTTACTAGTGACTGGGAATGAAAGAAACTCGATTTCCTCATTTCCAAAGTCAGCGAAATTTTGTGGTAAAAATACAAGTGTACCGATAGAGGGCAATCATTTTGTTTTTAAATGAGAGACTATTTTTAAAGCAGTTTAGATTTCCAGAAAAAGAGGCAGGAGATAGAGAGAGTTCCACATGACCACTCACCAGTACACTTTCCACTGTTATTAGCATCTTGAATTAATGTGATACGTTTGTTACAATTGACAAGAGATTTTCACGTATTGAAGTTGTAAGTGAGGGAAAAAAAATTCCTCTGTTCTCTAGGTTCTTCTGGCTGGTCTAAGAACTAAATTGATATGAGAGAGAATAACAGGAGAAAATCAAAGTTTAATCACATGTACGCACGGGTGAAACCCAGGAAAACTGAGTAACTCACCAAAATGACTGAAGCCACCACCTTAAATATCATCTTCAGCTAAAGACAATGGAGGATGTTGGGGGTGGTAGTTTGGGACCTCAAAGGGGAGGAAGGCAATTCACACGGAGATAGAAAAGAGAATGTTTGGTAAAAAGTGTTTGCTGGGCCACCTATAGGCAACCTGACCGGAGAGACAGAACTTTGATAAAAATGGGCTTGTTGGTGCTTTTTTCTTATCACACTTATTTTGCATTATGCTACAGTTATCTCACAGTATTAGCTGCTTCCTGGCACAGACCTGCTATCTTAAATTCTTTTAGGCAGTTAGGGGGAAGGTCAAAGTTTCTTTCAGTCTTTTGTTCATAAAAGTAATCAAGCCAAAGAGACCCATCTTGGAGTGGCCAATTCTGATCTCCCACAAGGTATATGGGGTAACTATTCAAGTTCAAAACTGATTTGGCTTGAACTAAAGAAGGCTGACTTATGGCCTGTCAAACATGCATTGTACATCTGCTTTAACCATTAGAGTAAAGAATGCACTCTCGTGAGATAAGAAAGCATATTTCTCCTCTGACGCCCTATTGGTAACACTCAGATTAGAGCCTTTCCCAACATCAGGGTCATGTTGACCTGCTAATTTGCAACTGAATACCTGTTTGCAACATTGACGGATATGTATCCTGGGCATGTCTAATGTATGTTCTTTGTTCTAAACAGGTATAAAACTATGCTGAAAACCAGGCTTCTCCAGAATGCTTTCTTCCTGTCTGGAAAAGGCTTTCCTAGGTTATAATCCTCAGTTTGGCTCAAGTAAAACTCACCTTATCTCTCTTATCTATAGAATGGTTATTGGTTATTTTGTGTCAACAGTTCCCATATAACCACTCACTCTTACAGTTTCCACTATTACTAGCATCTTGAATTAATGTGATACATTGGTTACAATTGAGGTGATATGGATACATTATTATTAACTAAAGTCCATTGTTGACATCAGGGTTCATTCTTGGTGGAATACATTGTATGGGTTTTGATAAATGAGTAATAAGAATGTATCCACCATTACAGTATCATTACACTGGATTTAATGCCTCAATTTAATGTGATACTGAGAATATAAGCAGAATTGATGTAGAATTCCTGACTGTATGACACTAGAAGTTTTTAAAATCCTCAATGCGATTTCTTGGCATCACTAGAAAAACCAATCTCTCTGTTAAAAAAATACAGAGTTGAAGGTTTCCTTGCTGGTCCAGACCAAGAAAACCCTGGAGGGGATGCAGAGGCAGTAAGAAAAGAGATCCCTCTATAGGGAGCCTGTTATATATTAAGAAGGTAAATTGATAAGCACCAAACGTTTAGGACTAAGTGGTAAACTGCACAGTATAAATAAAAGTATAATGTGTTTTAAGAAAACTGAGGAAAAGGTCAGTCTGCCACATGTGAAGTCATAGAGTTTTTACGGCACAAACAGAACTTAAGGGAGGAAAAAAGTTTTTTAAAAAAAAAACAAATCTTTAATGCAGGTCTTGTTTTGACTTCCAGGAGAGAAGATTTACATAGGGACCTTGTTGAAAATCTTCAGAGAGTGGACTTCCCTGGTGAAGTGACCCCCTAAGAGCACACAGCAAATTCTTGTTGAAGAAAGCAGAGTTTTGGCCAATCCAGGTAGGATATGGCTATTCTAAGAAACTTAAAACCACCCAAGAGGGGTGAATGGGCATGGTGTTAACCCAACCCTTCATCATCCTCTTGATTTGTTTTTTAGGTAAATGTATGTTCCTTTTCATGGAAACGTGGTGGTGTGCTTGGCACACAGATGAATTTCAGTGTCAGGTTCAAACTCACTTCAAGGGACACTTTCCTTCCAACTCAAAATGCTCATCCTCTGGGTCTGCGTTGGGTTGCTTTTGGGTTTTAGGGTCTCTCAAACTTCGTCCAGGAACCCTCTGCCTCAGAATTACTAAGTCCTTGTAAAACAGCAGATTCTTGTGACATATCCCAGGGTAACTGAATCAAAATGCCTGTTGAGGAAGCTGGAAAATTCTATCTTAGATAGTCCTTTAAGTGGTTGATGGGGTGCAGGACACTTTACCCCAAAATGTGGAACCTTGGCATTTTGGATATTTTAAGCTGGAGGAGTTGGAGAAAATGGCAGAAGCAAGAAGGTCTCTCTGACCTTCACCACCCTTCTCCCCTGAACGAAGTCATCAGACCCTCACGTGAGAGGTGCCCTCCCAGTACTCGGAGGAGGGGAGCATCCTTATCTCCGAGACAGGGGGACACAAGAAGAATCCTCCCAAACAGACTTTGCTAAATTTCCCCCAGTTTCCTGCGCTAACCTCATCCTCTCAACCCTGTCATGTTCCTCCATGACCGCCCACTCTCCATCAAACCCGCCAGGACAGACTCAGGTCTGACTGTGTCCTCGGGTCTTCATTTCCTCACGAAGACCCCCATGTCACATAAACTTATACTAAATAGGGCCGGCCCTGTGGCTTAGGGGTTAAGTGCATGCGCTCCACTGCTGGCGGCCCGGGTTCAGATCCCCGGCGTGCACCGTCGCACCACTTCTCTGGCCATGCTGAGGCTGCATCCCACATACAGCAACTAGAAGGATGTGCAACTATGACATACAACTATCTACTGAGGCTTTGGGGGGGAAAAATATAAATACATAAAATTATTAAAAAAAAAACTTATACTAAATAAATGTGCATGCTTTTCTCCTGTTCATCTGTCTCTGTCAGTTTAATTTTCAGACCCAGTCAGAGACCCTCAGAGGGCCCAGGAAAACTGTTTCCTCCCGTTTGCAATTCTTAGCTGAATAAAGTTTGAGGACCTCCGATTGAATGGAAGGCAGATGGGACCAGAAAAATAAAATGAATAAAAATGTTACAAGGAGCAGACACATAAAAGCACCCACATGCAAACACACAGCAACGTCAGATCGACACAAATGACGTGAGAGACATGTTGTTTGCATGCCTTTTGAAAGCGGTGTTCTCTATATGTAAAAATATTGAATTGCAACATAGCTCCCAGAGGGAAAATTGGATGAAGGAGTTCGGGGCATGCGACCCTCCAAAATGTGTTGCTTTGGCGTGTTGATTATTTTGAGCTGGAGACACTTGAAAACCTGCAGATACAGAGAAGTCTGCTCTGAATTATCTGACTAACATTCCCCCAGAAGGAACCCAGTTCTCAGCATTCCCCTCCCGGGAATGTCATCGACCTGGAAGATTGAATCTTGTCAGAGAAGAGGAGGCAAGAGGTCGACCCCACACCAGACAGACCTTGTCACAAACTGTCACACCTCCCATCTGTTCTTCTAAGGGTCCAGCCATCTTTCCTAAAATCATTGACTCTCTCCTGTGGGGCCCACATCCCCCTCCCGCTCCCCTATTAAGACAATAGATAAGTTCTCAAAACTCACCACTTTTTGGGTGTTCACATTTTTTTCTGTGACACCCCCATGCACATAATATTAAGCATTAATAAATTTGTATCTCTTTTCTCCTATTATTCTGCCTGTTGTCACTTTATTTCACAGACTCGGCTTTCTAACCTAGGAGGGCAGGGGGAAAGTCTTTCATCCTCCTCATCAACAAAAAAATGTTATCAGCATCCAGAAAGCGAGATAACATATTGACCAGGATGCAGAAGCCCTTACCAAGGAAACCGCCACCCTGTGTGTTTATGCCACAGATAGCTTTGTACATATATGTACATATTTGTATACTTAAATATTTGCATATATATATATATGTGTATATATGGCGTGTGTGTGTGGTTTTGCTGGGCCATATGGAATGCATAATTCAGAAAACCTATATTCTTTTCTGATGCTAACTTAAACTGATTATACTGTAGAGCTAAAAATAACTATTCTACTAAAATGATTAACATATGAGTTATTGAATCCAGAGACTGTGAGTTTAAATTTTCTTTCAGACAAATATTTATTTATTTTTTATTATTATTGTTTTTTAATTTTTTATTTATTGCAGTAACATTGGTTTATAACATTGTATAAATTTCAGGTGTACATCATTATACTTCTATTTCTGCATAGATTACATCATGTTCACCACCCAAATACTAATTACAACCCATCACCACACACATGTGCCGAATTATCCCTTTTGCCCTCTCCCCTCCCCCCTTCCCCTCTGGTAACCACCAATCCAATCTCTGTCTCTATGTGTTTGTTTATTGTTGTTATTATCTATTACTTAATGAAGGAAATCATACGGTAACAAATATTTATTTTATTTTATGCTTGAAAGTCAGCTCCCCTGTACAGAGATGGCACAGAAATGAATGAGTGTGTTCCGAGAAAACTTTATAGACACGGAATTTTGGGTTTCACATAATTTTCACACATTCACTAAATAGTTTTTCTTTTTCATTTTTTTCCCCCCAACCATTTACAAATATAAAAACTGTTAGCTCAAGGGTCATGCAAATACAGGCAACAGAAGGCACTTGGGGGTGGTTGATTGACCTCTGATTTATGGAGTGTTGGGTTTGTGAATTTGAGGTGGATTTCCAAAGATGGGTTAAGTAACACCGGAAAAAAAATTACAAAACCAATATTTTTCTGACAGTGTTCTCACCTAAATCCTAGCTGGCGTTAGTGTTTATATTACAACATCTTGTTTCTTTACTAATATATTACAATGTTGCTCAACTAAAAACTGTGAAGTGTACCTTGTTAACAAGCTTCTCTCTCTGGTCTCATTTCTAACTCAAAGCTAAGAAGAGACCGCCTGGTTCAGATCAAACCCTTATGATGAATAATAAACACTGGCTTTTTTGGTCCCCCTCATTCTGCAGCGACCACACAGGAATGCTCTCATTTAAATAAAAGATGTTGATTATTCTAAGTTAATGCCCCTCCCTTCCAAGAGACAACTAGGAAGTTAAGAAACAGATTTTTAAAATCCCTCTTTTTCTTTTTTCGAGTGTGGAATTTTCTCCACATGAATTTGTAGGACCATGAGAAAGACGCAATGCAGTATCCGTTATTGCATGACCGTCTTTGGGTGGGAACAAGGATTTAATATGAAATTGAGAGGGTGGGGATGGAAACGAAGAAAACCAGCTATAACGATGGCTGGCCCAGACATCCTTTTGAGGGAAGGACATTTCTCTTCTCCTTACTCAATGAGGAAAGGCATAATGGAATGTTGTCAAAGAATTTAATGATGTAAAGGATGTTTGGAAGCTACTGATCAACGTTTATCTTTCAGTAAGCACTTTCCTTGATTTATACCCTGTAATGACTGGAATACAGAAGATGTTGGCTAGAAGATTCTTACCCACTTATCCACTCAAGAAGAATACAATACTATCTCTTTTCTAATCATCCCATGCTCCTTCTAAATTCTTAGACTTTTCTCTGGGATTCTTATCTTGTGAGCAACAATAGAAACAAATGCAACCCAAGATATATCTCAGCTTTCAATCTAATTATCTAAAGGCAATCTTTTGCATTAGCTTGAGAAAAAAGAATACGAAGGGCGAATGGTTCAAACCGATAACATCATAAGAAAATGGTTGAAGTAAGGTAGGGGAGGGATGGTTCAAATGGCAAGGAGCATGCCAAGTGACTGACCCCAGCAGCATTCAGAGAAAGGGCATTGGAGTCACGGTGAGATAGATTGTAATGATCAGACTGTGAAAGAAAATTCAAAAAAGTGAAACTTGATAAGAGCCAGTGGCAGCAAGGACGTGGGTAGGGTACCATGTTTAGATGTCTCTGTTGGAATTGGGACTTGAGAAAGTTCTGCTGGCAACCAGATTTGGAAGTACCAGGGGCGGGAATGAGAACGTGCCACCCAAAACGTGCCCCTTTGACATAAGTGAGCTGAAAGCAGTTGGAAATCAACAGATGCATGACAAGTTCTCTGCCTTGCTCTTATCCATTTAAAAGCAGAACATAAATTTCCCTCTGTGAAGGTGTCCTGCTGTATTGTGCCAGAAAGAGAGCAACTCTTATCACTGCAGATGGAGAGTTGGCACCAAGAGGAGTCTACCCAAGAAACCTTGCTAAAATCACCTTGATCTTCCATTAGTTTCCCCCATATATTTCCTAGTCACTTTCTCCCAATTGACCACCCCTCAAAGCCCAAACCCTCTTTACTTAAAAGAGTAATTAAGCCCCTGATTCTATCACTTCCTGGAGTTTTTAATTATTTTCTGGGAACTTCTTTGCATGTAAAATATTAATACAGTTGTATCCTTTTTCCTCCTGTTAATCTGGCCTTTGTTAGTTTAATTCACAGCCCCCAGTTGAAAAACCTAAGAGGGTAGAGGAAATTATTGCTCTCAATGTTTAAGTGCTTGGGATTTTGGAAGTGACACATCTATGTCCAAAATGCTTGTCTGTACTTACCATAGCTCTTTCTTCCCACACCCCTTTCTTCAGCTCATCACATCAACTGTACCTTGGAAACCCAACTCTCATTTACCCCCTTAGTCCATGTTACCATCAGATCTCAGCCTGACCATGGCACTGTCGATGAGAATAGTAGATAAGAGAGGTAAGGTGACCTTTACTTGGCCAGAATGAGGATTATAATCCGGGAAGGCAGTTTCCAGGAAGGAAGAAAGCAGTTCAGGAGAAGCATGGTTTTCAGGACAATCTTATACCTTTTTAGAACAAAGAACATACATTAAACACACTCAGGATACATTTCCATCAAAGTTTCAAAGAGGTATTCAGTTACAAACTAGCAGGTCAACATGACCCTGATGTAGTGAAGAGGGCTAGTATGGGTGTTACCAATAGGGCAGAGAAGGGGAAGTATGCTGTCTTATCTTAAGAGAGTGCATTCTTTTACTTTGAGATAATGTTTAATGCGTTCGCTACTTTAATGGTTAAAGCAGATGGACAATGTATGTTTGACAGGCCGTAAGTCAGGTTTCTTTAGTTCAAGCTGGATCAGTTTTGAACCAGAATAGCTACCCCATATACATCAACATGTGAAAATCTCTCCTCAGCACCCCTTCCCTCACGTCATCTGGCTCTTGAACACTGACACCTCTTAGATGAGAGCAGTAGCAAATGCAGGATTTATGACGTTAACCAGTGTGCGTGAATCCTTCTGACATGTTTGCCTAGCTCATACAAAAAATGACCAAACTCTCTGCCTTGCCTCCAAAGTTTGAGTGGCTCTCAAACTTGAGCTGTGTCAAGAATCCCTGGAGAGCTGGTGAGATACAGATTGCTGATCTCCCACCCCCAGAGCTTCTGAGGCAGTAGGTTTGGGGTGGGGTCTGCGATTCTGCAATTCTAGCACTTTCTCAGTGGGTGCTGATGCCTATCTGCAACCTTCTACGCCTGAACAGTTAGCATCCCCCGCTCCCCAAATAAGTCTGTTCTTACCACTAAATGCAATGTGGCCCCTAATCAATTCCCATCAGGTCATCCAGTTTCATTTTTATCCTAAAACACACATCTGCCAGGTCTTTGTAAATTTGATTATTATTATTTTTTTGCTTTCTTTTTTACGGTAAATTTATACTTTGGAATAATTTTAGATTTGCAGCAAAGTTGCAAAGCTGGATCACAGAGCTCTCACAGACCCCTCCCGATTTCCCCTAATGTTAACAGATTACAAGATCGTGGTACATTTGTCAAAGCTGCAAATCTGACCTTGGTACCTTACTGTTAACTAAACTGCTAACTTCATTTAGATTCCATCAGTTTTTCCACTAATGTCCTCTTTCTGTTCCAGAATCCAATTCAGGGTCCTTTAGGGGAAGAAGAAATTTTTTTTTCTTCTGTCCTCATAGGTTCTCCACCTATGGACCTGTCACATTAGACAGACAAAAGACAGATTATCAAGAGAAAAACAAACAGAATTTACTAACACGTGCCTTGTGCACACGCGCGGGAAACTCAAGGACGAGCAGCTCACAGGGAAGGTTAGAACTTGGGCTTGTATAGCATTTTAACAATTGTCAATGCAAATAATCCATAACCAATCTACAAATCAAATTAGGGTGAGATTATTATGAGCCAGGTCTGAGGATTATAGCCTTGGGGGACTTCCTTCCCCAAGGAAGGAAGGGCACTGAAGAAGTGGGGTGTACATAGGGGTTATATACCATCTTGGAACAAAGAGCATCCATCACATATGATAGAAATATCTCTTTTACTACTGTCACAAGATACTTAGCTGGTACAGCATGTCAGTGGGCAGGAGGTGAACATGGCAGGTTGGTAATTAATCCTTAGTTTCCAGGAAGAAATGTTTACCCTTAAGGAAATGCCGATATGGGGGGACACTACATCCCTATATTTAAGGGCATCATCCTTGTCTTTGGGACATTGTAAATGTTTAAAGCAGATGCACAATGCATGCTTAACAAGCCACATCAGGTCCTTTTGGAAAAACAAGGTCAGGTCAAATTAGTTTTACACCAAATGGCTTCCTCATATACTCCAATACATCCTATTGCTTTTCATTTGTTTATCACAAAGAAGAATAGGTGTGTGGAGATGTGACAAGACAAATGAAAGGAGTTTCAGGCTCCCAAGGATGGTGAGCTGTGGGAAGGTAAACACATAGGGGGATCCAAGGAGTGGGTGTGTTTGTGCAGGTCCACCTGAGCGTTGACTCTGCATGCTCTCCATGGCCATCAACCTTCCCCAGTGGAGGGACTGGTGGCAGTCCTCATTTTGCAGAAGTTTCTACTTTTAGTCAGATAAGCGATGGTCCAGGAACAGATCCTTTCTTCATCTGTTGTTTCTCATTTGCTTTCAGCCCAAAACAATCCTTATGCCAAAGTGGCATACTTTGGAGTGGCAAGTTCTGGTTCCCTGCAGTCTCATATTGCATTTAGTGTTTTTTTGAAATTTTTCTATTTCCCTCTACTGGAATCTAAGCTGCATGAGAGAAAATGCCAGGTCTGTCTTCTACATCCTGTGAGCCCCAGGACAAAAATAGTGCTTGACATTTGAGTGTGCAATGTGTCTTGTTGAACAATTAAATTAATTACCAGCACACACTCAGTGCAAAAGGGAGTCTCTGCAGCAATGTGGGTGACACCAAAATTGGAAACAATCTAGATATTCAGTTGTGGGAGAATCTTAACACAGCTCGATTCATTCATACTATAGAATAATGTGCTATTGTTAAAATACGGTGGGTGCCAAGGGCTGGGAGGATGGGAAACGGAGAGCCTTTGTGTGATGGGTAGTTTCAGTTTTGCAAGATGAAAAAGTTCTGAAGATGGTTCTCACAACAGTGCGAATATAAGTATATCAGTATACTTGAGATGGGAAATTTTGTTACATGTATTTTACCACAATTTAAAAGAAGTTATTTGGCAAGTTGGCTATTGAAGTAAAAAATTGAAACAGACACAAAAACAAAATGTACAGGAGAGTCCCATTTATATGCAGACATGGCTAGGAAGTGCATGGGTTATGCATATTTGTTTGCACGGCTGTATATGAATGTGTATGCACAGAGGTGGGATCATGTGTGTAGGTATTTATACATATGCATACATGCCTATATATGCACACACACACAGTCGATACTTTTTGACTGTTAATATCAACTTCCCATTGTGGGGCAGTCTGCTTACAGGGGCTAGGAAGGTAACAAGAAATTTCCTTCCTTTTCAGCATACACTTCTGTCTAGTTTGAAGCTATTTGTAGAGAGAAGGTATTACTGTATTTCTTTAAAGTCAGAAGCAATAAATATAAAGACAAGAAGAGGAGATACTGTTTCAGGTAAAGGATTAGAAGATGGTCACAGTCAGAATTTCTCCATCTCTGTGGAAATAAGCTTTTCTTTGCACACAATGGGGCCCCCCAAGTGGTATCCTGAGGTGTTGCTGTACGGAGGGCAAGGTGGCAGTGTGGGAGCTCAGCGTGTTCACAGTCATGGCTGGGTCCTAGTGGGGGACGCTGGGGACCCAGTTCTGAACCACAGCCCTGAATCAGAGTAGATTCCCAGAAAGCAAATTTACAGATGTGACAAGTTCTGGCCAACCGCAAAGATTGAGAGCAAAACCCCCAAGACCCTTCTCACCCCTCACGCCAAGGTCAAGTTTGGGGGTTCTACAAAATGATCCTCAGGTTGGGTGATTCGCTAGAAGGACTCATAGAACTCACTGAAAGGTCTTAAGCTCACGGTTGTGGTTTATAACACAGAAAGGATAAAGCTTAAAATCTGCCAAGAGAAGGCATGCACGGGGCAGGGTCCAGGAGAGCAGGGGAGTGGAGCTTCTGTTGTCCTCTCCTCATGGACAGTGCTGACTCTCCAGACATCGATGTGTGACAACACGCATGGCGTATTGCCAACCAAGCCTGGTGTCCAGAGTCTTCATGGCAGCTCCCTCTTGAAGGCATAACTGATTGATTGATTCATTTGTCCATGATTGCTCGCATGGTTGACCACAGTCTCTAGGTCAATTGATAGTGCATGACCCAAAGCAATCACCTTATATCACATTGTTGGTGTTTCTGGCATGGCTAGCCCCACCCTAAATCTCATTGATAGATTGTCCAGTGGGACCCACGGCCTCCATGACAATGAATAAACCAGGGGTTATCTCTCAGAAGCTGAGGACAAATGCCAGACTTTCTTTCTGGTCAAAGCTAAATTGTCTATGACCCAACAGGCCACTGATTGCGACATCAGGGTTTCTCTCCATTTATCTAACTAGGAGAAATATCCAGAAAGATAATGCAAATCCTTCAAGTGTTTCCCCAGGCTTCATAGATTTGCAAAGGAGAACACATTAGAAGTTAAAAGATCAGGCTGGAGTTGATTAAAGAGGCGTCCTTCTGCACTCCGTGGATACTGGTCCAGGACAAGGGTGTCTTTGATTTACTCAGAACTCTGTGGAGTGCAGAATAAATATGGACAGATTCATTCTTGTTGGCTCTCTTTTATCTAAATTTTCTCAGACCACCGCCCAGCCTTTGTGATGATACAGCCTTGCCTTAGACACGCTGAAATGAACAGCTTTATATCCCAGGTTCCCTCTGGAAGAGATGTTTGAATCTCCTGGGTAAATGTACCACCTTATCTTATCGGCCACGCATTTATAAATCAATTTGTAGGGCATGTGACTTCTGCAGAGAGCTAACCTCATCCATTTCGAATTAATCCTCATTGGCTCTGGTTTTTAACCTTCTCACACAAACTGCACGTGTACCGTATTTGAAAATTGTCCCTCTGTTTTCAATAACGGTGAAATGCTCATGTAGGCGTTCATTTTCTTTGAGATTTTTTGATGGATTTACAGTGATTCTTTCAGTGCGACATTTTCCGATGGAGAACAGAATAAACTGCTGTTTGCTAAGCAACAGGGGAAACTCAGAGCAAGGAGCCATCGATTCCCACCTTTGTGGTGTGGGAAGACTTCTCAGAGGAGGAGAAAATACTGGGTGTTAACAATTAAGATGCTCTGATTCATGGATAATAAGGATGCTCTGCTCCACAGACTGAAAAAAATGATGTTACAAAAAAGGAGTGTGAATGTGACCTCAGTAGGTTTCTAATGGAAAATACATTTGGAAAGGTGGTTTGGAACCTATTCATTCAATATTTCCAAGGCTCTTCTGAGTTTGGAGGTCTTTCTGCAGAGGGTAAATCTTAAAATGAAAGCTGCATCAGAAGTTCCACCATGGAAGCCAAAAAATGTAGGTGCTTGCAAATTTGCACCAACATGGTTCCTGTCATCATTTTCTAAATATAAGGCTTTGTTTTAAAATGTTTACTTTCAAACACAAGCAAATGTCAGAATAAATTACTATGTAACAAAAATGCATTTCTATATTAATGCTATGCATCCTTGCAGTCAAGCACTGCAAATAATTTTCCAGGCTTTTCACTTATCATTTTTGTTTTTAATGTGGAGTAATTTTAATGTAGCCAGAACTATCAACTATCCCCATTTGATTTCCTTCTTTAATTGTGGTTAGTAACATTTTTCCCACCTCTTATAGTTTCCCTCCTCCTTCCTTCCTTTCTTCCTTCCTTTCTCCCTCCCTCCCTCCCTTTCTTCCTTCCTTCTTCCTTCCCTCCTTCCTCCCTCCCTCCCTACCTCCCTTCGTTCCTTCCCTCCTTCCTCCTTCTCTTCCTTTTTTGAATGGCTTCTCTGTGCACACTTAATTTTTAGTCCACTCCAAATTTCTTTTGGTGTTTGGAGTCAAGTAAACCTCTACCTTCAGTTTGTGATTCTTTTCCAAACACTCAACCAGTTTTCCCAAGGGTATTACTCAACCATCTGTTCTCTCCCGCTGTTTGAGAAGGGACCTGTCGCATATATTACTTGAGAATCAGCCAAGACCTGTTGGGAGCGGCTCTGGAGGTTCTCTGTGGCCCTGTGGCTCCTCTCTCTATCCTTGCTCATGTCCCAGGCCCCGGGGGGGCTGACTCCTGCTGACCCATCAGTAGAACTCAGGATGATTACAGCCAAAGGGAAGCAAGAGAAGATGAGAAGGCAAATGAGAGAGAAGTCAGGAGGCTTGATTCTTTGTCTTGCCTCCCTGCTGGCGAATGCATGGTTCTGCTCCAGGCAAATTGAAGAGGGAAGATGTGGAGGAAGGGATAAATAGAGCCGATAAATAAATGCGGGGATTTTGAAAGTTCTACATCATTAAAGAATAGGGTTGAACGGATTGAGCCCTATCCAATCTCTGTCTTCTCGTGCATCAATTCTGTAAGACTCCACCTACAGAGATGTAGGATGGAAGGAGATGCATCTACTACAGACGCGACCGGCAGTCCGGTGTGCGTCCTTTGTTGTGTGACCCCGGACAGATCGCACTGTCTCTTTGGATTTCAGCTTCTCTAGCTTCCAAACAAGAATGTTGAACTGGATCATCCTCACCGTTCCTTATGAGATTCTTTGAGCCCTCTAGAAGACAAAGAGCAAGATAATTTTCCCAAATCTTTTTTTCTTTGTAATGTAGAGAGATTTCTCTCCTTCCTACTCTTTGTTTGGAATAAAACTTGGGGAAAGAGATGTTGACCTTTCATGGGTTATTCAAGGCGAATGCTCATTCAAACATCAGAAAAGATGATTCAATGTTGAGAAATATTGGATGACTCCGTCCTCACTCCATGCGAAGTAAGGAGTGAGAAGTAAAGTGTGTTTTTACACAGCAGAATGCCTACTCAAGGCAAGTCTTTAATAAGAAATGGCAGAGCATTATAAAGAAAATCTAAACTTCATGAAATAAGAATGTCTAGATGAAAACAGGTTTAAATTTTTAAAAAGATAGAAAAGTAAGTAACCTTTTGTAATAGTATCGCCAACAAAGCAGATCTGCTGATAGAATTATGAAATCTGGTTTGGAAAGTCAAGTGACCCTTTTGAACTACTGACTCAAGTGCAAGATGATAAATTGTGAAGCATCAGTAATGACTGACATGTTCAGGGCTAGGAATTTTAAACATGTGTTACTTATGGGTTCTCATTCCCAGAATCAAGCTTTCTGGCAACAAACAAACAAATAAGTCAGAATTATGGCTCAGTCGCTGGTTTGACCTGAGAATGTACTGATTTCTATTACTAATGAATAAAAAAATGAGAAATAGCCTTAATATATTCCATATTTTAAGAATTGTTTTCTTTTTTAACTCCTCTGACTTTATGTTGACCCCAATTACCCTGTAGCCTGAGCTCATTCTTTGCTTGAAGTATGGCAATATGCATTATCCTCATTAGCTGCTCCATTCTAAAGTAATTACGAAGGGAAGACATGAAAATATAAATATGACTATTTCATATGCCTGCCAAGTATGCCATTATTTTTCTGATAGTCTTTTTTTTTTTTCCAACCAATCTGCCCTCATCTCAGGGAACATTTTTTGTGAAGTTGAAATTGGCGTTTGTTCTGAATCACGTTGCCATTTTATACAGAACATTGATAGAAGAATGCCACAAGGCTCTTGGAGAAGACACACTTTTAAGAGGTCCGTTTTGGGAGACAGGCTCTTCTATGCATCCTCAATAGCTTGAATGGAGTCATGGCATGCAAATTTGCACCCTTGCTGTTGACCCTAACAGGTTCTGTTACGTCATTGATCCTCTTTGGCTTGACCAGTGAATGCAGGAGTTTGAGATAAGGCTTCTGGACAATGCTAGCTGACCCAAAAACAGGTGGATAACTGGTGTGATGGGTTAGTTATGAGTGGGCAAGCCTCATTCAGGAACACCACGTTGTTAGAACATTTGCTCTATTCCGTCATGCTGCCTCGTTCTGAATCCATTCAATTGCTTGCAAAAGACTCAGGGTGCCAACTAGAATGCCAGTTTATACATGTATTAAAATTTATAAAATTCATTTATTGAACATTTTAACTGTCACTGTCAGGTATCAGCCTGATCCGCCCATTTTCTCCAGCTAGGAAATGTACTTGGGGGGCTCAAAGACATGCAGAAAGATCATATTGCATTCACAAAGTCACCAAATGTTAGTGATTTGAATGTTTCCTGACTCGAGACACAATGGATGAAGAGTTCATCTCTATAAAAAGGGATATACCTCCTTAGAAATGTGGCTTGACTTCAGGTGGGCAGTGTTCTCTCCTCTAGGCAGAATTATACATGAATGGCTAACCTTCCCTCTATGGCTTTCTTCTTTGTTCCACTTCACTAGACTCTTCTAATGCCACACTCTCTCTTTCTGGATATATTTACACCTGCATTAAAGTCTGTCTCTGTTCTATGAGTCACTCTGTCCCCCAAAGGTGAAGATCTCTATCTCTTTCTGTTCTGATATATTATGGTTTACATTGGCCCTCATGCAACTCTTCATTTCCAAGTAATACTTGTGTCCTGCACATAGTACAATCTCCAAAAAAGCAAATAAATGCATGAATGTTCATTTAGAATCAGTCCAATTCTAAATGATGACAACCACATATTCGAAGATTTGTGGAAAACTTCCCTACACAAAAACAAGGTTATGTGTTTATTGGGTCATTTACTTACAATTGTCACTCTAAATTCAGGGATGATCTTAAGATTAACAGTCACAGGGGAAAATCTGTGACCTGGAGAGTAGGGGGTGATCTTATTATTCCAGGGAAAATAATCTACTACAGAGATGGTGAATGACAATCATCTTGGTTTAGGGAAAATAATCGATGACTGATTGGTGGTGGTCATGATCATCTCAATCCAGGGAAAAGAATCGATGATCAAGATGGTGACCCCTGCTCACCATGATTATCTCAGTCCAGGAAAAATAATCGATGACCAACATGGTGGGTGGTGATCATCTTATTCCAAGCTTCACTAGAACAAAAGTTTGAAATGTGGGATTTTCCACTCCAGCCTCTGGTCCAAGAATGCTTTTCTGGCTAACAAGCTCAAGACTTCCTGGCAGAGTGAACTGTTGGCAAAACTGCTGAGGAGAGAGTAGGTCAAGCTTGTTTGCATGGCTCCTGTGGTTCTCCCTCCTGTAATCATGCTGCCCCTCAAAAAGAACCTTCTGGCCTCTCCCTGTCCATCTGAGTGCTCACTGGGCCTGCTGCCTAGATAGTTTTTCAGATTCTAGAAAAGTTTTCCTTCCTTCTTCGGGTCCAGCTACATATGTCTCATTGATCTCTTTCTTCACGTCCCTGATGAATGACCAAAGCAATGTCACAAACATGTTTTTCCTAATGGTCCTGGTGGATCCCGAATCAGTGCTTAATATTTACAGGTGTACTTGCCTCTAATATTAGAAATTTGATTGCCTTGGGTAGTTCTGAGAGGGAGGATGGCAAAGGGCCAGGGACCCATCTGAACTTCTGGAATCCTTCCATGCAGAGGTCACCTACCCCTCTGACAATTCCATCCCCACCTCTTGTGGTCCAGTCTCCTTACCTGGATGGAGGTGAGACGTTCTGCTCTAAATGGGTGGGTGGGACTGAACTTGATTGACACATTAGGTTCACTTTTCTCTCTCTCTCTCTCTCTCTCTGTGAATATAATGTTTTCTTTAAATAAAAAAAAATCATCTTGCCTCCAATTTTCTCATGTAGAATAGAGAGCTATAGGCCAAGACTAAGCTTGGAGGGGGAGCCATTTTTCTCGTTTCTGCAGGAAGTACTACATGGCTGAGGTGGGCTCTCAGCGAATGGTTATGAAGCCTAGGTGGAGGAAATTTGGGGTACCAAGCGAGGTTCTTTGATGGTGGGCATCAGAAATGGTCATGAAATTCTTTCATCCATGAGTACTTGTAACACAGTCTTTGGTGGGGAAAGACCAGGTAGGAGAAGAAGGTATGGTGGCCCCCACATAGCCAAGAGCAGAGCTTGACCAGAATGGGCCAACTCCACAGCTGGTGGGTAGGGTTTTCCAAGAGTCCTGGGATACTGCTTTATGAGAGAATGCAAAGTATCATTGCATATTGCTAATTTGACTTAAAATTTGGACACACAACCTGGAGGAAAGTTGACATTTAAGCAAATACCCATAAATATAATGAAGTCTTTAATGCTTAAGTTAGTTTATGGGGGGATTCTTAGCAGAGAGGATATTGTTAAGGTTCTTGTGTCCATCTTTTCTTCACAACCAGGGAATGAAATAGAGATGTATAAAAGAATGGAGGATGAGAAAGGAAAACTAGTGAAAGATGTCAGAATAGTGTTTATAGGAAATTCGGCTTAGAATTATTATTATTCTATTTGAAATTTCTAATGATAATTCCATTTCAAAAAAATTCCATTTATGGAAAGTCCCAGTGTTTGTTTTTGAATGAGGAACCTTATAAGTCTGCTTTCTCTCTGATCTTTCTTTCATGGATGACCTTTCACAAAGATGATGGAATGTGCAAGGTCTCATTCCTGCCTTGAGAGAAATGTTGCCTGGAATGCTGGCTCTGATATGTTCATACCTGCTGAAAGCTGCACTGTGCAGCCACAAGCCTGGCCTGGAGTTCATTCCCCAGCCAGAGATGGAAATACCAGATTCCATGTGCTCAGTTTAGCATAACCCACATACAAAGGAATAAGAGCCACACCAGAAATGGAATACCGTGATATATACAGTTCCATCATTTGGCATATTTACCAATATTCTTTAAGGATAACCCATCTTCATGGATTGAATTGTATCTCCCCAAAATTCATATGTTGAAATTCTAGTGCCCAGGACCTGAGAATGTGCCTGTGTTTGGAAGTAGGGTCTTTGCAGATGTAATGAGGTTAAAATGAGGTCATTAGGGTGGATCTTAATGCGATACGACTGGTGTCCTTATAAAAAGGAGAAATTTGGACACAGACACATGTGCACAAGGAGTTGGCCATGTGAAGATTGAGGCAGAGATCTGGGTGATGTGTCTACAATCTGAGGGATGCCAAGGGTTGACAGAAAACCGCTAGAAGCTGGGCAAGAGGCATAGAACAGATTGTCTCCTAGAGCCTCCAGAGGAAACCGACCCTGCCCACACTTCGATTTCAGGCTTCGATTCTCCAAAACCATGAGAGAATACATTTCCGTGTTTAAATCATTCAGTTTGTAATAACCTGTTATGGCAACCCTACCAAACAAATAGACATACAATCTTACCCAAGGTTTTAATTTTTAATATTTCTTCAATTTCCGTTCACACGTGAGAAATTGAAGACATGTCATTGCTCTTTTCCTGTTTCAACCCATTCCTGCACTCCATATTCTCTAGAGCAGCAGTAGAAATTCTACTTCCCCCCCACCCCAGGGGATACTGGGCAGTACCTGGGAACATTTTTGGCTTCAGAACTGGATGAGGAGGGAGTACTCTTGGAATGTAGTTGGTAGAGGTCAGGAATGCTGCTAAAGATCCTATAGTGCACAGGACAGCCCCTCCTAGGAAAGTTACCTGGCCCCAAATGTCGAGAGTGCTGAGACTGAGAAACCCTGAGGTAGAATATTGCAATAGCTTTGAACTATGGACGATTAAATTTGGGAAAGTCTGATGGTCTTTCCATAATCCTTGCCAAACTTAATTCTATTTCAGCTAGCAAATTAAAATTGCATGGCGGATACTAATTGTTATGAATAACCTTTACAGAGGTGCCCAGAGCAGCACCTGGGGCCTACCACCCACCATCCACAGGCTTCAGCCTGTGCAGCAGTAAGAACTCTGCTCCCCGATCAGCTTTTTGCTTCCATTGGGTCCAACATCCTGGGTGCTCATGTTCCATGATTCTGCCATATCCACTATCTGAAAGAATTTGATATGAGAAAAGGCACACATGTGACCCAATGCAGTGAGCAGCTTTCTTTTTTTAAATTTTTGGTGAGGAAGATTGTCACTGAGCTAACATCCATACCCATCTTCCTCTATTGGCTTGATAAGCAGTGTGTAGGTCCACACCTGGGATTTGAACCCATGAACCTTGGGCCACTGAAGCAGAATGCACAAACTTAACCACTAGGCCACCAGGCTGGCCCATCAGCTTTCTTTTTAAGCTGCTATTTTTGTGTCCTTTCAATGTGTTCAGGCCATTGAAGATATAAGTATGATCTTATCATTAAAAATGTTTTTGTTTGCACTTGGACAATACAAAATGACTCTATTAGTTTCCTCGCATTGCTGTGAAAAATTGCTGCCAACTGGGTGTCTTGAAACAATAGAAATTTGTTCTCTTACAGCTCCAAAATCCAAAATAAAGATCATTGGCAGGGCTGTGCTCTCTCTGAAGGCAGTAGGGAAGAATTCTTACCAAATTCTTCCAGCTTCTGGTGGTTGCCGGCAATCTCATTGGCATTCCTCAGTTTGTAGATGCATCACTCCAATCGCTGCTCTGTCATCACCTTTCCATCTTCTCCTTGCCTGTATCTCTTCTCCTTTCTTGTAAGACCACCAGTCTTTTTGGACTAAGAGACCACCTTACTCCAGTACAACCTCATCTTAACTAATTACACCTGTGTGGGGGATCAGAATTGGCCACCCTGAAATGTCACTCTTTGGCTTGATTATTTTTAAGAATGTGTTTTATTTTATTCAGACCTCTTCCTGACCTGTGTTACACTGGAGACCGAAATTTTTATGTCCTCTGCACTGTTATAGTTGATTGGTATTGTCAATGCAAAATAACCAATCACCATTCTATAGATAAGAGAGATAAGGTGAGTTTTGCTTGAGCCAGAGTGAGGATTATAACCCGGGAAGTCTTTTCCAGAAAGGAAGAAAGTGTTCCAGAGAAGCATGGTTTTCAGTGCAGTCTTATACCTTTTTAGACAAAGAACATACACTAAACACACCCAGGATACATATTCATCAAAGTTTCAAAGAGATGTTCAGTTACAAATTATCAGATCAACATGACCCTGATGTCGGGTAAAGGATGAATGTGGGCGTTACCAATAGGGAGTAGGAGGGAAAGTATGCTTTCTTATCTTACGAGAGTGCATTCTTTAATGGTTACAGCAGATGTACAATGTATGTTTGATAAGCCATAAGCCAGTCTTCTTTACTTCAAGCTGAATCAGTTTTGAATCTGAGGTTACCCAATATACCTCAATATGTGAAAGTCTCCTGTCAATATGCCAGTTATAAAACTAATTTTGGAATCCTCTCTCTTACCAAGAATTTCTCTAAGAGGTGATCTGGATGAGATGTGACAAAAATTGATGAGCCACATCAACAGTGAGATCTTTCATCCTGAATCCCAATCTTGGGCAATGGAAATTGTGCAAGTGGGTGTTAACCAGTTTTAATCACTTCAGTTAGAAAAAGATATGCAAAGTCTGGGGGAAGAATCCACTGCTCTTGAGATTAATACAGAAGAGAAAAGAGCATGCCCATTCCTGGGGCAGTTCAGAAAGAGGATGTGCTCGGTCTGACCCCAACATCACCAACAAAACAAGCCATATCCTCTCCCTTAGGGAGATGGGAAGGAGAAGCCACCAGGAGGAGGGGTTTGTCCCATCCTTTCTCCCCTGGAGAGTTAAATAGCCACTCCCTCCCCTACAGAAACAACTGTTTCCCTCCTACAGCATGTATGATATGTTAGGAATGTCTTACTTTTAAACTTGCAAGATCACCAGCCCCAAGGAGCTGATACTGTTCATCGGAATTCACTAACATTCAGTTTGTTTGGAATGTGGCTTTCCTGTCCAGTGTCTTAAAATTCCACATGTGTGACTGGCCCTCTGAGAGCAATTCCACCCCTGACAGGGCTTAGCAAGCTCATCTTGGAGGTGGCACGATGAGAGTTGCTCTGCATCCTTGAAAAGAAACAAAAACAAGATTAATCAGCTAGAGAGAGGCTTTGCCAATGAGGTCACAAATGGTTGGGAGGGGAAGGGGAGGCAGCAAGAGGATTTAGAAAGTGCTGGAGGCTTCTATCTGGAGGCCAGGGGACTTTGATGTAGGGGCCGGCTGGGTTTCATTCTGTCGGCCAGATACACTTAAGGAGGAATCAGGAGGAAACCAAGGTTTCCGTGGCACCAGGTCTGTTGCAATGATTTGGCTGCAAGCTGTTTCCTGCTGTCCTAAGCCAGAAGGCAGAGACGTGGTGCTGGAATAAAAAGGAAACAATGTTAATAGTGGTTCCTGACATGCAAAGAGAGTATTACAGAGAATCAAATCCTAAATGAGAGCACGTCCTGAGCCTGATGGAGATGTTGGGGCCATGGACTGTTTGCAGTTAACACCAGGGGCAAAGTGTGGTGGATGAATATAAAAAATATGGTGTGTAGATACAAGGGTGGTCTATTCTGCAAGGATAAGAATGAAGTGCAAGCAACCCAGATGTCCTTCAGGAGGTGAATGGATAAACAAACTGTGGTCCATCCAGACAATGGAATATTATCCAATTCTAAAGCAAAATGAGCCACCAAGCCATGAAAAGACATGGAGGAACCTTAAAGGCATATTGCTAAATAAAAGAAGCCAATCTGAAAGGGCTGCATAGTGTATGATTCCAACTCTATGACAATCTGGAAAAGACAAAACTATCAGGAAAGGAAAAAGATCAGAATTTGCCAGGGATTGGGGGGTGAAGGATGAATAAATGGAGCACGGAGGATTTTTAGGGCAGTGAAAATACTCTTTAGGGTACTATAAAGGTGGATACTTGTCATTACACATTTTTCCAAAACCATAGAATGTACAACAGCAAGAGTGATCACTAGTGTAAATTAAACTATAGACTCTGGGTGATAATGGTGTGTCAATGTAGGTTCATCAGTTGTAACAGATGTACCGTCTGGTGGGAGATGTTGACAATGGGGGAGGCTGTGCATGTGTCCCAGTAGGGACTATATGGGAGCTCTCTGTATCTGCCTCTCAATTTTGCTGTGAACCTGAAACTGCTCTTAAAAAAGTCTTATTATATATCACATCTTTATCCATTCATCTGTCGATGGGCACTTGGATTGCTTCCATGTCATGGTTATTGTGAATAATGCTGCAATGCACATAGCGGTACATAAATCTCTTTGGATCATTGATTTCAAGTCCTTTGGATAAATACCCAGTAGTGGAATAGCTGGATTGTATGGTATTTCTATTTTTAATTTTTTGAGAGATCTCCATGTTTTCCATAGTGGCTGCACCAGTTTGCATTCCTGCTAACAGTGTATGAGGGTTCCCTTTTTTCCACATCCTCTCCAACACTTGTTATTTCTTGTCTTGTTAATTATAGCCATTCTGATGTGGTGTATATATATATATACACACACACACAGTGGAATACTTCTCAGCCGTAAAAAATACAAAATTGTCTCATTTGCAACAACACGGATGGACCTTGAGGGTATGATGTTAAGCAAAATAAGCCAGACAGAGAAAGACAAATACTGTATGATTTCACTCATATGTGGAAGATAAACAAACACATGGATAAGAAGAACAGATTAGTGGTTACCAGAGGGCAAGGGGATAGGGGATGGGCAAAAGGGGTAAAGGGGCACATATGTACCATGATGGACAAAAATTAGACTACTGGTGGTCAGCATAATGAAGCCTATACAGAAATGGATAAACAATAATGTACACCAGAATCACACAATGTTATAAACCATTATGATCTCAATAAAATTACTGGGAAAAAAAAGTCTTATTAAAAAAAAGAGAAACAAAGGAATAGAGTATTGATAAGTAGTACAGCATGGACGATCTCAAAAACATCATGCTCAGGGAAAGAAGCTAGTCCCGAAAGACAACACATTGTAGATTCCATTTGTATGAAATGTCCAGGAAAGACAAATCTATAGAGACAGAAAGCAGATTGCCTGCAGCTAGGGCAGTAGAAATGGAGTAAACTATAAGTGAATACACTGAAATTTATTGGGGTGATGGAAATGTTCTGAAGTCAGTGGTTTCTGGTGATGGTTGCACAATTTTAAATTTACTAAAAATCATGAACTCTGTACACTTAACCTTTTTTTTGTGAGGAAGATCAGCCCTGAGCTAACATCCATGCCAATCCTCCTCTTTTTGCTGAGGAAGACTGGCCCTGGGCTAACGTCCGTGCCCATCTTCCTCTACTTTACATGGGATGCCGCCACATCATGGCCAGACAAGCAATGCGTAGGTCGGTGCATGCCCGGGATCTGAACTTGGGCTGCCAGCAGCAGAGCGTGCCCTTAACCGCTACACCATGGGGCCAGCCCTCTTTAGTTATTATTTTTTATTATTGAACATATACACTTATTCTGACCTATTTCTCTGTTCTCTGACTGCAGAGCTGGGAGCTAGAGGTGAACTTTAAATATACATACATATATGCTCATTTTACGTACTAAATCTTTTGTTTCAACTTGGACAATTTACACAAAAGTTTCAAAATGGCGGATGTATACATCAGTTCTATCTTCAGCCAATTGTTAATGTAACTGAGCAAAAGGGGCTCATTCTTCTTGCTGCGATCCAGTGCCAATCGATTGCAAACAAGCTGGTGGTTGAGAAAGGAAAGTTTATACAATTAGCTAGAATAATCGGAAGATGGTGGACTAGTGCCCTGAAGAACCATCTTAAAGTTGTACAGAATCTTGAGGTAGTTATATAGGGGAAATGCGCAAGGAAGAAGGGGATTTAGGGATGTTGATCATCTGACGTGTTGAACTTCAAGGAGCCACATTATCTCTTTTTCTGTCATTTCTGACAGGGACCAACACAACATTTTTCTTTCTAAAGGTCATCATGTTCCTGGGAACTCAGAGAACAGGGTTATCATCTCATCACAGCTGGGAGATATATGTGAGGAAGAGTCATAGAACTAGCAGATCATGTATTTTGCAAAAGCAAGAGGTGCTTAATCATCTAGGCTACGTGCAGGCTAGAATGTTCTCGGAGACTAATGAGTCAGGATCATAGTTACAATATTGCCTCCTTTCCCTAAGATGACTTCCCTCCTGCTAACCTAAGATCTACCTGTTACATTAAGTGAAATAAACTCATCGTGCTAAAGCTTCCTCAGAATATTTTCTAAGATTATTCATATATGATGAGTTAAGGAAATAAGATTATACTTCTTTGTAAATGCATCCTCTCTCCACTTTCATCCCAGTGATGGACTTGTGAAAAAAATTTATGTGCAATTAGAGTTTAAAATATTTTAGAGAGGTGAGCTTTGGAAAGTATAAGATCAATTAGCCTTTCAAAATTGATTATAAGGAGAAAGATTTGGGAAGCAGATGATTAAATAAATTGGTGGGTGAAGGACAATCTATTTTTTTCCTCCTGCTTAGGGCTCTAAATTCTCTAAATGGGAAGAATTGGAAATATATTTTTGGGTCAATTGTACACCAAACAGTTATAAGCAATGCATATAGCATCTTCAGATGACTATGCAACGATGCTCAAGTCAGCTTTCAAAATTACTTTAGTAGTTTCGACAAGATACACTAAGCAAGTCGCACCAGATTTGCTTTTTGATGCTGATGGAAATAGTCAGGGTGGAACAATCAATTTTCTCTGGAAGTCGCATGGTAATTGGAATACAGAGAATGGAAGAGGTGCAGATCCAGGGGAAGTCTACACAGCTGAGGGGTCCTCTGAAATGTACGTGGATCTCTGGAAGGGAAAACGTTAATTCAAGGTGATTTGTCCTGGCTGTGGTTGAGTTATAGTGTAGGGGTACAGCTTCTGGGTTATTTTAGCACCTTTGGGTACATTTAACTAAACTTTTTAAATTTTAGAACAGTTTTAGATTTTCATAGAAAATTGTGAAAATAGTGCAAAGAGTTTTCTCTATTATTAACATATTATATTAATAAGGCACATTTATCACAATTAATGAACCTATGTTGAAACATTGTTATTAGCTCAAGTCCCTACTTTATTTAGATTTCCTCAGTTTTTTCCTAATGTCCTTCCTCTGCCCCAGGATGCCACATGCCATTCAGTCTTCATATTTCCTTCGGTTCCTCTTGGCTGTGCCACTTTCTCAGATTTTCCTTGCTTTGGATGACCTTGAAAGTTTTGAGGAGGCCTTCTCAGGGATTTTAAGGAATGTCCCTCAACCGGGATTTTTCTGATGTTTTTCTCGTGATTCAACTGGGTTTATGGTTTTTGGGGAGGAGGACCACAGAGGTGAAGTGCCTTTCTCATGACATATCAAGGGTGTGTGCCATCAACATCACTGTTGATGTTGACCTTGATCTCCGGGTTGAGGTCGGGTTTGTCAGATTTCTTCACTGCAAAGGTAATTATTTTCCCTTTCCCATGTGCCAACTAACGTGGAATAATGTTATGAATAGAGCTATATTCCACAGGTAAGAACAAAGACAAAAGAGAAAGAAGGGGAGAGAGAAGTAGATTATCTATGTATCTATCTATCTATCTATCTATCTATCTATCTATCTATCTATCTACCTATCTATCTACCCATCCATCCCTCTCTCTCCCTCTCTTCTACATCCATCCATCTATCCATCCACCCATCCATACATCTATTCATCCATCTCTATATCTATCATCTCTCTCTCTCTCTTTCTCTATCTATCTATCCATTCATCCATCCATCCATCCATCTCTCTCTCTCTCCCTCTCTCCCTATCCACCCATCCACCCATCCATCCGTCCATCCATCCATCCCTCTATCCATCCATCCATCCATCTCTATATCTATCTATCATCTATGTATGTATGTATGTATCTGTCTATCTATCTATATCTATCTATCTATCTAGAGATATCTCAAATTTAAATATTAAAATCATTCCCTATTTGGACCTATGAATATTTCTGCATCCCCTAGCCATTGTTGAGACATCTCTTCCATTCTTGTGCATCCGATTAAGGAAACATATTTACTGGGTAGGATTAGCTGCATGGAGATGCATTTCCAGTCCTTGCTCACCCTCAAGTGCCTTCTTCACAGAACTGCAGTCTGTAATGAATGAATCGGATACAACAATTTCTCCCAAAGGCCACTAGAAGAAGAGGACTTTGTTAGAAGCAAGGCAAACCTTTTTTCCACCCAAAACGTCTGTATTTTCCCATGAAACGTTGCTCAAGATTAAACCCTATCAGCGTTGATACGGCGGTTTGCTTCTCTGTTATTTCTCTGCCTCCCCCATCCTCACTTGGTCCTACCACCAGCCTTATCTCCATGGTGCCTTTTTACCTCCACTCAAGTCATCTGGTGCCCTCCTCACCTCCCTGGTTGAGACTCTCCATTCAGAAGGAATTGGTGGCTGCCATTATGTTCCTATGAACGTAAGCCAGAGTGTGTCTATCGCTAGGGCCATTTGCATTTACATTCAAATTCTGTTTGAGAATTTCTGTTTCGCTCCATGCTAAGGGAAGATCATGGTTCCCAAAGAAGCAAGGCTGGTGTGTTGAAGAGTGTAAGCAAAATGCTTCCTATGGTCCAAGTCTTCCTTAATCACAGCTCCCTGAAATAGAAGATAAAATTATGCAATTATTCAAAGGTTACATCAGAAAACAACTGAGTTCAATTTCCATCTCTACACCTCCTGTTTTCATGACCTTGGATAAGTCATTCCAGCTCTTTGAGCTCTGGCGTCTTCATGGGTCAAGGTCGCAAATCTGCTTTATGAGCAGCCATGTCAACCCAGAGGGGTTGGCTGATAGTCTTCTAATTACTGACATTTAAGTAAGCAAAAGTTCATTTCTGTCACATCATCTGTGCTCAGGAAACATCAGCAGGGTTCTGCTCATGGGAGTCACTCCATATCCCACCTGGGGGGGTATCTCCATCCTCACCCTTGTCAGTCACCTTGTCAGAGGGGAAGAGATGCTCCGAGGGGAGATGCTCCATCCTCTCTGCTCACAGCAATGGGTCAGAACTCACAGCAGTGTCCCTCTCAGCTACAAGGGGCTCATGCTATGCACCTGGAAGCCCAGAGCAGGAAAGATTGGGTGCTCAGCATATATGGCAACAGTAGAACTGCTAGAAATGCCTTTGTGGTCACCATTTTTATACTTGCCCAATGGAAGAAAGGAAAAAAGGAAGATAAAGAGACAACATAAAATGCCAGTCACTGGCAACACATGGTCAATCTTATTTTTTTTTTCTAGTCTATATGCAGATAATCATTAGTGGCTGCTTGAGTCAACCCCTGCCTCCTGGGAATATATCATCCAGAGTCACACTCAAGACCTCAGGCTTACCTTCAAGGTTTGTATCAATTCTAAATCAAAATTAAAAATCCGTATATAGGTGAATGAGCCACAACCAATTTCCCTATTTTTACAGAGTCTGGGGTCTTCCAATGGACAAAAAAATCCAGTCAACATGAAAACTTATATTGGGGCCAATGGATACCAGATGCCCAGGTGGATCACCTTAGAGTGTTTCATTTCATTCTGTTTTCAAATGATAAGAGTACATGATTCAAAATTCCTCCCTTTATGTATTTGCAAAGGGAGTGTGGGTTAGGAGGTTGCTATCTGGTTTCATTTTGAATTTCCTTGTTTCAATAGACACAGAGAATTCCATTTTCATGGAGCCACTGACGGGCACACGGCTTATGCTTTTCCCTGGAGTTTTGAGCACAAGAGTTATGTTTCTCATTTGATCAATTATTTGCAGAGATTTTATTGGTGGTTGGTGACTCAGGGGAGCGTTTCAGAGCGAAGTAACAATCTTGGCAAGAAACGTTTAGGTTTTTTTCACAAACATATAATTTTTTCTAACAAAAGAGTCTGTTCGCTCTCTGCAGGATAAGCATTGACGCGGTTTCAGAGCTGCATGGCAGTCAACATGGTTGTGAAACAGACGCCTGAGAATTCTGGCTGCAAACACCACTGTTCCCTCGGACAGCAGAGACAACATCTCTGATCCCCTCACCTGGGTACCTTCTCATCCTCTAGAGAGGCTGAGGTATTGTCTCGATGATATTTTCAAAAATGGTGTACATAATTAAACATGATTGTGTAGAGTGTATTAGGCTGTGGTTAGGAAAAGAGGGATTGGCTTTCTCATAGTTTACTAAGTAGGAAAACCACAAATAAGTAAATACATATTCTCAAAGAGAGTTCTCTTTGGCAGGGAGATTTCCACGACCATTGCTATTTGCCAACCGAAAAGCCCGGTAGGCTGGAAGAATTTCCTGGGAAGGGGATTAGAAGACAGATACACTGCTGTGTTCCTTTTAGGATTCCCTTGGAGAATTAATTCTCCAAATTCACAGTTGTTGAGAGCTACTTCACAGGAAGCAAGAAACTGTTGTTTCTTGTAAAGGAATTAGATCTTGTGTTGGGTGGATTGTAGAATTAGGCTTGCCCCACTGAGCAAATGTGGGCTCAGATTGTCACATGAGGAAGAGCGGTACCATGGAAAATAGGGGATAGCCCCCCCAATTTAGGCCACCTGCCAGTAGGACCCGCCTTCTTCTGCTTGGGATGACTTTCTTCTATTCTTCCTCCTTCCTTGGTACCCGTGAAAGTGGTCAGGGGAGGGAGAGGGGACTGTGTGTGTGCGGGGTCTTCCTTATGGTATCCTTCTGGGGGACAACGCGGACATGTCATTATGGTCCACATCCTTCTTCTGCACACTTGGTGTCTCTGTGATGGGTTACTATCATAGTTCAGGCTGAAGCCCATCACACACTCCCAAGTAAGGCTCGGCTTACAAACTACACATTTATCAGCCAACTGTAGATGCGTGGCATTCGTATGTCTGATATTTCTGAACACAGAACTCTGATAGGAAAATTCTAACATGATGCTTGTGAGACAAGTTGGTTTTCTCCATGTTCTTGGATTTTGAGGACACCCAAATATGACCAGCTTGGCTCCATTTTTTTCCTGGTTTTTAACCTTAATGGCATTCCCTGAAGCTTTCTGAGGAACATGGTAGTGGATGGTTGTTTCTCTGGATTCATTCAAGAAGCTCCTGGAGAAAGTTCCTATCTCCGAGGCTCCCGATCAGAGATATGTTCTGCAAGAGGCTTCTTGGGCTCTGTCACTTCTGACTGGCTGATCCTGTCTCTCCAAACTTTGCTCAGAAACCACCATTCCTTCCTGGGTTGGCGCGACTCCGCAGGTCTCACAGGTTACACACTCCAACTGGCTTTCCGCAAAAAGTCAACCCCAGATGACGGTCTTGCTGGTATCAGTCCAGTTCACGAACAGTCATTGAAAATGGCGATCGTGGTTATTTTGATGCCAGCTCACTGGTTTCCACGCAGTTGGGCCCAATTGAAGCCTAATTAAGCAGAGTGTTAATTCAATTATGGCTTCCTTGTGCCAAATCACAGTTTTTTTTTCTCAATAACGATCCTGAGGCAGTAGAGGGAAAGGCTTGTCAATTTCCTGGGCATCTGGGGGTGTTTACTGAATCTTCAGGGTGGACGTGAAAATAGCCTCTTTCTGAGTAAGGAAACACGTCTTTACTCAAAATGTTGATGGTCAAAATATAATATATATATTTGTTTATATATAATTTTTAAATAGCTATATAATATACATATATATGTATATATGCATGTTTATAATTTCAGGTCCAAAATTTTATATGTATAAAATCTATATTATGTTAACCATAGCTGGTTAATTGCATCAAAATATAATATACATGTGTGTATATATACATAATTTTTAAACAGCTATATAATACACATTTATATATATGTATATGTACACACGTGTATATGTGTGTATGTATATATATGCATATGTATATATACATATATATAATTTTGTTTGTATAAAATTTTATATGCATAAAATATCATATAATATATATTAACTGCAGCTAGTTAATTGTATCAAAATAATATATAGTGTACATATATAATTTTTAAATAGCTATATAATATACATATATGTATACATGTGTATACATATATATAATTTTGTATGTATAAAATATAATATCTATTGTATATACATAGATATAATTTTAACCAGCTATGTATACACACATATGCATAAATGTACATACATATATACGCATGTAATTTTTACATGTATAAAATACAATATATATTTTTAACCAGCTACATATATATACAGACACACATGTACACGTCTGTCTGTACATTGTATATAATCTTATATGTATGAAATATAATATCTATGTGCATACACAGATTTCACTGTAACCGGCTATATATAAACATGTATGTATGTACATACAGATATATGTATATAATTTTTACATGTATAAAAATGTAATCTATATTTTAACAAGCTACCTATATACATACACATGCACACACCACATATATATCTGTATATACATATATAATCTATATGTATGAAATATAATTGATATACAAGTGCATATGTAGATGTTACTGTGACCAGCTATATACACACACATATATATATGGACATACACAGATATGACTTTTTAACCAACGGAGCGTCCAGGGCAGGGCTATGGTGAGGAGAGAGAACCAGCCACCTTGGCACAAAATTTCAGGGCAGCACAAAAACTAAATTCAGGAGTCAAAGTACATAATATTTTAATTACACACACGCACGCACGCACATACGCAGTGCTCAGGGACCATAAGCCTTTTCTTGTAAAGCAGACAAAATACTGTTTGCAATGAGCCCTGTTATGCAAGTAAAGAAACCAACCTGCTTGAAGAGAGGCCTGATCTCTGACTTGGGCTCTGGTAAGCGGAGCCAGTGGAATGTCCTCTGTGATAGGAATGTCTCTTTTTGCTCAGGGACCTTGGATCACTGGATCATCTAACGGTGTGATTGAAGGCGGGTCGGGATCGGGTCATGCCCGATGGTCTTGGGGTGGGGGCTGGCCACACCAGCAGTTACATGAGATGTAGGGTGGGGATGCTGGGTCCTGTACTTCCAGCTCAGAACTCCAGAGAGGATGGAGACTGAGGTCCACCACGTGCGCAGTTAACCATGGAGTAAAGACTGAACACTGAGGCTGGGGTGGGCTTCCCTAGAGGCAATGCTTCACGCATGTGGTCACGCCTGGTTGCCAGGGGGGAGTGTGTGTTGGCTACCAGTCCACGCATACAGTACCACAGGAGTTCTGTGTCTGGTGACTTCCTGGATACTGCCCCATGCACCTCTTCTCATGGCCGATTTCACTCTGTGTCCTTTCTCTGTCATGCGCCATAACCATGACTATATAACAGCTTTCAGTGAATTATCAAACCTGAGGGTGGTCTGGGGGACTCCAAAACTTGCAAGTGGTGTCAGAAGGGAGGACGGTCTTGTGGGAACTGTTCCCTCTAACTGTGAAGTTGGCTAATTCTTGCACCTTCCCTGCCTCAGTTAGAACATAATGTAGTCTATGCAGAAATCGAAATATAATGATGTACACCTGAAATTTATATAATTTTGTGAGCCAATATTAATTCAATAAAAATATATGTGGCCGATACAAAAAAAAAAAACAAAAAACTACGAGACGCAGCTCTTGGTGGCTCCTTTTGATCTTGGATTTCATCACAACAACTCTTTTCTATTTTTGTTCACAAATATGTATGTGTGTGTGAGAGAGAGAGATTAGACAAGAGAGAGCCCATCTCGTTTCTGCGTGGTTTGGAGCTACGTAATGAGATTCGAATAATAACTTTGTCCTATTGTTGGAATTTAAAGCTTCTGCCAGCAACCTTGAAACAGATGGCTGTGCATAACCAGCCTTTGATTTTGGATCTTTCTGGTGACTTCTCGCTCTTCGCTTACTTGCTTCCACACATCTGTTTGTATTTAAATCTAGATGAAGGAACATTGGGAGGCTCCCACTTATTTTTCGTGGAGGGACGGGGAAGTGCACTAACACCCCATCCCATCTACCTGGGTTAATGGTAAGAAGCACCCTGCTCACTGTGGTTTATTTTTGTTACTGATCAAATTTACTTCCAAGTAGACTTGCATCCCAACCCGGCTCTGACTTTTGGGAAGACAAGGAATACATGGCTATCATGTTTTCATAATATGATACAAATTGTTTTAAACGATTGGGAAGTTTAATAATAAAGAGGCTTTCTTAATGGCAACCAAGCCCTTCTGAAGCCTCCACGTTCAGACTTGTTTTCTCTCCATGATATTCTTTAGCATTTGGTGAAATTGGAAATGGGTTACAGGCTATGGCTGTGGTTCCAGCTTTCCAAGAAAAATAAGGGATGAAAATGTAGCGGAGATTTGCAGACGCAGGATTTTTGTGGGTGATGGTATGGGCAGGGCGGCCCCCGCTATTGTGGGCTGGCGGGGGCCAGTTGGGGTCTGGTGACTGGCGTGGGGGTGGGTCATGAGAACTGAAACCACTGTGGTCTCAGATTGCAAGGAATGGCTTCTCTCGGTAATATCTATGCTCACATGCCATGTGGCTGGGAGAACTGCAGGTTGGCCGCATAAACCATCCTTTAATTTGCAGGGCTGAGAAAAACGCACACACCAACTTCCATCCTATCGTTTTTATGAACCCAGGCAAATATTTCAGAAGTGTGTGGTGAGTTGGTGACAAGTTGTGCGTACGGCTGAATGATAGTGTTTTGAAAAAGCCAGTGTTGGCTTGGCGGGGTTTGCATGCTCTGTAAATACAACTGGTTTTTACCTACGACGTGGAATCCTCGAGGCTGCAGGCAACTTGCCCTGGAGGAACGAGTTGGGTGGCTGAAACCATCCAAATCCTCAGCCCCTGAATTGAAACACTCTTGGAGACTTGAAAACTGTTACGATTTGACGTTTCGATTAATTCCAAAATATTTTAGCGGGATAAAAATAATGATCCGCCCTTTGTTTTCATGCAGGCGGTGGAGACATGTCCAAGAGAGCATGCACCTTCTACATTTTCACTGGCTTCTCAGTTTTCCCTGCCACAAAGACCTCTTGTGAGATTTGAAACTTATAAAAGTATATTTTGTCTGAAAAGGCGCCCTTGGCGATGTTCGCAGCTGTATTACTCAATGATGAATTTGTTACAGTAATTCTTCCAATCTCCAATACAGTAACCAAACACAGTGGCTTCTCAAGAATGAATCCGTGTCCAGACGCTGAGCTAGCACTTCTAGAGGATTTCTTATTGTTCAGTCTTAGGAGAAAGGAGTTTTGTATTGCCATGAGCAACTGTGGTGTTGACATGCAAAACGGATAATGGAATTTTCCACGAAGAAACTTGAGGGAGAATTTTACATTTTACAATGCCTCCAAAAAGCTAACATTGGTTTGGAATAGATTTGACCAGCCACAAATACCATTGCATGTTATTACAAGTTAAGAAAACGAGAGGAATAGTAAAATACGTCTTCTGAAATGATAGTATGGTTTGAAAGGAAATCTAAGTGCAACCGATTTTGTTGACCTTCTGAGATTTTGCAAGACTTTCTAAATGTTTCGATCTCTATCAGTTTGTTACAGTGGTTGGCAAATTATGGCCCGGGGATCAAACCAGATTTGCTGCCTGTTTTTGTGTGGCCTGTAAGCCAAGAATGTTTCTCTATGTTTAAATATTTCTAAAAGTTCAAAGGAATGATAATATTTTGCGACATGTTGTATTATTGGCACATGGCCATGCTAATTCATTTGTGTATCATCTGTGGCCACTTTCTTGCTATAATGGAGTGCTGAATAGTAGCAACTGACCGCATGGCCAGCAAAGCTGAAGATATTTACTATCTGGCCTTGAAGTGTTTCCTGATTCCCGGTTTATAAAGTTAGTTAAGCAACCACTGGTTTTGGAGTTCTGTAGGCTAGGGAACAAAGATGTGTGGGTAGGATGTCATCCTTGCCTTCGGAGTTCTTGCGGATGGCTTGAGGAGACAAGACATAGAAACATTCATACATTAGAAATTAGAGATCCAGAAAGGGAAATAGTCACAGATGTGGGCAGCCAGAAAACCTGACGGAAGAGATGCAGTTTGAGTGGGATCTTCATGAATTAGCAGGGATAAAACAAGTTTTGGAAAAGAAGGTATGTGACTCATGGAGGGAATCTTTCTCCAAGGTGGGTGAGATGGGGAAGACATCCTTACAACCAGGGATGTCAAAAGCAATGGATTCTTGGATTGGCCGTCAACATCCCAAATCTACCTTTCTGCTCTCCTCTCCACCTTGTACCAGCCTCAGGATGTCACATCTTATTTAAACCCATGGTCTCCTTCCAGTCCTGTATCTTATACAGATGGTCCATCATTCCTGACTCGCTGGGCAGTGATGGGAAGGGAAACAAGGACAGAGATATACATTACTCTGGATGGAGTCTACGGTGTATTATAGAAAGGAAGAAAAAGTCACTACGTGGAAGAGGTAGAGAAAGAAACCCTACTTATCACAAGGACCATGAATAAAACTATCTTCCTTATCTTGGGAGGTGGCCCATGGTCATCAGTGGTACCATGAGGCCAGTGGAACCAACATGCAGTCTTTTGCTTTAAGATACTGAGCGGAGAGATTTATCTGATGTGTGAGACCACCATTCAAGGGCAAAGCCAAGACGAGCTCTGGCAAGTTCTATCTATGACCCAGCCTCTGCTTCACTGGGGACAGAAAGTTGCTCAAAAGATAGCCAGGAAAGTAGTTTGGAGGAGAGTGAGTAAAGAAGAGAGAAATAGGCATCAGAATGGGTGAACACATAGTTTATTTATGCTTATGCTGCACACCCATGTTCATAGCAGCATTAGTCATGGTAGCCAAAACGTAGAGACTACCCAAGTGTCCATCACTGGATGAATGGGTCAACAAAATGTGGACTACACATACAATGGAATATTATTCAGCCTTGAAAGTGGAGGAAATTCTAACACATGCTACAACATGGATGAACCTTGAAGACATTATGCGAAGTGACATAAGCCAGTCACAAAAGGACAAATACTCGACCATCCCACTACTATGAGGTCCGTAGAGGAGTCAAATTCATAGACACAAAAAGTAGAGTGGTGGGTGCCAGGGGCTTTGGGGAAGAGGATGGGGAGTTGGTGTTTAATAGGGACAGAGTTTCAGTTTGGGAAGATGAAGAAGTTCTGGAGATGGATGGTGGTGATGGTTGCACGACAATGTGGATGTATTTAGTACCACTTATCTGCACACTTAAAAGTGATTCACAGTGTAAATTTTATGTTCTCAGCATTTGCGATTTAAAAAATGAAACATTAAAAAAAATGCTTGTGCTGTTCTGGAGTCAATAGTCATTCTTGAGTGACTTTTCAAGATCTGAATTAAAAAAAAAAAAAAAGAAATACAAACATCGGGACAGGGTTCTGAAGCTATAGCTTAGGTAATAGGTTAATTAATTTATTTTTTCTGAACAGCTGGGCTACTTGGCTTTTGCCTCATGTTTGCAAAGCATTGAGTTGTTTAATTTGCTTCTGGCAAAATCCCCAAGAACTCTTTCTAAACAGAGCAGAAACCAGCCTGAGGAGGGCTCTCTCATGGGAGTGAGGGCAAAGGGAAGACAGGGGTCCAAGATGAATTCGGATCACCACAGAGGACGCAGAAGGTGAAGGAAAGCGAGCTTTGGCCCACGGTGGGATACACAAAGCTGGTACTTCTAGAGAAATGCCTCCTTATTTTGGCAGTTGTAGGGATGCTGAGCTGGCCAGCCCCTCTCCGTCCTTACCCCGGAGGGAACTGTAGAGTTTACAAGCTCTGACCACTTGCAGAATGCTTTGCTGAGCCCTCCCCGCGAGCAGAGAGAAAGAGCTCTGGAATTGCTGAGGGAGCTGGAGTTGGCTAGGTTTTCTAATCTAGCTAGAAAATTCATTCCAAAGCCTAAATGGAACAGCGGATATTTGGGGTCATGCACAAGAGCCAGGATCAACACAGAATGGACAACTCTGCAAGAAACGTAGGTTCGTGCAGGAAAAATAACTCAACAAGAATGAATTAGTACCCTGAAGGGGCTTGAGAAGACAGCAATTCCATAAAGTGAGAACAGGCTGAAATGAGAAAGGAGGGATGAAAATGTGGCAAGGATTCTTGGTTATCAATTATACAATTGCTGATGCTGATGTTTAAAAGAATATTAGTTGATGAGCTGAATTTTACAAAGGAGATTGAGTATGGCCTAATTAATGACCAAATGGGGAGATAAACCAAGGCATTTTGCATGATGCAGGACAAAATACAAATTTATAGAAAACATGAGAGGACTTTATAGAAGGCTAGATTGATGGTGCTTAACTGGGGAGTCTGTGCCCCCGTCTAGTGGGCCTTTGGCAAGTCTGGAAGCATTTTCGCTTGTTACAACTGGGATGATGTTACCGGCATCCAGTGGGTGGAGACCAGAGACCCTGCTTGACATCCTGCAGTGCACAGGATGGCCCCCACAGCAGAGAATGGTCCAGCCTCAAATGCCAGTAATGCTGGTGTGGAGAAACCCCAGGCAAGATCCAGAAGACCCAATGTTTCCTTAATAAGTATTTTGAAAAATAGAAGAGAGACACAATGATTGGGAAAATACTTAAAAAAAAAGAAATTATATGTGCGAAGGGGAGGAAGACTATCCTCTACCCGTTTGGGGCCCTTTCTGGCTGGGCTACAAATTAAACTGACATGAGGCCAAATAGCAGAGAAAATCAAACAGAGCTTTCTAACATGTATACATGGGAGAAACCAGGGAAACTGAATTTCTAGACAAATGGTGGAGGTTTTTCATCTTCAATAGCATATTCAGGTAGACAAAGGAGGATGTTGGGGGTGGGGGAGTCAGCCATGGGAGATGACCAGAAAACACACCAATCAAGAGTGTGCAGATTTAAGTCCTCTCCTTCCGTGCTGATGAGAGTTCCTAGAGATAAGGTCATCCCCTCTTCTTCCTGGTACAGAGAGGGAGACACCTTTACGAATGGAGGTTTCTCTTACAAATGTAAATGTTTGGTTTTAGCGAGGACCCTCCCAGTCTATCGATAAAATAACTAAGGTAAAAAGATATATTTTGAGGTGGCCAATTTTGTTCTCCCACATGTGCATATGTGTGTGTGTATAATAAAATATATTTTATATATATATAAATATAATGAAATATATTATGTATACATTTAAATACACATATAAATATATCCATAATTTATTTGATTACATATACACATAATATATGTATATATGTATATATAATAAAATATTTTATGTATAAATAGAAATAAAATGTGTATAATAAATATATAAATATATATTATTCGTAAATATATATATTTTATTTGTCAAGACAAAAAATAATCCACCTGCATTTCAAATTAAAAGGTGCTATTAAGTAATGAGAGAAAGAATAAATGCAAGAAAGATGGCTATGATGGATTACCAAAAAAGGCCACAATTCTTGTGACTCATCCCAGCAGGAGGTGGTTTATTTCTCCACCATTGAATTCGGGCTGACTTGCGACTTGCTGTGACCATGAAATTCAGGGAAAATGAGGTCATGCTGATTCCAAGTCTGGTTGGAATCTTCCTCTCACAAAGCGTGGAAAGAAGTGCAATCCAGTCTGCTATGTGATGGGAGATAAGTGGCCCTTTTGTACCCATTGCCCCAGCCAACAACCAGCCATCCACCATATGCAGAGCCACCCAGCTGCCTGGTAGCTAACCACAGATGCATGAGTGAGCCCCACTGAGCCCTGCCCAAATCATCAATCCCCAGAACTGTGAGCTCAAAAATGATTGTTGTTTTAAGTCACCAAAATTTAGGGTGGTTTGTTACCCAGCAAGACCTAACTGATATGGTGGTGCCAATGTAGATCTATATCCTCCAAGGATAAAGAGAAGATTAAGTTACCCAAGTTGAAACCACAATCAGATAACATTCAAATTCCCATCAGCAATATTGGATGCTAAGAGACGATGGCGCAATGCCTTTAACTTTCTGTGGAAACCTTTTTTTTTTCCTCTCAGAATTCCCAACCTGGCCAAACTTGTGAATCAATGTGAGAATGAAAAAAAGGAATTTTGATATGCAAAAATGTCAGAGAGTTTATAGTCTAAACCTCCTTTCTGAAAACAAAACAAAGAACAAATAGTTGATGTATTCCAGACCAAGAAGGAAATACTGGTGGGACAGAAGAAGCAGTAGGATTAATCCATTTGGATTCAAGTAGAAGAGAAAATTGATGAATCCCAGAAGAATGTTGACAGAAAGTATGCAGCTCAATGTAAAACTTGGGCTCAGAAGACCTTATTAAGCAGATGAAAGACTAAGCTTCTTCCACAAAAGAAAAATAATTAGAAAAAACAACTTGCTGTTCAAATTAGTATGAATTTGCTTAATATGAAGCAAACCAAAATGTGGAAGCACTTTTTTTTATTTAATAATTAACGAAATACAAGAAACAGTACCCTCAGGAAAAAACAAAAGAAAACAAAGACAATTCTTCATTGTTTGGGCAATTCCCAAGGAACAAGATCCACTGTGACTTCATTAAAATCTCTTTGAATTAATAGTGTTTCCATTAAAATAACTTCCTCCTGGTGGGTGTAGTCTTCTTTTCATTTTAAACTGATTTTCTACTTTATTAGATATAATAATTTTTCTGATGGATCATGCTGAAGACTGGTTTAAGATTTAAACTGTTTCTTTTTTATTTTAATTTTAACAGTGTTTATTTGAGTGCTTATGTAGATCTCAAATTAGTCTTAAATTTTTTTATCAAAGAAATAATGATATTTTGTTCTTTGAAAAGCTAAGCTCGTAAGATATATTACATAGATTAAAAAATTCAATATTTTCAGATTCTTTTCCTTTTTTCCTTAGCAGCAATATTTATAAAATATCTCATTTTGTGACTTGTGATATTTAAGTATTTTTCTTTCCGTTAAACGAAATTTATTTCCTTTTAAAATATAAACATTAACTGTCCATATCTCTGGGTGACACCCTCTTGGACAATTTAGATTTTCTTCTTGTACTTCTCAATTTACTGAATTTTGTCTCCTATCTTAATTTTTTCTAATTAGAACGTGAGTAATTAAAATTACTAACACTGCCAAGGTTTCCATGGTCTTGGAAGGATAGACTTGAGTTTACTTTTGAGGCAGACTCTGATTTCTGTTTTGCAGAAACTAATACCTAACTTCACATTGGTTAAATAACGGCTTCCCGTGAAGCATGTGTCTATCTCCCTCTTGTAATAAAGATATAGGGAGAAGGGGTTCGCGGTGCAGACTGAGCTCTCATCAGACCTTGCGTGGAGAACATCTTTACTGATGCTGCCATCACAATAACCATCACTGCTCCTCATGTAGACCATCAATAGGTCTACAACTGGATTTCTGCTTTCACCCTTTAATGAGAAGAATGTGTTAAAACAAGGACCAATGATGAATTATTCCCAAATCCAAGTCACGTTCTTGAGCTCTCTCAAGCTTCATCCTGAGCATCTCATGCTTCCCAATCTGCTCCATCCTTCTTGGTAGATTCTCACTCTTTGACTTCGGTTAACACTCCAAGGCATGGCTTCGTAATCTCCCAATAGCCACGTCTTTGACGTTGACTGAATTTAGACCTTTTGCTTTTATCTGACAGCACACCATACAAAGGCTGAGCATCTGCTCTCCCTTATCTAAATGCCATGGATGGAACAGGAATTCCAGAAGTGGATTCAATACCGCAGTCTTTAAAATCAATGTGGTTTTTGCAGAGTTCACTGTTGGGCGTGCCTATATTGCCTTCCCGAGCTAGAAGGTCTACACAAAGTTTTAGCAGAAACTAACACAAAATACGAGCCTAACAGGTTCACACAATAAGTAAATATGTTATTGCACGTGATGAGAAAAGTTCTAGGCATGGAATGATCAAGTTCTGCCCTCTTCCTACTGTCAGCTTTGTTTACAGGCTAGCTTCCCTTGTGGTCCTCAGATGTAGCCCAGATGTCCCTTACGATGTCCAGAGGAGGCAGCAAAAGAGTCTTTTCATCTAGTGTCTCTTTTCAAGTGACAGGGACCTTTTTCCTCATAGGTCCCTGCAAGATCTAACCTCGTGTCTTTACACAAAGTTGTGTTGTATGCTTACGCCTAACCCATACATGATGTGGAAAATGGAGCCACCCATGGGTAGCTTGGTACAACCAGCATTTCACCAGAATCCTCCCTTGGAATACATGACCTCAGGAAGGAGCAATGTACTCCCCAAAAAACCTGGGCTCAGCTAGCAACCAATAAGTGGAGATTAGTTGAAGGATGGCATTGAATGCTCAATAAGAGTTTGCTGAATTAATATAGTACTCATATCCAGAAAAGTGTCCTCCTCTACAATCATTTTACTCAAGAGCTGTGTAAAGGATATCCGAGCTTTTTCTAGGAGCTGTGAGTTTGATTGTGAAGAATCAAGAATCAACAGAGTTTTGTTTTTTTTTTTTTTTGCTTCTCTCTTTAGAAATCCTTTGACCTATTTCAATTTCCTTCTTGCATAACTTGTTAAAATTAGCCAGAACATCTGTCAGAACAGTTGCATTACCTAATTTCAAACTAGCACCCAATATCAGGGAAATTCCGGTTCACATTAGCTTGGATAACTGTGGTCCACATGTCGGGGGAACGTTAGTGTCGTCATTCCCCCATTATATTTTCGTGTTTCTTGGATGTTGGGATCCATTTGTTTTCACTGGTAGTCTCTAACTTTTGTCAGAACTGAAGTTTGGGAAGCCAGCCCAGCACTGAGGTCAGCCTTGGGTGCAGAGAGGAAGACAGGACATCCAGATTTCCTTTTTATGAAGCACTGCCTTCTTAACAATGCCCTTTGACTTTATATAACGATTTCTCTTCAGTCATATTCTGTACAGGCGAGGAGAATCCCCACAATTCCTATCAATGTTATCTTTGGAGAAGAATGGGTGAGAATTCATCTTTTCAACATTCGAAAGTAAAGAATTTTCTACTTTAAAATGAAAATCCGTGTTGAGGGATATGAATAGTCTGTTTTTACGTAATAATACATCGACAACATTTCACATGATCAGAAACCCTCCAAGTAATTTCATCTTTATTTGTGTCTCAACGTTCAAGGTTAAATAATGCAATTATTTGGATATTTAAGGTATAAAAATTAATTGAAGGGAAAATTGGATTCTCCTGTTGTCAGTCAACCTTTCAGTCTGCAATATATAATATATACATTGAAACCTCCATTTCACTTTTCATCAGTGACCATATTGGTGTCGGTTAGAAATAGATCATAAAAATACAATTTGAATATTTTAAAAAATACCTTGTGCAAATTTAATTCTTTGAGGTTGTGTATTTTGTTTCATAACTCTTCCAAATTAATTAGAGTCTACACTAATGAGGTACTTTTGGGTTAATTGATTACCTGGCAACTCCCTGTAAAACTAAATACAGGATAAATATCAGATGTTATTCCTAAGAGCTTGAGAGAGTGTAATAATTAACCTCTGTCTCCTTGTGCTATTTTAGGACAAGGTGCTCATTTTCTTTAAACTTAGTTCTTTTTCCATCTAATGTGAGACTATTTTGAAAAGTTCTTCTTCCTTAGTTCTTGAAGTTTGAATTCCCCATCATCACCTTTGAATAAATTTATATATATACACATACATGTCTATAATATCCACTCTGGTGAGCTGCAAATTAGCAGCTCCTTTCTTTCTTTTTTTTTTTTTTTGGTGAGGAGATCAGGCCTGTGCTAACATCTGCCAATCTTGCTCTTTTTTTGCTGAGGAAGACTGGCCCTGTGCTAACATCCGTGCCCATCTTCCTCCACTTTATATGGGACGCCGCCACAGCGTGGCTTGACAAGTAGTGTGTCAGTGCGCGCCCGGGATCCGAACCGGCGAACCCTGGGCCACCACAGCGGAGCACTCGCACTTAATCACTTGTGCCACCAGGCCGGCCCCAGCAGCTCCTTTCTTGCTGACAATATTCTGAGAATTGAGGGGACCATATTATTACAGTCATGCGTTGCTTAATGATGGTAATAAGTTCTGAGAAAAGCATCAGGTGATTTTGTCGCTGTGTGAACATCATAGAGTGCATTTACATAAACTTAGATGGTATAGCCTACTACACACCCAGGCTAGATGGTACTAATCGTATGGGACCACTGTCATATATGCAGTCAGCCATTGACTGAAATGTGATTCAGTGCACGACTGTATATATAAATATATATCTAAAGTTTTGCAATTTATTCCTAGCTTATTTACAGTAGAAATAATTAACTATATGAAAATGAGAGATTGCAAAATAGTGACATTCCTAGTGGCGTCACTGTGGATGACCTTTGATTTTTTTTTTTTTAGTGTAAACTCTTCATTTTCAGCAAGTAATGTTGCTGAGACTGTGTTAGAATCAATGGTTTGACTTTTCCATCATCCACTCAGGCTGTCCCATGAGATACATGTGGTATCAGGTACACACATGTGGCACAATGAAGACCCCACACCAACGTAGAGATGGCCTTGGTTGGTTGCTTGGCTGTTGGCTTTTTTCTCTCTGTTCTCCTCCTAAGGGAAATAACTAGAGGGTAACTGAGGCTTTCCACCTCTCTTCTAAATATTCGCTTAATGATGCTTCTCTTTGAATTACTAAAATGTTGGGTTTACAGAGCCAGGACAGCTAAATTTTAGGGTTCTCCTCTCTCTGAAAAAAAAAACATTTATTTTTTTGATCTGACATGAAAGCATTGAGCATTTAAATTCGAGAGGAAAAAAAAATGTGGAGTGACTCATCCTCCTTTGGTGTTGGTACAATTCATCCTTGATTCCTTTGCCAGCAGTATGGTGGCCATATTTTCCCAACCAAACTCACGTGCATATACTGGAGTACCAGGGGGGAGGAGGGCACGGGGAGAAAGAAGGACATTGAAGCTGGGAACACTGGTATTGGAACTCTTGTCCTGGAATTGACCATTTCTACGCCCTTGACTCACCAGTTAACCAGTTAACCTGTGTCTCCTGGTCTATAGAGTGGAGATTCTCTCTGCTTTTTGTCGTACGGCTGGCGTGAGGTGGGGTTCCATAAATATGAGCCTCCATCCTTTTCTTTCTCCTCCCATCTCATCTCCCTTTCTCTTCTGTGAATGACTTTCATTCTTTCCTTTTTTTTTTTTCCCGAAATGAGAGAGAGCATTTTGAATAGGGGTGGATCCAAGAAGTCCTGGCTGCACGGCCCCTAGACTAGCAGCTGCTCTGTCTCCCTTGTCAGGGGAGTGAGTCTGGGAGGAGCCTGGAGGCTCATTCACCATCTCCAGACACCCCTTGCCCTGGGGCTAGGAGACATTTCAGAAACTGGCTGCTGATAAACCTGGGTAGGTTGCATCTTATATTTGAGGACAGAGCCAGGATTATAAATCAACCCAGAGTTTAGAAATGAGGAAATGTGCTTCTACATGGAGAAAACTCTGCTCAGACACATCTTGGTCACTAACTCTCTCCACCTGCTATACCGGCCAGTAGAGCTTTGATAACAGTGAGCAACTGTGTTATCACATTGTCTTCACTGAGCAGTCGGAGACAGTCAGAGAAGGTGTTTACTAAGTAGAGCAAATTTGTGCTTTTATTTTTCCTTTTCTTGACCCGTATTCATGTCTGTCTATATGATTTGATAGTAACTACAAAATCCCTCTGCTAGATCCAGGATATGTTTCCTGATTATTCTAAGGGAAGTTTGCCAGTTGACATTCATTAATTTCTTAAAGGGCGTGTATGTGTGCACACACACAGACACCATATACACACACAAGTGCACACACACACATATGTAAAGATTGAAGAGGGTTAAGGCCAGATGCAGTATTTAAGGATTTATTCTATTCCTGTTTTCTGTCTAGACCATCATTTTATTTTTCCTTCTGAAACCATCATTATTTAGTTAACTTAAGTCACAATTATCGTGCCATTAAAAACAACGCGTCCAATTCATACAAAATAAATTCCAAAAGCCAGTTGGTCAAGCTTTTGTTGATTTGTTTTTCACTGTCTCCAGGGGCAAAATGAAAGGCTGGATGAGAGCTCTCCCTATTAATGGCCTCATTCCATTCTTTACCACCCACCTGGTACCCAGCAGCCAGTCCATAATTTTCTGGCCACACAGGCTCCATCCAAACCACACTCTTTCCATCTGTCATCCTCGGCACGACTGCCGTCTTATTCTTGCTTCTCTGGTGCTTCATTGTCATATGGTCAACCAGTGCTTATGTGACAGGGTTCCTTCTGGAGCTCCTGGTCCCTCAAATGGCCTCTGATGAAGATGCACTTCCCCACAGAGGACGAAGGATGCTTTGCCAAGGTGTACAGCCACAAAAAGTGGCCTCAATGCTGTGCCCTCATCTGTCCCTGAGTTACGTGCTGTCCACTCCTCAAGCCCAGCTTCCTTCTCCATCAAAACCCAACTTCCACTTGCAAGCAAAGTTTCTGATGATGAAGTCTTCTTGACGGTAATGTGATTGATAAGGGTGGATTCCTTAAGAAGGAATTGACACACACAATGATAGTTTCAGTGTCAGTAACAAGAAAAGGAGGGTTTATTTGCAGAGAATTAATGGTGAAATTAGAGGTGCCTCTAATTACACAGTTTGGCTGCATTCTGTATTATCTCCTGAACTCCCAGATGCCTTTCCTCCTTGTCTTTGAATCATGGGCTATGACTACTTCACCAAGGAAGAAAAATGAAGTGTGTGCCTAGAAATGCTGTGAATCAGCAATGGCCCAAGCTTTTTTCTAAGTACATATACATGATATATGTGTACTTACATCTATTTATCCATCCTGTCTATCTATCTGCCTATCTATCTATCTATCTATCTATCTATCTATCTATCTATCTATCTATCTATCTATCCATCTATCTACCAACCTATCCATCCACCTGTCCACCCCCCCAACACAACCATCCATCCATCCGTCCATCCATCCATCCTTCTATCCGTCTATCTATCCGTCTATCTATCTATCTATCTATCTATCTATCTATCTATCTATCTATCTATCTACCTACCTATCTATCTATCATCTATCTATCTATCTATCTATCTATCTATCTATCTATCTATCATCTATCTATCTATCTATCTATCCTTCATCTATCCATCATCTATCATCAACTGTGTATCTATCTTCCTATTATCTATCATCTATCACCAATCAATATGCCCTTTCTAGAAAGTTTCAAAGGGGTTATTGGGAAAGCTGAAAGTCTCCTGCCTACTAACTAGAGAATTCAGAATGCATTAGAAGCTGACTTTGTAACAACTGATGCAGAAGCCTGAGTTGTTGGAAGAAAAAGAAGAGTCAAATTCATTTGGGTCCAGATATAATGCATGGGCCATCATCCCTCAAGAAAGGAAAACCTCTCTTTTGATTGACACCTTCATGTCAAATGCAGCTCTGCTGTTGAATCAAGCTGTCCAGGTGAGTAGTAAGCATCCTGTGAGCTAAACTCCATCTCAGAGTCGGCTTCCAAGGGAACTCAACCAGTCCTTGACCTCCAAACTCTCCTCCACCTGTCTCCCACAATCCATCTAGAACACCATTTTTCTCCTGCCACACTTATGATTGGAACCCTCTTAGATCTCCCTAGATCCTGACGCACCATATATGAGCTCCTGGGTCTGGGTTACAAGTTCTTCCAGCCCTGAGATCTATTTCCTACCACCATCCTCGAATGAAATCAGACCCTCCCCCTCAATCCTCTCTTATGACACCTTGTCAACTTCCAACTGTGAATCCAGAGTCATGTATTCATTTGCAATCTACTCACACCTTCTCTCCTTGCCTCCCAGACGGCCTCCTCTTTTTGTCTTTCTTTCTTCCTTTTTAAACCCTTAAACCTGGTTTAAACCCCACCTCCTCTAAGGCATGCTTGAGTAATTGATTCTATGTACGTACCCTCTCTACTATGAAGCCATATAACATGCACCAAGTGTGAATTGATACGTATATCTTTGTTCTTAGTTCTCTGAAATGTCTATATTTTACCCTCAGTGTTAAATAACTTTTACAAATTGTTAAATAAAAACAATTTATTTGACAATAAGTTTTTTTGTTCTTAAATAAAATTGAAGTACATTTTTAAAGAAATTATTAAATTTTAATTTAAAACAACAACAAAAAATTATTATTAAATAAAATTGAAACAATTTCATGGTTAAATAAAACAGAAATACAGACAACTGCACAAAACATACGTGGCTTAGTGAATTATTAGAAGGCAGACACTATGGAAGTACCATCAGGTCAAGAAATAGAACTTCGCCAGCTCTCCTGAAGGGTCCTCCATGAGCCCCATTCCAATCCATTCAAGAATAGAAATAGGATGCTGGTAGTATCGTGGTAAATGTATGCAGAAGTTTCCTGGTGATAAGTAATGTTAACAGACTGAAGATACTTTGGCAGGTATGTGTAAAGGGGATTTGAGGCTGATTCCTCTCTTGACATATGAAAAGCCTTCCCAATGTCTTTTAATGAGCAAAGACATCTTATATACTGTGCTCATCATTTTCTTGGCTTAAAGTTGTCTAGGTAGAGGAAGAAACTTCAAGTAACTTATATTTCACCACATCACCCTAAAAAAAATTTAAGCGATGTCTTACTAATAAGACAATGCATTATTTTGCAGAAATATTTAGCTAATATTCACATTGAAGATTGAATCATAATAATGAGAACAGCAACAGGACAATTTTCTAGCTGATCTCTAATTTGGGCAGAATTTCTTCGACATCAGTGGATCTCACCAGATGCATAACTATAAGACAATGAAAGTTTGCAAGGATCATAAGAGCTCTCCATCCTATAGAAATAATACTTTGCTGTAGTTTAAAGACAATACGGTCATGTGTCGCTTAACGATGGGGGTATGTTCTGAGGAATGCGTCGTTAGGCTATTTCATTGCTGTGTGAACATTATAGAGTGACTTACACAACCTAGATGGTACAGCCTACTACACACCTAGGCTATATGGTACCAATCTTATAGGACAACCATTGTCTATGTGATCCATCATTGACTGAAACGTTGTGATGTGGCACATGACTGTATTTGGCATATATGAAATACGAAATATGTAAGGCATAATAATATAAGGAACAGCAAAATACCCACTACCCAACGTGAGAATTATATCATTAATAATACCTTGCTTTTATCTCCCTTTTCTCTGTCTCATCTGTTACTTCCATCTGGCGTTAACTACTATTCTGAATTTAGACTATATCACTCCTTTGCTTTTTTTTTTTTTTTTATATATATTTTTATTTTTTTAATTTTTAAAAAATTTTTTGTTTATTGCAGTAACATTGGTTTATAACATTGTAAAAATTTCAGATGTACATCATTGTACTTCTATTTCCGCATAGATTACATCATGTTCACCACCAAAATACTCATTACAACCCATCACCACACACATGTGCTGAATTATCCCTTTCACCCTCCTTCCTCCCCCCTTCCCCTCTCGTAACCACCAATCCAATCTCTAAGACTTGGAAGCAACCTAAGTGCCCATCAAGGTACAAATGGATAAAGAAGCTGTGGTATATATACACAATGGAATACTACTCAGCCATAAGAAACGATGAAATCCAGCCATTTGTGACAACATGGATGGACATTGAGGGTATAATGCAAAGTGAAATAAGTCAGAGGGAGAAGGTCAAATACTGTATGATTTCCTTCATTAAGTAGTAGATAATAACAACAATAAACTCCTTTGCTTTTAAAATGGTATTAACATATATGCAAGTAAGTTTAAACCATGTATGTGTGTGTATGTATTTGTGTGTGTATGTGTGTATATATGATATTAAACTAGATGTATCCTATAAATACATCATTAATATAACATATACAGTTTGATTTGGTACTTAAAAATGATATCATACCTTATAATAGCTTTTTGGACTTTCTATTTCGCTTGATATTCTATTATTTAGATTTTTTATATTGTTACCTGTGGCTGTATTTCATTCTTTTTCTTTTGCCTTTTTTTTTTTTGCCACAAAATACTCTATTGAGTGAGTGGAGCACAATCTATTTCTACATTTTCCTGTTGATGGGTACTTGGATTCCATCCAGGATTGGCTATTACCAGCAGAGATGATATGAAGATTCAGATACATATGTTTGGGTGCACGGTTTTCCCTAGAATATTCACCCAGGAGAGGAATTCTTGAGTCACGGCAATGTAATTAGAACTGATAGGTTATGCAAAATGGTTTTGCAAAGAGATCGTATTAATTTGTAGATCCAAGAGCATTGTCTAAGATCCACATTCTCTCCAATGCTTGGCATTTTTAGAATGCTTACATGTTGGTAATCGTATGGAAATAATAATGTTCATCATGTGGTGGTCTTGATTTATGTTTCCTTGAATGAACAGAATTGATCATCATTTCAACTGTTTTGGGGCCATATGTATATCCCTCTTGAGTGAAATGCCTCCTCATTGATTTCACTGAGTTTTCTAATGTTTGTGTCTTTCCTATAAATTGGAAGTTCTATGTGTGTCTTAGATATGCATCATTTGAATCCTTTGTGCAAAGTTATTCCTCCAGGGTTGATTTTGTTTACAGAGTCTGTTGATAAACAGAAGTTCTCAACTGTAAGTTAGTTCACAGGCATTTTCCTCCATGGTTAACATTTTTGTGCCTTCTTGAAAGAATCTCTCTGGACTCCAAGGACAGAAAGATATTTTTTCTGTTCTTTTTTTTTTTTTTGGTGAGGAAGATTGACCCTGAGCTAACATCCATGCCCATCCTCCTCTATTTTTTGTATGTGGGATGCCACCACAACATGGCCTGATGAGCACTGCGTTGGTCTGTGCCCGGGATTTGAACCTGTGAACTGTGGGCTGCTGAAGCAGAGGGCACAAACTTAACTATTATGCCACTGGGCCGGCCCCAGAAAGATATTTTTTCAAGAAGTTTAACTTTAACCCATCTGGAATTTGTGTGTGTGTGTGTGTGTGTGTGTGTGTGTGTGTGTTCATATGGTTTTCATTTTTTCCATATGGAAAGCCAGTCATCCCGGCACTCTATTGAATAGTCCCTCGTTTACTGACTGATCAGCAATGTCTTCTCTGTTGCATATTATAGCACGTGCTAACCCAGCCACTTCCAATCCTAGGTCCTGGGTCCGTTTGTCCTGGGCTTTTATCTGACCACTGGAGCCCAAATGGACACATTGGAGGTAGGCCAGAGTGCAAGATGTTTACGGATCCCAAGAAACAGCCCTGACATAAAGAATGACAAGGGTTGGTGGTCACTACTCCAGTTCCCTCACCCTACAGTTGACATAGCTCTGGGGCATATTGTATACTCTCTAAAGTTCTCAGCAGGATTGAACCCACTCGTCCATGGTGGTAACCTGCTTGATAAACACTCATTCATCGCCTCTTCCCTTCCCTGTCTCCTTGCCCCACTTCCTCCTGGTGGTCCCTACCCAAATAAACTCCTGACTAGAATTCTTGAATCAAGGTCAGTTTCTGAGGGAACCGAGTCTACAAGGGTATATATATCTGACATGAACATACATACACAGACACACCCATTTATCTACTGTATCTATCTATCATCTATCTATATAACATCTATCTATCATCTATAGCAGTTTATCCATGTCTATCTATAGATCTATTTATCTATCCATCCATCCATCCATTTATCTATCAATCATTTATATCATCTATCTATATCTATCCATTCATCCATCTATCCATCCATAACTATCTATATAATCTATCTATCTATCTATCTATCTATCTATCTACCTACCTATCTATCTATATATCATATATCATTTATCATATCTATCTATCATATCTATCTATCTATCTATCTATCTATCTATCTATCTATCTATCTATCTATCCATCCATCCATCCATCTGTCATGTATCTCTCTATTCTTTTTCTTTGGTCCTTATTTTGCATAAGTGATGATATTTTTATTCCTGACTCCATGGTACATGGTCAGACAAGTCCTTAAGTCCTTCATCAACTTTTCCTCTCCCTCTCCTTTCCCCCCTTCCATTTCTCCTCTTTCTTTTCATCGTTTTTCCTTCTTTGTACCTCAAGTGCAAGACAGAGTTAATGATCCTTCTGTCTCCATGTCATTATCATCCTCCATTGTAAGACGCTTCTCTTGTTTTCATGTGTTCACTTATTTGTTAATTTTTCCTTCTATCCTCATTCAGCCCTTCCGTTGCTCTCGCCCCTCAGAGGCAACCTTTTCATTTGTAGCTCTTTATTTGAATACATTCTTGCAAAAGCAGTATTGCTCTTTGTGGGCAGTATTTTTCACTTCTTTAAATGGCATTATTTTCTATGTTAATTGGATTCTTACTTTTCCCATTAAACCCGTAGTTTTTAAGATCTCTCCGTGTGTATCTATCTAGGTGTAATTTGATCTGTTATTTCTCACTGCTGACTTCTCTATATTTTATCTACCCACCATCCCTGTGATAGAACAAAGAGAAAGGTCCTAGTGAAAAGACAGAATTCGATATCTATTCATAATTAAAGAACGGTTTTCATTGGTTGTTTCCTGGCACCTGGAGGTCCTGGCATACCAGGATCACGATCACCTTAACCCAAGTTCAGGCTTCAGATTCTCCGGGTCACCCAGGTGACCCAAAGCTGCTTCCAAGTGGGCTCACATTTGCTTTTGGTTCCTTGTTATTCCTAGGTGTAGCCATTTGGGACCCAGTCTAAGGAACAGGATGTTTATCCTTACTCTCGGTGAGTCTTAGGTTCCAACTTGTGTCTCCCCAGCCCTGCAGGGAAGCTAAACGTTCTGCTCAGCCTTTCAGTACCATTGTCTGGATTGTGGTAGTAACCCCAGATCAAAGCAGCCCCAGATCCTGGGCTCACCTTCTGGAATTCTGGCTGTTCCTTTATTGAAGCCCAGGAATCCCTTACCGTCTTCTTAGCATTTTAACTGCTGTAAGGTGTGGTCAAAAAAATATTTTGTGCAGCATTTTTAGTCATCTTCAGTGGGGAGTTTATGCAAATTGCCTACTCCTTCATCACCTTACTCATACGAATTTTGGAGTGAGCCTATCAGGTTCTAGGAAAGATTTTATTTGGGATTTTTATTCAAATGAATTAGACCTGTAGACGCAACATGGGAGAATGAACATCTTTATCATAGTGAGTCCTCTCATTAGGAGCGTGGGATATCCATTCATTTATTTAGATCTCATATAATAGATGTCAATATGTGTTTACAATTTTTTGCATATGGGTGCTGCACATTATTCAATAAGTTTATTCCTAGGAGTCTTAGATTTTTTTTGCTGTTCTTGTAAACAGTCTCTTTTATTATTTCATCTGCTATTTTTTTGTTGCTAATGCATAGAAATTAAACTGATTTTATATATTATACTCACAGCTAAACCATTATATATATTTTAAAATCCTATAGAATCTGCTAGTATTTTTATATAGAAAATAGTATCATCTGTGAATGAATATATTTTTGTGTCTTTCTTTCTAAGCTTCATGCTCTTAATTTCTTTTTTCTCTTTTTCTCTTCTCACTGTGATAGCTAGAAATTCTACTGAAGTGTTGAATAGAAATAGTGATAACAGCCTTCCTTGTCCTATTCCTGATTTAAAGGGGATAATTCTAATATATTCCCATTAAGAAGGATTTATGCTTTCAGTAACTTCAGATAAACTTAGATTAGCCTGGAATTTTTCTTTCTCATTCTCTTCTTGTGTAGTGTTTAGGATCCAGGTTGTTCTGGCGTCAGAAGATGAATGAAGCAGTAGTCATTTTTCTATCCTTTTGGATTAATGTATATTTTGGAATAATTAGTATATTGAAAATGTGGTAGAACTTTATAAATAATTTGGGTCTGGCGTCTTCTAGAGGAAGAGATTTTTAGGTGATGATATAATTTTTTTATTAGTTATAAACAGATCAAACTTTCTACTTCCTCACGAGATTTGTTTTTGCATGTGTATTTTGATTTTTCAAGGCCAATTTGTCTGTTTTTGTATTTATTGGCACAAAATTTTAAAAATGTTTTCTTTTATCTTTTTAATCTGTGTTGAATCTATGATTGTGTTCCCTTCTTCATTTCTAATATAGTTTTTCTCTTTCTGTCTTGATTAGTCTCACCACTGTGTTTCAAGTCCTTCCAAAGTTCTAAATTTGGGACTTACTGGTCTCTTCGTTTTGTTTTAACTATTTCAAAGGTTCAAAAATCATGGTCTGCAGGCCAAATCTGTCTGCCTCTTGTTTTGTAAATAACATTTTGTTGGTACACAGCCACACTCATTCCTTTACGGATTATCGATGACTGTGTTCACACCACCATGGCGAGAACATCTGGCCTGCAAAGCCAAAAACGGTTCACTATCTGGCCCTTTATAGAAAATGTTTGCTGATCTGTCATCTGTTTCATAGATTTCCAGTCTTATCTTCTTTTTTTTAATATTATTTGTTTATTTACTTTCCCCCCAAAGCCCCAGTAGATAGTTGTATGTCATAGATGCACATCCTTCTAGTTGCTGTATGTGGGACGCGGCCTCAGCATGGCCAGAGAAGCGGTGCCTCGGTGCGCGCCCGGGATCCAAACCCGGGCCGCCAGCAGCGGAGCGTGCGCACTTAACCGCTATGCCACAGGGCCGGCCCTCCAGTCTTATCTTTTCTGGCAACTTCATTTAGCTTCTTTAAGTTTATTATGCTGTTTTTATCTAATTTCTTGTGACGGATACTCAGTCCATTAATTTCCAGTGTTTCTTGTTTTCTAATATATACATTTAAAACTATGCATTTTCTTTCCCACACTGTTTGCTACTTATCTCAGTTTTTTTTTTTTTTGGGGGGGGGTTGCATCTGTTTTATTTTTTTTATTTAATTATTTTGTTGAGGTCATGTTGCCTTATAACATTGTGTAATTTCACATGTGCATTAATCTATATTGGTTTCTGGAGAGACTGCATCGTGCTCACCACTAACAGTCCAGTTTTAACCAGTCACCATACATATGTGCCCCTTTACCCCTTTCTCCCTCCCCCCACCCGCTTCATTCTCTGGTAACCAGTAATCTGTTCTCTTTATCCGTGTGTTTGTTTATCTTCCACATAAGAGTGAAATCATATGGTGTTTGTCTTTCTCTGTCTGGCTTATTTCACTTAACATCATACCCTCAAGGTCCATCCATGTTTGTTGGGTAACATTTTCATTGTAATGTGGTTCTGGCTGACATACAATTTCTATGACCATTTCCTCTTTGACCCAGAAGTGACTTGCAAGTGTAATTTAAAATATTCTGAATGTGATTTCCTCCGGGAAATTTGACTCCATTCTGCCCGCAGCCAGTGATCACCTGGGATCGCTTCATCCATTCCCAAAAGCCTGGGTTCTGGGGGAGTCTGGTGTCACTGCTCGGTTCCCAGGTACAGCTTCTCTCCCACCTGCCCAGGGTTTGGTAATCTGACAGAAGTCCAGCCATAGACATATACCTTCAGGGCAAGCCGCCTGCCTGGCTGCCTCCTTCTCAGGACCCCAGTCTACCCTCCTGTGCTCTGCTGGGGGTGGAAGTTGGGAATGACTTGGAGACATACTGCTGCTCTCATCATTCCATAGATGGTATGCAGAACATCTCTTTTGAGGACCTAGCTTTGCAAAAAGAAGGCTCCTCCCTCTTAGCATGTAACTCACCGTAAAGCCAAAACAGAGGTCTGAGTCCTTTTTTCTATGAATATGAATGATATTCAATGTGTCATTGGAAATATGAACACTCATAGTTCTGCACCTGCCTGCTGCTCCTGCCTGGTTTTGGCTTGTTTCCACGTAATGTATCCTTTATTGCATTCAGTGTATCCTTTTATTGCATTTAGCACATCCGTTTATTGCATTAGCATATTCTTTTATTGTATCCAGTGTATCTTTTTATTGCATTCAGTGAGGAACTATCTTACAGAATCCTTTAATTGATGCACATGCTAGTCTGTTTTTTCTTCAAAGCACAATACAGTCCTGAGCGAAGACAGATCCGTGTGACCCAACAAGTCAGCCAATCTCACCTTGGGGAAGAGTCTACCAAAAAGGGATGCTTTGATACCCAAATTAGACGGTGCACCTTAAAAAAAAATGGCCCGTAAATTATAAAGGATCGTAATAATAAATATTATAACTTATGTTCCACTTTTTAGTCATTTCTGTTCCTTTTTACTTTCCAGACAGTAAAGGTTTAAAAAGTGTTTTGCGGACTGATCAATAGTTTATTGCTTTTTAAAAAAACTTTGTTGGGGTCCTATTGGCTTACAACGTAGTGTAAATTTCAGATGTATGTCACTATATTTCATTTTCTGTACAGACTGCATCAAGTTCACCACCAATAGTCTAGTTTTTATCTGTCACCATATACATGTGCTCCTTTGTCCCTTTCGCTCTCCCTCCCAACCCCCTTCCCCTCTGGTAACCACTTATCTGTTTTCCTTACCCATGTGTTTCTTTATCTTCCACATATGAGTGAAATCATACGATGTTTGTCTTTCTCTGTCTGACTTATTTCGCTTAGCATCATACCCTCAAGGTCCATCCATGTTGTTGCAAATGGCACGATTTTGTCTTTTGTCTGGCTGAGTAGTATTCCATTGTATATACATAGCACATCTTCTTTATCCTTTCAACAGCCAGGTTGACTACTTTTTAATTTTTCTAATTCAGATCACTTTTTTTAAAAGTTAAGCCCCATTCATTATTCTCAACATTTCTTAAAATAAAAAGCAGTTTAATGCTCAAAAGGTAAGAAAGAAATACTCTCTGAATAAAATGACAGTCTTTCTCCAAAGATCAATTGGTGACATTTTCCTTAGAAGGATGGGCAGGTAGATTGATAGATAGCTAGTTGGGTTGATATATTTATTGTTCTTATGTTGTCTAAGATCAATGAAATACTCATCTCAGCCTGCCCCAGTCCAAGGAAGAGTTGCTGTTTGAAGTCTCATCAACCACACTTAGAATAAATTGGGGCATGTAAGATATCTCCAAAAATATTTCATATGATTGGATAAATTTGAGTTGAGCACTGTAGTGGTGGGCTGTCGATAGTATGAGATTCTTAGGGCTGCTATAACAAAATACCATAGATTGAGTGGCTTAAAAGTACAGAAAGTTATTATCTGGTGGCTACAAGTCCAAAATGAAGACATCATGTGGTCATGTTCCCTCTGAAACCTGTAGGGGAGAATCCTTCCTTGTCTCTTCCAGCTTCTGGTGGTGGCCGGCAATCTTTGGCACTCCTTGGCTTGTGGCGGCATCACTCCAGTCTCCGCCTCCATCCTCACACGCCTTCTCCCCAAGTGTCTGTGTCTTCATGTGGTATCTTCCTCTTCTTCTGAGGACACCAGTCCTACCGGATTGGCACCAACCCTAATGAGCTCGTCTTGGCTTATTTATACCTGCAAAGACCCTATTTCCAAATTAGGTCACAGTCATAGGGACTGGAGGGTTAGGACTTCAATATCTTTTTTGGAGACACAATTTACCCCATAAAAGATATAAGAAGTGCAATAACTGCGTTATAAATTTATGTAAGAGGGAAGAACCTGATGCTGCAGTCCATCAGGCTGACCTCAATGACCAGAAGGTGTAACGTAAACTCAGTTTGTAAGTATTTAGAATAACACTGAGCACCAGATGCAAACTGAATGATTCTGTAGAGCTTAAACCTTTTCAGATCTGTGTATTCCTGTTGCTGGAGAACGAGCCCCCTCCTATAGCAGGACCCAGCCATGTACATACTCGAGTCACATTTTTACTGTTCTCACGGACTCCTAAATATCTCCCGTGTCCTTAGATCTCACTTCCAAGAGGGGCCGGCTTGTGCGCTCAAGGCTGAGAGGCAGGCCAGAACGAATGGAGACCTGGAGAAGTTGGGGGGATTCCAAGGAGAAACGGAAAATGATGAAAGTCTTGGCAGAAGGCTGGTAAAATATGTGTAAAGAAAAAAACAACCTTAGAGGAAATGGAACTGATTAAAGGAGTCATCTCTAGTCCATTTCTGAGCGATTGAGCAGACTCCAGCATAACTTGCCATATTATTGCAAGTTTTAAAAATTCTTAGCAGGTCAATCTCTCTTGGCAGCCATCGCACAGAAAACTCGGAAGATTATTTACTGACTCTTGACTAGGTGTGCTGGAGTTGATGAAGATCTGGATGAGGATGGTGACAGCGGAGAAGAAAGGGTGGGTATCGGAGGCTTACAGACTAGTGAATGAGTCTGCTTGGCTGACATAACAGAGAACCACAGTCAGGGCGGCTTAAACAACAGACATTTATGGTCTCACTGTTCTGGAGGATGGAAGTCCGAGATAAGGTGCCATCAGGGTTGGTTTCTGTGAGACTTCTCTTCCTGGTTTATAGACAGCTGTCCTCCTGCTGTATCCCCTCATGGTCTTCCCTCTGTGCACCTGCAGAGAGAGAGAGAGATGGAGAGAGAGACGGAGAGAGTTGATGTCACTTCCTCTTAGAAGGACATCAGTCCTATCAGATTAGGGTCTCACTCTTATGACTTCATTTCCTTAATTACTTCTCTAAAGGCTCCTTCTCCAAATACATTCACTTTGAGGGTTAGGGCCTCCGTCTCCACGTGGCTTCTCCTCTGTGTCTGTGTCTCTCCTCTCCTGTCTCTGATCAGGACGCTGTCATTGGATTTAGGGCCACCCCCATCCAGGATGCCCTCATCTCAGACCCTTCATTTAATCACATGTGGAAAGACTCTATTTCCTAATAGCATCCCATTCTGAGGTTCTAGGGATTTGATGTAGACATATCTTTTTCAACCCAGTACAGCATGGAAAAGTACAAAGAGATGAATGTCAAAAATAGTATTAATAAAGGCCCATTTTTAGCAAGTTTCTTCTCTGCAGGGAAATTTTCTGAAAATCTGTAAGTTCTTGCATATAAAATGCCTACACTGAGTTAAGCACTGGAATAAATGGTCAATTTCATCTCCATACACAAAACATGAGTTACTTTTCACAAAGCTAGTTTTGGAAAGAGAAGGGCTTTTCTCTGAACCAGATTGACAAACTCAATTATACCTAAGAATCACCTATGTTGGTTTTGCTTTTTTTACCTGTGGATTTATTATTCATTCTAGTCTTGGCTGCTGGAGAGACTCTTATTCGGTACAGCAAGCAGGGGGCTCAGTAACATGTGCATCTCAAAGCCCTGATCCTACAGGACGCTCTGAAAGTAGAATTTATAGCCTGACCCAGGGAGTTGCTGCTATATCTGTGGGTAAAGTCACCACGTCATGGTGAACGTGGGATTATTCTTTGGGAAGATGAATTACAAAAGCTTCTCCTGGCAGAGAGACCTGCATATGGAATCCCCCTTGAATCTCCTGGGATCGCCGCTCAAGCCATATGAGAGTGCTTTATAAAAAAATCTGGGAAAGCTTTGGCTTAACTTAAAACAGGAAGTGGAGACCCAGAGGGGAGGTTAAGATGGTCTTGGAGGGTGAGCCTTTCTTGCAGTTGGGGAAGATGGAAGGAGATCTTGGTTAATACAAGGTCTTCCGTGACCCAAGTTTGGGAAAAACAAGTCACTGAACTTTTACCAGGAAACTTGGTTGAACGAGGATTTTATTGCACATCTGGAAGGTGTTTTCTGGTATCCAGAGCCTTTAGAATGAAAGTTGGTGAGCCCAGAATGAGAGCGTGTGTTTTTGTAGGCAGAAACTCCATTGCTACACATTGAAGACATGAGAGTATTTGCATCCTTGTGTGTGTGCTTAAGGATGCTAAATGGATTTTTTATCCTCCTCTTCTTTTCAAATTCATTGGCTAAATAAGCGTAAATGTAAGTAGAATTCTCTAACTGGGTTTAACCATAGAAATGGTGGATAAATGAAGCATATGTGATTCTGAAATGTCTTAATGGGATCCTTGACAATTTAGGTCACTTAACCACTTTCGGTGACAGTCTTTGGATGGAGTCCATTATTTTCACTTCACATTCCATTAATACATCATCTTGTGATGATGTGAAACCACCCATTCATCACAAAACCAAGAATGCGCTTCTGCAATGCTTCCACTCCACATAGATCCACTGTGTTTTATTTCCATCATGCTATCCCAGGCAGAGGGATACGTCCAGGATGTAAAATCATTAGTGGAACATAACCTAATAACACCCTTTTAAAACGATTATGTTTAACATAACATCGGATTAAGCATTTATGTGATCATTAAATGTTCGAAATGAAGAACAATAAAACGATGTTACCCCAATGCCTTCAAAGCAACTCAGAATAGAAAACCTGTCTCATATCTTGCCTGGGAGCTAAAGGGCTGTGTTCTGCCAAACGTGTAATTTAGACAGATAAAAATAAGTTGAATGTGTTTCAGACATTTGTTGCCAGACTTTGGCAGTGTATAAGTAAAAGAAACACAGCAAAAGGTCCAGTCCTTCTCAGCATGGCTTGTGGAGGACCAATTCTGAAATCCTTTGTGATTGGCTTTCAGAGACGTCACCAAATAAGGTCTTTTTTTGGAAGCATCGAGGTGGAAAGAGGAGCAGAGTCCAATCATAGAACGGGATGATTTTTAATGAGGTGAACATTTTTATTGTAAATTTTACAAAGTACCACCTGAAGCCAACATGTTCCTTCGACTGTCATATTGAGTTAGAAGCCCAGGAATTTGTCTGAATCCCTTAGACTTTCTCTCTCAGTGGTGGCAAGGATGATGTGACAAGATTCCAAATAGGAGAGCCAGACTTGATTACAGAAGGCATGGGCCCAAAAAATACTTCCCGAGCTCTTCACTCTGAGATGATTCAACGTGTGTTTCTGAGAGGGGGCTATTTTCATTTTCCTGGGCAATCAGTTATGGGAAATAGATGTTGCATATGTAGAGCTATCTAAAAAACTTAGGCATAGGGGAGTGACTTGGTTTCCCCACTGGTGCATTGGGAAGAAGCATTGCATTTTGTAAAAAACACACAGGTCCATGCTGACTTCTATTTATCATCTTTAAAGATAAGTGCAGGTTCTTTTTCTTGGATGTCCGGAACTCTCTTGGGGTGGCGGAAGCTGGATACTCCAACCTGCAGGCATTCCTCCACCCCAAGGCTGTCTGGACTGCAGCCTAGAGTTGCTGTGGGTGCTGGACCCATGGTCACAGCCACTGTGGCCACAGTGAACCACAAACGAGAGACCCCGATGGTACCGGGAAAGGGAGCTCCATGCAAACCTGTGGCTAAGTACCACAAGTAAGAATGACAAAAATGTGGATGAAGATCCTGACACAGAGACCCAGCATGGATTCCACCTTTCTGATTTACCACTTTGCATCTGTGTGTGATCAGACTCATCTTCACCAAGAGTTTCCTATGCATTTGAGGTGACATGATTCCTTTAATCTTCTGATCCAGCTTGGCTTCTAAAAACAGTGTCTTTAAAACACTTTTCTTCACCAAATATTTTCTTTTGCAAAATTCAGTGTACCAGCTGATAGGCAATATAGCAACATAGCTTCAAATGTGTCCTTGTGATGGCCAGAGCTTCGTGACGGAACAGCAATGGAGAAGTCTGCTCTCCTTCCAACCCCAAATCCCTAGGGAGTTAGAAACAAGAGCTTAACACAAATAAACTTCTGCTTTCATTTCTTCCTTTTCCTGATCCTTTCAAGTGAAGAGGTTTATTATTACTGTCATTATGATTATTACTATTATTACTATTTCATCCTTCAGTTATCTATGATAATGGCCTTAAGAACACAATTCTTAGCAAACCTCTGTGTCCCTTGCCCAGCTCTATGGCAGTGATGAGAACAGGGAATTTTTGCTTATCGGGGTGTGTATTTGCCTGAGGTCCTAAAGCCATGATCACTCACTGCTTTGATTTATTTTTTCAAGAGTAGTCTTGAAAGAATCAACATAGGCAAACTGACTTTGGCGAAAAGCCTGGCTGATTCAATAAGAAAAGGTTTTGTGTGCCAGGGAGTACTGGGGACATTGTGTTTTTGGTCTTTCTCCATGTCTGGGGTCAGTTAGTCTGTGTTCCTCCAAGAGGCACTACCTCAACTTGCCCTGTTGCAAATGATATCTGGTAAGATGGCGGACCGCTGAGGTTATTGGCCAGGAATGGATGTCGATTATAGCGGTCACACCGGGTTCCTAGTGATAAGCAGATAAGCTGTGAAGAAGTTACGTAGTGAGAATAATGGAGGAGGGATATAAGCAAGTCCACAGTGGCTGAGATCCCCAGGGTCCCAACTGGGCTTGCCTCTACTTCAGAATGTTTTGCTGTCCATGTCATTAAAACCAAGACACCTTGCACAACGCCTTGCATTTCCACCACTTCTGAGAAAGCCCTGCTTCCTTCAGTTAAGAGGGAATAATCTAGGGACACCTATGGAAATTACTCAGAGGCGAAAATCTGTCATTATAGGGATGTTAATCCTGAACCAAGGTAAGAGATGTTGTGTAATAAATAACCTCACACTTTGCTCGTGAATTGGGTCCCATGTGTAGGATGACATCTTAGGAATTAAAATAAGTCCTCCTGCATTCTCATAAAATACCCGGGCGGCTCCCTGAAAAGTAGGCAATTATGAGTTGCTCTAACCAAATAGCCTTATGTAGAGAATAAACTGCTTCCAAAGCAGCTGTTTTTTCCGTCTTCTTTGTGGAGTCCTGATGTCTTTATGTGTCCCCCTACACACACACACACACACACACACACGCACACACACACACAATGGCCCCATGCCTTAGCAGTGATCCTGCTTAGTGCAAATGGCAGGTGAGATGCCATCTTTTTTTAAAAATTATTGGTATTATCTTGTATTTTTAATTGCAGACCCAAGTTTTGCAAGCGTGCATCTCAACAGTCCCTTCCTTGGCCTTCAGAAAGTGTTCTTTGAAGTTTGTTTGTCAAAAAAAGGACGCTGAGAAGTTGGATGGAACCTTGTGGAGCACAAACAAGCTTTTTCTTCTTTGCCAAAAAGCCTGTTTCTTGAGCGCGTCCCTGTGACTGAACTTGAAAGGCACGCTATCAACATTTCAGATAAAAAGCCCTTTCATCGTGCTTCGGGCTGAGGTCTGCATTTCCTGTGGCTTTGGTGCCTGGCTCGCCGTGTTCTTTGCCTCTGTCACTCTGATAACCTTGAACTAGGCTCCCACTCAGTGTGCCAAAAAAACAACCAAATTGTTCAAAGACATTTTGGTAACTAATTGGATGATTCCTGAAGCTTTAATTGTGTTCTGATGTTGGCCCTTTCTCCTTTCAATGGGTTACGTATTTGTAGTATCTAAGAATGGTATGTTATCGTACACTGTTGCTGCCTATGCTTTGAGTAACTTAATAAGATGACTGTCCGCAATCCTCACGTTTTCTTTTGTGCTATGCTTTTTTCACTGTTAATTAGAACCCGTGCTGCCAGAAAATGCATGTGTTGCTACATAAAAACGACCATGTTCTCATGAACGTACCTGTATTTTGGAGGAGATCTCCATCCCTCATCAGATGCAGGGAGGTAGGGGGCCCTCATGCTTTCTTCTAAGCCAGCCTCCCCTCACCTCATTCCATTCTTATCTCCTCTCCTTCTTCACTCCTCTGTGAAGATCAGCTCTTCAAAGCACTTTTAACTTGAGAGAATTGCGTGTGGGTTTTTTTCCAAAAGCCTAACATCGAGAAGGAAAGAAATTAAACGTTCGCTCACCAGCAATCTCAATCTCTGTTTCTTTTCAACTTTTTGATGATCACAAGATTTTTTTTTTTTGTCTGAAACCATTTTTAATTGAAAGTATGGAAGAGTTGTTGAAGTAATTTGTGTTACTGTTGTCTCTGTAACTCTGACTTAGTAAGTATCTGTGGTAAATTGGGATTAACAATCTTATAGTTTTAATGGAGCTCGTTGAGAAGGGACGTGACCCCAAACAGGAATTACGATAATTGCATGATCTCTGTTTTTGAGATGAACAAAAATAAGTTAGGTGAGTAAATACGGTAGTACTTGAAATGGAAACAGAGTTAATTACTGTTAAATAAAATGTTGGAGCTAAGAGCATGAATGCTGAACTCAACATTTGTGATTGGTCTTTTTGAGCATTTCAGTAATTGCAAGACTTTAAAATATTAATTGTAAAGATATATGGGATCTAGTTGTTTCTATCACTAATGCTCATGAATCTTTTGGAAAAACATGAGCTTCTCTGAGCCTCAGTTTCCAACTACAATAGACAAAGGGATGGACCATATGTAAGACCTTTTCATCTATTAAGCTTGTTTCATTCTGTTGTATCTACTGAAGAGAGATAATTCCAATCCAAACGATTTTATTAAGCCTGTCACCATAGTAACTATCTTTTTGAAAATTCACGCTAATCTTCGTCTTTCAAAAAAATGTTTTTTCTTGTGACCTAATAACAAACACCAGTTAGAACACACCTGAAATAAAAGTGTTGAATGAGAGGTTTCAAATAAAAAGTTAATTTCCAACCCACAGCCCTGTGGCTTTTTATTGTAGGAAAATATTGCCCTGGATTATGGGAAACTTATTTTCTGTTTTTCTTGGAAAATAGGATCAACTAACAGGAATGGTCAGGTCTGGCTGTTTAGAGGGAACCAAATAGACTCAAATATTTTATTTTTGCCAAACACAAAGCAGATTTTAGCAAAGAATTGCTTTCTTCAAGTTCTCTTAAAATTTTATATTGAGAGTACTTTATATGTTTTTACATTTATAATTAACCCATCAAAATATTGTTTGTAATGTATGTCAGTCAAATCATCGTGCTATACACCTTAAACTTATGCAGTGCTGTATGTAATCACGTCTCAGTAAAACCAAAACAAAACACTACATTATTTTATAGACATCTTTGATGTCCAAAAAACATTTCAAGTTCTGTTTTTAGAAAAAGAAACTATGACCTTTTCTAGGATTAACAAACTTGAGCATACCTGACTTTTTTTAAAAGAAACAAGGCGTCGAAGGAGTTTGATTAAATTTGTTCTTGATTAAATTATTTCTTGATTATTCCTGTGTACGCCTCCACTGTTAAAGAAACTGTAGAGACTTCTTCTTAAAATTAGAATGTGTCCTCAGTGTTTTGTTGGCTGTTTCCAAATTTCTTAAACTCAACATTTCCATCACTCCCTTAAACTGAATCCCTTTTTATAATGTCTGAATTTCAACCATCATATCCAGATGCCCAGGCGTGAATCGTCAAGATCATACATAGCCGCCTCTGGAAGAGGTTGCCGTGCATCCAGTCTCTCTATCTACAAAGTCATTTGGTACAATCTTCATAGATCGATCTTCCTAAATCTTGTCCTGGTCCATTCTCATCTCCAAAAACATTGGAATGAGCCCGGAGGGTTAGAAGGAGCTTCAGACCTGGAAGGCACTCTTGGAACAAACTTTCCTTTCTCCACACACAGATGAAGAAAGTGATCTACTAGAGAAAAACTCTTCTTTGTTGGCTGATACCGTGACTTGATCCTGAGATTTCTTCGTGGTTATGGTGGAGTCCTGTGTGTGTACTGGTCCTCTGTGGTCTCATGCGATTCCACACTTTGGCAACTTTAAGTGAAGAAGGTATTACGGAAACAAAGTTCACAGTGATTTTTATGGAAAAGAAGCATTGGACACCGTAGCATTGATTTCTTTCTTTTGAATAACATTGATTTTTTTCCCTTTTAATTTTTTTTAAGGGAACATAATCATGAAACAGGGAAGAGTATCTATAAACACATATCCAAAATCAAATGTAACCCTACCAAATACAAAATAATAATAATAATAATAATAAAAGTCAAATACAAGTGATATGTGTTATGGTCTGAACGTCTGTGTCACCCCGAAGTTCATAGGTTGAAATCCTAATCCATAATGTGATGGTATGAGGAGGACGGGTCTCTGGGAGGTGATTAGGTCATGAGAGTGGAGCCCCCATAATGGGATTAGTGTCCTTATGAAAGAGACCCCAGAGATCTCCCTCGTCCCTTCCACCATGTGAGGACACAGATAGAAGATGTCATCTATGAACCATGAACTGGGGCTCTCACCAGACAGAGGAGATGCTGACACCTTGATCTCAGACTTCCAGCCTCCAGAACTGTGAGAAATAGATTTCTGTGTAAGCCACCCAGGCTATGGTATTTTTGGTATAGCAGCCCAAACAGACTAAGACAATATATGTGATCCAAAAATAAAATTCTTTCCTAGCCCCATATAATTCAACTTGAAAGTTACCTCAAATACCCCATGCTCAGCACAATCTGGTATGCAATATTGGCCTCCATCCTTAAATTAATTACATAAAGCAGGACGATAGTCTAAGTTTTCGCCAATCAAATGATAATCTAAAATCTGATATGCTCAGAGGACCAAGGAAATGATTTACAAGGCACTTTCCGATGGCCTGTAAAACCTACCTGACCTTCTTGAGACGCTAAATTTGTTACATTCGTTCATTGGACTGGTAGACTTTCAACGGAGAGTTTGGAGACAGTAGCTTAGGTATCCTCAGTCACCTACTATTTTATGCCAGAGAATCTGCTCCAAGTACAGCAGGAATTGAACTGGTAAACTGGCAGATTGACCAGTCCCTCACTTGATCTGACTACATACAGGAGCTAGAATCTATGACTGGTGACCTAGGATCATGAAAGCAAACATCATCCACCTTTTGGGGGCAACCTCAGCAGGCACATTGTGTGCCCACACATCTACCACCCTAACCACCTGTTTTGGGATGAATTGTGACCCCTCAAATTTATATGTTGGAATCCTAATTCCCAGTATACCTCGGAATGTGACTGTATTTGGAGATGGGTCTTCAAAGAGGTGATGAAGGTAAAAGGAATCATTAGGATGGGTCCTGATCCAATAGGACTGGGGTCCTTATAAGAGAGGAGATGAGGACACAGACACACACAGAGGGATGACCATGTGAGGACATAGGGAGAAGATGGTGTCTACACACCAAGGAGAGAGGCCTCAGGAGGAACCAGCCCTGACCACAGCTGGATCTCAGACTTCCAGGCTCCAGGACTGTGAGAAATAAATGTCTGTTGATTGTCATCCCTTCTGCGTTAATGTGTTATGGCAGCCCCAGGAAACTCATGCATCACCCTCACCAGCAAAAGATAATTCCTTGGCTAATGATGATTTTGTGAATGAAGCCTCTAGGGCCCAGCTGAACCCACTACACCTAGAATGTGAAGCCTGTAGAATACAACCAGCCCCAGCATCCAGGACTTCTTCAGAACAGAGGGAGGCAAAAAATGACTGAGGAGCAGAAGGCTGGTGAAAAGACTAGAAGAGGAACATGGACGATGTCTAAAGCATTGATCCTTGTTCATCTTCTCCGTATAAATCCCAGGGACAGCCCATGGAGATTCTACTTGTCTACACTGTCCCATTGGACATCCATCCGATGGGAGATGCAACTTGGCCTCCAGGAATTTCATAACTACTTGGTGGTCCTGGAAAACCCCCCAATTCACATCACTTATATCCAGTTGCTCCTGACTTCTCTCAGGGGGCCTCAATCTTTCAGAGACGCCTCACCTGCCCACATTAAGTCTTTCTATGGTGGGTATGGCAGGCAGAAATCTAATGATTTCTACCATGGACCACCATGATCTCTGTTTCCCGTGATTATGTTATATGGCAAAAATGTTTGTACAGGTGTCATTAGGTTGTAATAAGCTGACTTAGAGGTAATCAAAAGGGAGATTGTCCAGACTGGCCAAATCTAATCACATAAGTCATTTGAAAGCAGAACATTTTTCTCTGTTGATGGTAGAGGGGAGTCAGAGAGATTCCAAAGGTGAGAAGGATTCTGCCCATCCTTGTTGACTTGAAGATGGAGGGTCCCCATGGTGAGGAAGCAGGCTGGCTTCTAGAAGCTGAGAGCAGACCCTGGCTGACAGCCAGCAAGAAAACAAGGGCCCCAGCCCTACGACTGCAAGGAACTGAATTCGGCCAACCACGTAAATGAGCTTGGAAGTGAGTTCTTCCCAAGAATCTGCAGATAAGAACCCAATCTGGCCAACATCTCGATTGTGGCCTTGTGAGATGCTAAGCAGAGAACCTGGCCAAACCCACTTTGTGGGACTTCTGAGTCATGGGACTGTAAGATTAATCAATGAGTGTTGTTTTAAGCCACTAAGTTTGTGGTAATTTGTCATACAGCCATAGAAAATCTATTAGACTGTGACTTTGCCTTGTATTACTAAAATTAGGGCAATTATCTCTGATTATACATCTGCGATTAGCAAAACTATCTCCTATATACAAAAAATGTTAACAGTGATGAGCAGAACTGAGACCCATGTCTTCCATAAAAGAAAATGGAATTTGCTTATCAATGTTCTTTAAAGGTTATTTTTATTGTCCCATTCACCAGAGTTAGGAAATCTTTGAAGTGCAAGGTTTAAAGACTTCCCAGAAATTTTGTGAAAGCACGCCATATCCAGGCTGGAATTTCTGCCTTTTTATTAGCTGTGTGTCTTTATGAAACTTAACTCTATTGGCATTGTTATTATTATTGCTGCAACCCGAAGGAATGCATTAAAGAACTTTTACGGTACATTGCAACTAGAAAATCATTTATAATTTTTGTAACATGGAGGACTCACCTAGAATTCCATGTCTTGCATAAACTTGCATTTACTTCCATGTGTTGGTGAGAGTGTGTGTGGGGGAGGAGGGTGGAGAATGAGGTTGCATTCCCGGGGAGGGTACAGAGTGTTCAACATTTTTCAGTATGTAAATATATAGATCAGCCTGAAGGACGTTTTAAAAGCTGTGTAATGGAGAGGCGAGGGTCCCAGTATTGCAAGAAAAAAGAATCTGCAAAACTCTAAGAATATGGGAAGAATCACAAGATTTTCAGGTTTGTGTCTTTAGGAGGATTAAAAGATTATAATGAGAAATCCTTTAGGCTCCTGGAATGCAATGTCGCTTTCTTACACCTGCCTTGTGGCATTTCTTGTGTCTTCATTTTAACTATCACGTGCATATGTGATTTTATTATAAGCCACCTCAAATCCTTTGATCCCATGTGGAAGTAGGTGGGGTATAAATTATGTCTAAACGAGCATGCATTTGGCTATCATAGGCAGTATTGTGGTTTGTGGCAGAGAATAGCAGTGTATGTGTGAGCCTGTGGAGGGAATACACAGCCTGTGGTGTCCAGAGACAGATGGGTCCAATAACCAGTGTGGATGAACGGGAAGAAAGAGTTCATTTTGTTTTCCTTTTGTAACCACTTTTTTGAGATACTACGCAGTCGACCTCAGTATCCTCAGGTTCTGCATCCGCGGATTCTACCAAACTCGGATCCTGTACTATGTTGGTTGAATCCACAGATGCGGAACCCACGGTGATGGACGGTTGACTAAGGGACTCATCTTCAGATTTTGGTATGCAGGGAGGGTCCTGGAACCAATCCCCTGTGGATAGCAAGGGACAACTGTAGCTTGTATCTAACCAAATCCACTCATTTAAAGTGTTTAACTCAATGATTTTTAATGTATTCACAGAGTAGCGCAACTATCACCGAGAATCAGTTTTAGGACATTTTCATTTTCCCAACAAGAAACCCCACGTCTTTAACTATCACCACTTTACCCCTCCATCTTCCCCCGACCCCATCCCCTGGCAACCACTAATCTGCTTTCTATCTCCATGGGTTTGCCTATTCTGGACATTTCACACAAATGGAATCATACAGTATGTGACCTCTGCTGACTGGCTTCTTTCACTCAGCATATTTTTGAGATTTATCTATGTTGCAGCATGTATCAGTACTTCATTTCTTTCTACAACTGAATAATAATCTATTGTATGTATGTATGGACCACATTTTAGTTATTTTTTATGATGAGTCACAGACAAGTCTATAGACTCTGTCTGGGTCAAATTCTGAATGTGGTTTCTCGTAGCAAAACATTGTTCCTGAACCCCCACAGCAGGTGACTGTATTTGGCCTTCATTTCTGTTAGGAATAGAAAGTGATATGTATGTTCTTCTCTTTGATAGCTTCCAGGATAACCTGGAAGGGAAGTCCTAGCTTGGTCAATTAAGACATCCATGGAATTCAGATCATGACCCAAATAGCTCACTTCTGACGCCAATTGTAAGTCTGGGGCTCTCCAAGACCATCCTCACTTCTGACGTAAATTGCAAGTTTGGAGGAGTTCCCCAAACACCCTGAGTCACGATATGAGCTGCCCCAAACTGCAAGGTCACAGGCCCACGTGGCCAGAACTTTCTGCAGCCTCTGCCTGGCCACAGGAGAAACTCTGATTCTGCAACACAGCACAATCTGTTGCCCCCCACGTCTTTGGGGGTGTCTGAGAGATGCTGACCTGTGCACTTGGAGAAGCCAACTAATGCACAGCCCTCCCCGCTGGGTTGTGAGCCCACTGGGAAGTCCACACCGGGGTCAGAGAGAAATAAAGACTTCTGATGATTGCCTCTCCAGCTGGACTGGAAAGGGGACTTGTCACGTGGCCCAAGTAGGCTTCCCCTCCTCCCCGAGTGAGCTGGTTCTACTGGGTGGAGATCAGAGCAGCTGTGCAACTCTTGGCCACCTTCCCTTAACAGCTGCCTCTGCCTCAGAGATTCCCACCTGGAGGAGGAAGGAGACAAGAGAACACGTACCTGTTGCAGGTGGAGAGATGGAGGGAGGGAGAGAGAGAGATGGAGAGACAGAGAGAGAGCTGGAGAGACAGAGAGAGGGAGAGGGAAGAAAAGAAAGAAGGAGATAAGAAAGAGAGACACAGAGAGAGAAGAGAGAAACAGAAAGAGAGAGGAGAGACAAAGACAGAGAGAGAAGGAAAGAGGGAGGGAGAGGGAAGGAAGGAAAAAAGGAGAGAAGAGAGAGAGAGGAGGAGAGAGAGGGAGGAGAGAAAGACAGAAACAGAGAGAGAAACAGAGGGAGACAGAGAGAGAGCTAGTGAACCAGAGAGGAAAGTCATGAAGTCATGAGACCGTCTACTATTTCCTCCAGACTTCTGCAAAGAATCCACCCCCCGCCCCCACTGAATATGTTTGAAAGGGAAGGTTCGAGACAAAATAAAATTACTTCATGATTACACCCAATGAGTCATGCTTGTTTAACCCACCACTAACACATGCTTCCCCACTAAGGGTCCACGAGAAATACCAGGCAGAGAGCGTCATTTGTTGCATCTCCAAGAGAGCGGTTTAGGGGCAAGAACTTGGGAGTTGGGATCGCTGGAGAATTCCTCCTGGCCCCCTGGACCATGCATTGCAATCAAAGGGCAATGGTTGAACTGCATCTGGAAAAAATGAAGGAATCAAACCCGGTGGTCTTCAGAGGTCCCCTGGACAGCCATTATGTTACCGATTTTTATGCTGCACAACCCCAGGCTCTCACGATGTGCCAATGGCCGTGTATTCAAGACACACTTACAATGAAATATCTCAAGCTTGCAGAAAGGAAGGAAGGGGCATTCACGGTCTTGATGCTAAGTGTTCTGGAAGTCTGGAGAAGGGTGGGGATACACAGTGCTAGGAACACAACGGTCAACTTCACTGGGAATAGGGGCTTCATTTGAACATTCAGAACAGTGAGGTCTAGATGGGCAGTAGAGGGTGACGTGAAAGGATCAGATTCTAAAGGACTCAGGTTCACTGAGGGCAGAGAAGGGGCTGGTGGCCCCTACTTGTCCAGCCATGACTGCGGACATGGGCCAACCAGGCCTTGGCGGTGGTGACCAGCACGTGTACTTCACTGTGTCTTTAACCCTGTCCGCCACCAAACCCAAATGTCCTGCCCTTCCTGGGGTTGTGGGTTGGTGAACTGTCTCTAGGTGGAATGGATTTTTGGGTCCGTGGTTGGTTTTTGTGTCTCTGATATTGTCACCTTGAACCCACTTGGCTCGAGTTTTTGAATGGGGACACTGGAACACTGAACAATGTTCGTGTTCTAACACGTGGTTGGCTGACACCTCTACACTAGCTTGGTTTTGCTTTCAGGATACTCAGCAAATATAGGTTCCATTCCCTACCAACGAGCCCCGCCACTCACATTCTCTGGCTTTCCTTTCTGAACTGGACTGACACTCTCTGATTCTTCACAAGGTATTCCCACCGCATGTCCCTTCCTGGTCCTGGGACCTCTGGATAGAGGCACCAGCATGATTTTACATTATGGGCTTGCTTCTAGCTGAAATAACTTTCTAGGAAATTGTTCTGACATTTCGATAAATAAACCCTCTTGACTAGGAGCCAATAAAAATACCCCTGATACTAAATTCTGCTGTACTGTGGTGAGATAATCATAGGAGGCCACGTCCATTCACCAAAACTTTAGCAAAAAGGAAAAATCCTGTGAGGACGCAGTGAAGCCCATTTGGCTTATCCATGACCAGAAGGAGAGATTGAGTCTGCACAGCCTGGCTCTTTCGAGGTTCCCAGGCTGGTCCAGAGCCAGTCTCTGGCCATTGGTAGGCAAGCTTTGCTGGGGTCATCTTTGTTTGGGAGGAAACTGAGGATAATTCAAAGAAGATGATTCAGACTATACTATGATGGGTTTTGAATGACTGGTTGTGCAGTTTTCTCTTCACCCTGTTGGTGGTGGATGGTGATTAAGGACTTTTCTTGCATTAAGGTAATCAAAGTGATGTTTTCATGAGATTAATCTGGCGACAGCATGCACGATGGGTATTGGCCTCTCCTTGATGCTGGGCATATATTAAACACCTGAGGGGTTTATTAAGACAGAGAAATAGACAGGCAAAATATTTTAATCATAGGTCACAGGCTAAATACAATTCAGAGGAAGCTAATGTTCTGAAACACACCAAGAACTTAAAACACTTGCATGAATTCCATCTTTTACATTATCCCTTAGACCCTGAAAGCTATCTCATGTGCATTTGGTTAAATCAGATACATTTTATGCCTATAATACCAGAAGCAATGCATCCTCAAAGGAAGCGTTTGATGTCAGGAGCATATGGAGACATTTCCCAAAATGGACGAGTTTACAGTTTTGACTATCCATGGTTGAGTTCAGTGCTGTAGTTCACTTTCAGATAGTTGTCTCTGATGTAGCTGAATTTGTAAGCTTTTTGAGATGTCCTGTAGATAAACGCAGATTTGACCTGCTTATTTCCAGCTGTTCAATCAAGCAGACTTAACCACTAAGTGTTGTGTAACATAGGAACTTTTTTTCTTTTTAATCAAAATAACCCTCATTGAAATAAAATTTCAGGTTCCAAGTCTGAGAAGACTATAAAGAGAGACATACTCCTTTGCACTTTGACACACCAAAAGGGTGTGTCTCCGGTGGTCTGGTCTCCTGGTCTAGTTTTGAGTGGGTTGTCATTGATCCATTTATTGATCATGAACCTTCCTGTGTTCAGCCAATTGTAAAGCATTCCGTCCACCCCAGTGGTAGCAGGTAAAAGAGAGCAGGTGCTTCAATTCGCTTAGTTTCAATAATAGTCAGGATGAAATCTATAGGACACAGCCTGGGTGCACCTCCTAGGAGACACCATACAAGAGTCTTATCTTCTTTTTAAATTTTTCGTTTTGTTTTTATTAGCGATTACTTTGTGTTAATCTATTTGTATATGTATATGTGTGTATTTTTCTCTTGCATTAAAAAAAGTATAACAAAAATCCAAATGGTTTTGGGTAGAATACTATTTTATTTTATGGAATAATGACCTGGTGAGAATATGGACTTTCAAAGATACGATAGGCTAGTTTTCTGAGGATCAATATCTGTTATCAGGCTAACAAGCGTCCAGGAGTAACACAATGGGAAAATAAGATTTCTTCCCCTATTTGGGTGTTCCTCGATGGCCGTTTCTTCATTTAAGCTGAATTCGTACAGGAATAAAATTGGAGGGGGGTGTTAGTCTATGATAGCCCCTGAATTTTCGATGCATCCCTATGGGAGATCGTTTGTGAAGAATGTTCACACAGATATTAAAACTTTGGAGTCAAATCTGTCAAATGGAGATTATAAATATAGACATCTGAGAAGTATGAACCCAAGTTGGTAAGTTGTAGCATAAATCTACCTTGGGCGTTGAATTATTCAATTTGGCAACTCACAGTGGGTTAAATGGAGAGTTGCCAACTCTCCACTCTGCTTGGTGCTAAGTAAGTGTGCCCAAGCATCTGATATAGGTATTGTCATGTGGGTTTAACTTGTAGGATTGAAGCAGATTTGCTGGGCTACTTTCATCCCGGCAGAAATTAGTTGTATTTCAGTGTTGAGAGTAACGTCTTGACTCGCGTTGCTCAGCTGTCTTGGAAGCCTGTTCTTTGGTGTGCAAAGAGAGGACACATAGTTAGTTTGAAAATCTTAAGGTACTTTGATCAGGCTGCACAGCTGTGTGATGCTTGTGCCCTTTGTGAAATACAGTGAGTGAAAATGTTTTCATTCCCTCAGCGACACCCATTCAGAGACAAACTTGGTTTAGATGTGTTTGCTGTCATACAAAATCAAAATAAGGGACGCAAACAACTTTTAGAAAGGATGAGAGCTCACCCTCTCTGGTCTTTAAGATGGTAAACGTGCCAAAAATTTGTGAGGACGTTATGACCCCAAGTCAACCAAAAGGGTTGAAACAACTCAGGTTGCAAATCCTGAGAAATAGAATAAAAACGGTCAGACAGATACCTGTCTATGGCAGGTGAGAGAGCTCTATGAGGTTCAGAAGAGCAGTCCCCAACCCGGAGTGATTTTGCACCCTCAGGGGACACTTGGCAATGTCTGGGGACATTTTTGGTTGCCATATTGGGAAATGGGGGTGTTGCTGGCATCTGGTGGGTGGAGACCAGGGATGCTGCTCAACACCTACGATGCACAGGATGCCCCCACCACAGAGAATGGTCCAGCCCCCAATGTCAGTACTGAGGCTGAGAGACTCTGCCTTAGCATGAGAGACTCTATGTGCTATCTGTTTATCCACCTGTCTTTCTATCTCTCTACGGCCGTGGTTCACAATCCACGGGTGAATTTGCCTCCCAGGGGACGTTTGGCAATGTCTGGGGACAGTTTTGGACCATTACACCTGGCAAGATACATAATTGGCCAACTGGCATATAACGGGGGGTGGGGCAAGGATGCTGTTCAACATCCTCCAGTGCACAGTAAAGCCCCCACCACAACAAAGAATTATCCGGCCCAAAATATGAGTTGTCCTGAGGTCAAGAAATCCAGTTTGAGGACGACGTGGATCTGAAAAGATAAAATGCAGACATAAGGAGAACAGCTATGTAAGGTTAGAGTGGGACATCCCAGGGGCTATGCTTTGCATTTGTTTTGCTTCTCTATGGGAGGAGAGAGTTGAAGAGGGTGAGAGAGTGGCCAGGAATCTGATGCCAGGAATGTCTCAGGTGGTGGCACCCATCGCCAGAAGTAGGGAGGCTACTGGGAACTTAAGGGAAAGGACTATTTCATCTTCAACTTTTAACTATTTGTGTAGGTTTGCTATTGGTCTCTGCCTCATTCCCCAAACTTTCAGCGAAGGCGGATGCACACAAAGAGGTCTGTATGAGTTATTTTCCTTGTTCACTCCTTCACTTGGTCCTCTACCAGTTTTTGGAGGAAATGAAAGAGCCATGGTTCCATGACTGATTTGACAAGGGGCAAAAGAGAGACAGCACGTTCATGTCAGAGGTATGATTGATAGAATGAGCTAATGGAGTGGGGTCCCCCACCCCACACCTTTGCTAAGAAAGGCATCTGCTTTCCATCATTGACAGAATGGAGCTTTGAGGGGAGCATATCTAGAACTTGAAGGCCAACGTGACCACAATTACAGTGCCTCTTCTCCAACTGTGAAGTCATGAGAGTGGACTTGATGACTGACATCCTTGGCCACTTGGCTGGCAGAGTGCCTTCCTTCATACCTGGAGAGAAACCTCAGCCTAACTCCATGGGGATGCCTTGGAATAACATCTCTTGATTAAAGGTCATGGGCTTGCCTTCCAGCTGAAACAACCTTATAAGAAATTGTTTTGATGGTTCAATAAATAAACCCTCTTGAATGAGAGCCAATAAAAATACACTTTATATTAAACCCCGCTGTGCTATGGTTAGATAATCAGTGGAGGTCACTTGCGTGCACTGAAACTTTAGGAAAGTCTTACAGGAACACAATGAAGCCCATTTGGTTTATTGCATATCTAGATGGAGAGGGTGAATTCATTTAAGCCAGCTCCCTTCTGGATCCAAGGCGACTCTCCAAATCCAGCTCACATTTCCTTGACCCCCACGGCTATTAGAAAAAAACATCTGGCAGGCGTAGCATAAGAATAATTTCAGAGATAATCGAGAAAATCCACACACTATAAAGAGTTGAGATTCAGTGATAAATGACAAGGTTGTGTCTGTTTTCGCTTTATAAGGGTGGCTTTTGTAAACACAAGATTCTATTCCAATAAGAGCTGTGGATGGCACTCCATGGAGCCTTTAATGTAACTTGACCCTGTTTTAAGTATTTAAAGCTGCAAATCTTTCCTGAGCAGCGTTTCAGAGTTTTATTTGCAAAGACAATGTCCTGTATAGGTTGGAATTAAGAAAAACAGTAACATACTTATATGTACACATATATAATTTTGTTGTATATATGTATACATATCTAAATAAAATGTATAGTATATGTATAATATTTAAATAATATGTATAAAATATAAAAATTTAATAATTTATAAATATACATACATATGTATACACATATAAATATATGAGTATACCAATATTTATGTTATATGTATATTACATATAACATATATATTTATATTTATTTATGTAATTTATATTTTATTATACTAATATTATTTAATTTATATTTTATTATATATTATATATTTATTTATATTTAAATATTTATATATATTTACATATATGTATGTATACATGTAAATATATATGAATGTGTATACTAATGTTTATACATATACCAATGCATGATACACACACACAAAATAGCAACACTGAATTGCAGTGTAACACATGCGATCTAATTTGTCTTTGGTTTTGAGGACAGCTTTGTGCTATGTGGTAATCCTCTACGGGTTCTTCAGCTAGGAATAAAATTCTAGCGTGAGACCTTGCTCCCTGCCTGCTTTTCACTGTCTGGTTCGTGATGGGTAATGAAATATGTGCACAGTGACATGATTGTTATAATCCAGGCTGTGACATGGTGTTTAGCATGTCGCAAACCCACACATTTTCATGGTTTCGGTTTTGTCCAAGTCTGAAATTTGGATCCGTTCGCTTGTGTGATTGCTGCTTTGATGATCCGCGTTCCAACCTTCTCTGCTTTCAATGAATGGAGAGAAACAAGAAGAAGTGTCCGCGAGGTTTCCCTGAGCATGAGCACGTGCCAGCTCGCTGCTCTGACACACCGTGTGGCCAGCAGATAGCTGGGGATATGACGACCCCGGGAAGACTGGACAGCGGGTGTCTGATTCAAGAGGAATTACAGCATTTTTTCCTCTGTGCTTTGTGCTAAATTTAGCTATTGTGTTGCTTCATTTTACTGCTCAGGGGAGTGAAGTCATGCTTATTTTTGGTTAACACCTCAGCAGGGTGACCTTTCCAATCCAGTTGTTGATGTTTCTAATTGAATTTTATTGTCCTCCCCCCAAGAAAAGCACGGTGCAGGCTAGAATATGTGTATGGAAAAAATACATAGATTCAAACCCAAAATACTCTGGTAAGAGCAGAGTTGTCATAGAAGAGAAGAAAGGACCCTAATCCTCAGTATCTCAGAGTCTAGTTGGAAAAATAGGCATTTCTAGGGCTAACAAGTAATCAAAGGATTCAGGGAAGTAAGAGAAGTCATAAACGTGTACCAAGGGAGTGGGGAGGAAGGGAGATCAATTCTGATTTAAGGTGACTAGAAGACATTTCAAGGAGGAGCTTGTGCTAACCATGGCTCTAACGTTGGATTAAAAAATTCAAATAATAAGAAAAGACCAAAGATTCTTCAGAGTGAGGGTGACACAAGCAAGGAGCAGCATAGAGAGGTGAGGTCCCACGTCAGAGATGCAGAGACGGCCATGGCAGCCGGCGTGGTGCAGTCAAGACAGGGCAGGGGAGAGATGGAATTGACATGAGGAGTCAGGGCTGGTTTGCAGGACATGAGAAATCTGCTCGGTGCTAGGGTGTCTTTCTGTAAGGGAAGGGGTTTATTGGGTGTGGTGAGATGGGAGCTTTAGGTCATCTCTCTGCTGCGGAGGATGCAGCTGATGTAGAGAAGAGAGATGGAGAGAGACAGAGAGAAGTTGAGAAGCTCTTATAAGAATCAAAACTGAGATGGTGGATGCTAAGAGTGTTTACTCTTCCTCTTCTGTTTTCTTATTTTTTTCCTAAATGACCCGTGGATTAATAAGGAGATAGACATCTTGAAAGAAAATGTCTTATTTGTTCATTCTTATGTATCTCGCTATCTCCTTCTAAAATGCAAACGATGACAATTTCCCCACCATTTTTTTATGCACACCACATAAAATTTACCATTATAATAATTTTAAAGTATGCAGTGCAGTGGCATTAATTCCATTGAGAATATTGTGCAACCATCTCCACTGTCTAGTTCCAGAACTTTTTCATCACCGCAAACCCGTAGAAGCACTATTCACAGTTGCCGAAAGGTGGATGTTTCCACCCAAGTGTCCTCTGATGGGTGAATGCATCAACAAAATGTTGTTCAATCCACACAATGGAATGTTATACAGCCATAAGAGGGATGAAGTTCTGACACGTGCTACGACGTGAATGAGCCTTGAACACATGATGCTCAGTGAAAGAAGCCAGACATAAAAGACCTCAGAGTGTATGATCTCATTTATATGTATATTTTAAAGACCATGTATAAATTGATAGGAGCCAGTTGCAAAACTAACCGGAATAAGAAGCAAAGAACCAAGCATAACTCTGAGAAGCAAATTCCTTACAAAGTGAAATACACAATGTTTCCTTTAATAGCAAATGGGTCTTGCACCTCAGGGGGAAGTCCCCAGAGAGTTTCCATTTGTACCTTTGGTGCGGCAATATGTGGGCTAGATTATATCCCGATCCTTATGCCAAAACTGGCTTAAGCAATTTTTTCCAGGTGGGTAGATTACGCAAATGTATCAAAGAAACACAGTTTTGCGATGTTAAGTATCCTTCTGTAAATGGTGAAGCTACAAAGAGGATGGTCCATGTTCCTTGGCCACCTTCAAAGCCAATATAGAAGCCAATTAGACCATCACCCTGGTCTTCATTTTTTATACCAGTCCAGTTAGATCACCAAGCTATGCTTTCTCATAGAACTCAATTATTTTCCTTCATTGACTTTATAAATTTAAATATACATTTTCTATGATTTCCTTAAATGCCTCTATCTTCCACTGGTCTGGAAAGTCCATAAGGTCAAGGACACATCTGTGTTACTTTCTCAGTGCCCAGGCGATGGTAGACACACAGTCCTGGGTGAGTAGCTGTTGAATGAATGAATGAATGAATGAGCTGATTAACCCCTGAGAAGACCTGAATGCACCATATCCTAAGTACATCATCATTCATAACACTGGCATAGCAGAGCTGTGATATATCCAAAAAGAGTCAACCCCAGTTCTTGAGGAGAGAAACACAACATTTTAATTCATCTGTACCAATTATTTAGATAACTTCTCAAAACTAATGTTCATAAGGTAGCCAAATCAATAGATGCCTGAAAATCAACTATATAAAAGGTTTTCCTCCAAGGAGACAGAGACATTATTTTAAAAGAGTTTCAGAGTGCTTGCTGAGCATCCTTGAATCATAGAGCCACTAAGGGCAGTGGCCTTGGCTCTTACTGGCTTGGGGTGACCTAAGTCTGGAATAATGTTCCCTCTGTCAGGCGAACAGGATCTTTGGCTCATCCAGCAGGACGTGGTGAGAATGTTGTCCACTGTCGTGTTTCATCTCTGGGTCTAGATTGAAAATTGCATGTGAGTTACACAAAAACATTGCCTTCGACGGCCATGGAATTTGGCATTTGCTGAGGCTGGGCTGGTTTCTCCGGTGGTTCCTCCTGGACATGGCCGAATCACGCCCATGTAGGTTTGCTTGCAGGTAAGTCCCTGAAGGCAGTGTGCAATGAGACTCTTGCACATAGACTGAAAGGATAAAAGAAGGTCAGAGTTGGAAAATGGAATCCTTTCACCCCTCTCCCACCTACTGTTGGAATCCATTAAAAATAAAAGAACACTCGAAATCTTTGATTTGAAATGTCCCGTAACCAATGGTGAAAAGGACTCTGGCCCCAAGGGCACTGGAATCAGCATCTTTTATACCATGTGGCTGCCCCTTTGGCATCACCCCTGTGTTTAACCATTTTTCCCCTCCATCACATTCTATCAGCACTCTGAGTTCCTGGGCCTTGGGATGTTTTCCCTTTGCTCAAGACATCTGGGAGAGCTGGGCATGTCCCAAGGTTTCTTCCTCCCCCGAATCTGAAGGGGAAAGTGGACTGAAGACTTCTCCAGAAGGGAGACGCAGGGCACTGGCTCACATCATAAAAATTTGGTTCCAAAGGCAAATGGATGTTCATGATCCTTGCCAGGGAGGTTAATCCTCCATCCTGTGCCCCAGATAAAAATCAGTAAAGACTGCCAAAATCTTTATCCGCCCCATTCCTTCTTTTCCTATGGAAAGCAGGGGAGCCAAAAGTTCTTAAATTAGCACAATATGCCTGCCTTTCCTCTTCGTGGGGTTTCATTGTCTGCTTCCCTTCTGATGCAGGGATAAGGATGTCTGATTCAGGATGAGAGCAAGCAGCGTATTTGGTGGGGTCCCATGAAGGAGGCCATAGCAAGCATCCTTCAAAAGCTGAAAAATGTCTTTGGACATATAATTGTACTTACATATTTTAATAGTTTTTAGCTTCTTTTTTTGGCTCCAGGCATCCCTTAGCTTGTGGTCATGCCCCTCCTATCTGTGCCTCCATCTGCACGTGGCTTCTCATCTGTGTCTGTGTCTCTGTCTCTCCTCTTGTCTCTCTTATAAGGACACCAGTCATTGGATTTAGGGCCACCCTCATCCAGGATGATCTCATCTCGAGATCCTCAATATAATTGCATTTTCGAAGACCCTGTTTCCAAATTACTTCCTATTTACATGTGCAGATGTTAGGATGTGGACATGTGCCTCTGGGACTATCATTCAACTCACTACAGAAAGGATGCTTCTTAACTGATGTGAGCAGAAATGTTCTCCCCAATGGACAAAAGCTGCCCTGTGCCTTGACAGGTTGTTCAATTTTGGGCGTTAGGGCATCTTCCTGTTTAAGGGTCCATCCTTTCTACAGAATTTAGCTCTTCCCGAGCTCTCTCCTTTTAACGTTTTTCCAAGATGTGTTTCAATGGCGTGGAGTCTTATTATTTATGTATCACTTCCTTTTTCTCATACTGGGAAGCCTAAAATACTGTTAATTCACCCAGGAGTATTTCAGATGTTGTCAGAGTCAATTATATCACCACCAGCCCTGCTTTTTCACTAACGCCCTTGTGTTAAAACCAAACAGAACTATACAGCAAGTAGAAGGATGTGCAACTATGACATACAACTATCTACTGGGGCTTTGGGGAGAAAAAGGAAAAGAAAGGAGGAGGATTGGCAATAGATGTTAACTCAGGGCCTGTTTTCCTCAGCAAAAAGAGGAGGATTGGCATGGATGTTAGCTCAGGGCTGATCTTCCTCACTCACACACACACACACACACACAAACCAAACAGAACAATAACAATAAAAACAACAAGGGCACACCAGCGAATCACCTGAATCCAGAGAACATTCTGCACCTGCCGACATCATCCACCGATGGGCACTGGAAGGTGAGGGTAACAGATGGGTGACAAAGTTTTTGCTAAAGATGTACGTATTGGTAGCTCTGGATATTTGCCCAGAGTATAACACAGTTCGACCTAATGGCTGTGGGTCTGATTTTCAGAGCTGGGAAGAAGCAAACATTTGCCCAGGTCATATAAAGATCCCAAACTCTTCCCAAGGTGGGGAAGAGGGATAAATTTTGGCAAATCTGGGCGCTGTTTCGCAGAGGATTTTTCCCTAGAAAAGGCAGAAGTGTTGGCGCATGCTTCTCCAGCAACACCACTGCCCTCCGCGGCCAGCTGGGGAGCTGCGCCACATTCCGTGAGCAGACATGTCCATTGTGCATGGTCTTGGGGAGGTTGCACAGGCTCTGTTCTTAGCAATGATTCTACCCTCATCCATTTCCTGGGGGACAGAAGATAAATTAACCCAATATGTACATTTGATAGAGCATAGCATCAAGGCTTGGTCGATCTGGGCATGGAGATTGCTTATCATATTCATCCACGCCTACTGAGCATTGCCCAGCATGATGCTGGTATATCCCAGATTGTCTGTGAATGCCTGTTAAATGAATGAACCCATTGATGAATGAATGCATTTGGCATCACAGAAACCAAATTCTTCAGGGCATGATAGACGCTACCTACAGAGTTCCCAATTTGGCATTCACTTTTAATTCACATCAATCAAACATGCAAACATGTTCTTTGCCAGAAATGGAACATGTGAAAATGCTAGACATAAACTCTTTCTAAATGGAATTCCCACAGCAGAGGACAAATCCACATTCTACATTTTTCTTTCTAGAGCTTTCTGGCTTGTCTTCACTTTGGATTAGCTGGGTTTCTCCATTCATTGTCTTTGAAAAAACAATGTGATTTATGTGTCCTATCTGTCAGCCGCAATTCCAAAGCATGGACGATAAGAAGGATTCTGCATGTGTTTCTCATAAGAGTTTCAACGTGATGCAAATTTGTACATTCTCCCATTCCTTTTCACAGCAACAAAGTGTCATTGCATGAGCTTTTGTAGAATTAATTCCATTTAAACTCAATTCTGGGAACACGCTAGGGTAGGAATTTGGTTTGTCACTGAAATCTAATACTCCCACGTTGCCTGCTGGAAGAGCTTGGGTCTGTTTTGTTTCACTTTTTTGGGCATTTCTGTAGCAGTTCTGTTTGCTTTTGTGTTGAGTCATCTGCTATTTTCCTCTAATTCTGTGGTTCTGTGCACAGGGGGCATAGTGGGGTGATGAAGGCCCCTAAAAGAAATGTTCATGTCCTGATCCCTGGAACCTGTGAATGTCTATGGTGAAACGGTCTTTGCAGATGTAATTAAGGATTTTAAGATGAGGAGATTATCTTGGAGTATCTGGCTGGCCCTAAATCCAATGCCAAGTATCCTTGTAGGATATGCACAGGACAGGACAGACAGAAGAGGAGGCTGCAATGTAGCCATGAAGGCAGATATTGGAGAAATTCGGCCACAAGTCAAGGAAAGCCAACAGGATCAGAAACTGCAACAGGCAAAGAGTGGATTCTCCCTCTGAGTCTCCAGAGGAAGCACGTTCCTGCTGGCACCTTGATGTTGGACTTCCGGTCTCCAGAACTGTGAAAGGATAAATTACTCTTGTCTTAAGCCACCCAGCTTGTGATAATTTGTTACAACAGTCACAGAAAACTCATACAGAAGGCGTTTGTGTACTTTCACTTGTTACAGGGGTCATTCATTCTCTGTTCAAGAGACATTTTGTCAAAGTCAACGTCAATAACATGATTGCTTTCCTAAAGCACCATTGATCATGATGTTGGGGTATAAATTACCATTCTTTCTCCATAATGGCTATTTCACATTATATTCAGCCATTATTTTGTACAGAAATTTCACGCATTTTGTTTCTTTATGTTCCAATTCCTTATCAAATGTGATGCCCTTTGCATTGTATTAAGTAACAGAGCCAGCCTGTATTGTAGCCATCGTAGACCAATTTGTACTGGTCCTATAGAATCAATAATAAAATATTAAAGTTGTCTTGCAGGGGCAATGAGCAAAAACTGGAAGTCATGTAGCTGGAGTGTGTGCAGAAGATGGAAACTTGACCTCAGATGACTTCGAGCTGCCTAGGAACCAAAATTTCCCTAACTATGGAACTCATTGTGATAAGAAAGCATAATGGGGAACCTAATAAGAAGCAAGGAGTCCCTTGATTTGTAGCACACCGGACTTATGAGACTGTTACACTCCTACCCACCCTCCAATCAGATTCCGCCAAGCTAGTGTTTTGCATAACCACTCCCACTCCCAACTCCTTAAAAGTCTGTCCCCGCTTCAGCTCGGGGAGACAAATCTGAGCCTTGCCTCCTGTCTCCTTGCTGGTTGGCCATGCAATAAAGCCGTTTCTTCTCTCAAAAACTGTTGCCATAGTATTGGCCTCTATGCGTGTAGGGCAGCAGGCCCTTGCTTGGTAACACTCTTTGTAAGACTGTGTGTAGATCATTAATTTGACTTTTTGACCCAATGCCTATCAGACGCCTATTATGAGCCCAGCATTGGGCTAGGCACCAGATGCAGAGATGAGCCAAGTCAACACCTTCCATATTGATGGAGGTCACCACCAGGAGAATTGAAACTTAGGACTGCAGTCAATTCTTGTCATGCACAGTAGTTATGTCCTACAAAGTTGCCACAAACGCTGAATTAGTGAATACTGAACCACTGTCTCTATAGGAAATACAAGATTAGATTCCAGCAGCCTCTGGTCTCATCATCATACACAACATTGTTTTGTATGTTTCTATTTAAAGTCTCCTTATTGAACAGGTATTGTTGATTCATCAACGTTGAACTCATAGCCAACAGCACTATAACGCCTGAACAAAGGTCATCTAACACACACATTTTCTCCGTAAGGCACATCTCAGCCTTCTTGTGCTTAGGAACACCAGACAGCTCTTCAGTGCTATGCTTGGGGCCATTTTAAACAGGAAAATCATGAACAAAAAGTACAAAAATGAGAAAAACACTGCACTCAGACTGTGAAAAGGACACTTGTCTACGGTATGAGAGCTGAAATGAGAAGGCAGAGTGTCCCCCTGTTCGACCTCTGCTGGGAATGTCCGCATCAGGAGACTCACATGTTTCTCTCCTCTGTGCATGGTTGCAAATAACAGCAACAGCACCAGGAATATTGATTTGGGGATGACACATAAACTTAGCAAGGAGGGGAATTTGTGAATACAGAATCTGTGACTCACGAGGATGGACTGCACTTAGAATGCAACCACAGGATACCCATAAAGCTGAGATTTGTAAACTTTTATAATGACACATCACAAACTTTTTGGGCCATTAGTCAACTCCATGCCTTTGGATTAGCGTTGTGTTTGGTTATTTTATGAAGAGCGTGTTACGTGACAGCTACAGGGCTAATCAATTTACATGCCTTTTTTTTTTTTTAATTACTCCACACAAACCACTCTGTGAAATAGTTACAGTTGTTGTTTTTAATTTTTAAAGATGAGACTTTAAGGAATTGGGAAATATGCTCAAGCTCAAATGTGGGATTTGATTCCAGGTCAGACAAACACTGCATTTTCTTATCAGGTATAAAAAGATCAAAGACTTCTGTAGCTTTTCCAGTCTCACTTTATGTTTCCTCTTGGAAATGCCTGTTTACTTTTCCCATCTTCTCCCCTTCTGTCTGACCACACTCCCTTCTGCCTCTCTGTCCCCATCTCTCTATGCCAGACTCCTGCAATTGGAAGTCCCAGCTCAAAAGTTATTTTGCTCTTGAAACCCTACCGAGTTCTTCCATCCCAAATGGAATGTCTGCTCCTCTGCCTTCCAAATGCTTTACTCACACTTCCCAATCTCCCTTGCGTCAGATGCCTGTCTGAAGCTGTCTCCCTCTTCCCCAGCTGAGTGTCTCCTGTACAAGTGATGACTGTGCCATCTACACTTGCAGATACTTCAATGTACATCACGATGTATTTTGAGTCCGTATCTACTTGTCAGACTGATTGAGACTCAACATTGTAAAGGCAGAAATTCACAAGATGGGTTCAAAATACTTAACTCCAGGTTGTACACATGTGAAATGATCTCATCTGTGAGGAAGAAAGGTGTGATTATGAATCCTGTGAAAAGACCTTGAGAAAAGGCTGTTTTTCCACCCAGAGATGTGAAGACCAGGATGCTGGCAAGAGTATTTACAGACCCTGGAGACAAACTGTTTGGGTTGGAATTCTGATTGTACATTTCCTAACTGCGTGATTCTGGGCTAGTTATTACAGTCTCCTGAACTGTAAAACAGAGGTAACAATAGTCTCTACCTCAATGTTGATGGTAAAAATTAAATGAAAACAGGTAGATGCCATGTTCCTACATCACCTTTCATATTGAGAGAGCTCCATCCACGTTGGCCGATGCAATCATGAGTAACGTATTAAAAACAGTTGCTTGCCTAGGGGCACGTACTTTAAAGCCATCATATCAGCAAGGACATTTCTTTGATTTCAGATGGCTGAAAGACATGAGTAGGTTATTAAAAATGGGTTTCCATTGGAGTCTCTTAAATAGAACATCTCTGTGGACAGGTAAATGAGATCCAGGTGTCTCTTTCTGCTCGGTTTGATTCGTGATATGAATCTGCTGCAATCAGCACATCCTCAACTCTGATAGACACACGGGGTTGTTTTTTCTGCTTCTCACTGAACCAGAAAAAAGAAGATTTAAAGCATTTGGCGAGCTCTCTTGCAAGCAACTTTAAGAGCAAAATGCATACATCGACATATGTCTACTATTATCTTGGGGGTGGAGGAGAGGGAGAGCTTTTTGTTTGTTTGTTTTGTTTACAATGTGCCATGTTTTTAAAATTTTGACGAAACACACACAACATAAAATGTACCATCTTAACCATTTTTAAGTGTACAGTTCAGTAACATTAAGTACATTCACATTGTCCTCCAACACATGTCCAAAACTCATTTAATCTTGCAAAGCTGAAACCCTATATCCATATGGGCCATTTGCTTTTAAATTAATGGCTGATACTCAAAAAGTGAAAAAAACATTTTTAATAAATTTTCAGAAGGAAATGTTTGATCCTTAGAAACCCAGTACATACCACTCATGGTATATAAACGTGGGCATGTTCTTTCCACTAGGGGCTACAGATTCTAAAACTCCATGCATGTCCACATAATTGTTCAAGGACTGGTCTACCTTATGTGTGACATTCCAGAAAGACTCAAAAGTGGAAGACAACGTGGTCACAATGCTCCAGGGGAGATGTGGGTATGTGTCTGTAGGCTAAGAGACCGACCATAGCTCTTTATGATAAGTGGTTTATTTTGGGGAGGCATTTCCTGATCCCCTACAGGGGCTTAGAAGCTGGTCTAAGAGACAAGACCCAAGACTCTTAGAACTCTAACACAAAATGGGTTGATTGCTAGTATGAAGGCAGAGCAGAGAAAGGAGGAAGATAGTGTTGGGTCAGAGGAATGAATCAGATTCTCTCAGCCAGTCTAAGTCTAAACACTGAAATCTTGTTTGACATTCTCCAGGCTTCCTAGCTGATAACCTTGGTATAATCTTTTCCCTTAACTTAGCAGAAGTTAAGGAAGTTAACTATCCCCCCAAATTGCCTAAAATAGACACATCTCTAAGCTCTGAGAGAAAAAAAATTCAAATGCTTGTTCAAGCTCTCATACCCATGGTATATTGTGAGCTCTCAGAAAAGTGGGAGATAGGACCAATATTCGTTTTTTTTACTTTTTTTGAGGAAGATTGGCCCTGAGCTAACAATCATTGCCAATCTTCCTCTTTTTCTTTTTTCTCCCCAAAGCCCAGGTCAATAGTTGTATACCCTAGTTGTAGCTCCTTTTAGTTCCATGAGGGATGCTGCCACAACATGGCCTGACGGGCAGTGAGTAGGTCCGTGCCCAGGATCCGAACTGGCGAACCCCAGGCCACCAAAGCAGAATGCGCGAACTCAACGGCTACTCCACCAGGGCAGCCCCAGGACCAATATTCTTGATAATCTATGAAAGATGTTGAGGTTTCTAGGGTATATGAGCATATCATGGGCCAAGAGGGGTTTTTGAGAAATAATATATAATTGTATAAAATAGAACTGAAGAAACACACCATATAATTAAAGGATGTTTCCAGTGTTTGGGAGAAACATTCTCAGATCACTCCAACATTTGATTATTGGGTCTCAAACACAGAATGATAGTGGAAAAAACTGTGTCAGATTGTATAAGATTGTAAAGATATTGTAGAAGATGTGAAAACACACAAGTACACATATGCACACACATACATAAGGGTCTCCACCCTTTAGAGGTTTAGGGGAAGGAAAAAACTCTTTCCTTCTCTTCTCGTATTATGCACCTGGGACCCTATAAATTAAAATGACAAAAAACAAATTAACAGGAGAAAAGGCACATACATTTTATTTGATATTAATATTTTTATGTGGCATGGGGTCCTTTCTAGAAAGGAGTGAATATCCCAAAGAAGAAGTTAGGCCTCAGAGATTTTTATATCATTTTGACAAAGAACAATACACTTGTAAAGAAGTGACAAGGCAAAAGAGAAGAGGTTTAGGCTTTAGGAGTGGCAAACTGTGGGAAGGTAAATATATGGGAGAAACTAATGGAAGATAAGGGTTATTTTTGTAAGGTTTGTTATGTAGATTCTTTTTGGTGCCATCTCTGGGCCAATAAGAGTCTAGAATCATCTCATTCAGCCCTTCCTGGTCTGGGGAAGGGCACCTTCACAAAAGAAAATTTATGTCTTGCTTTTAGGCAAATACCAGGAGGCAAGGAGATTTTTTTGCATCTGCCGCTTCTCAATTGTCTTCTGCTCGAAATAATCCTTATGTTAAAATGGTGTATCTTGGAGTGGCATACCATGCTCCTCTACAAGAGCTTAGATCTGGTCTTGGACACAAGACCCAAACACTCCAAATGTTTTCTGAGTGTGAAAAATGGTCAGCATGGACCATGAGAGCTGTATGATTTGGAGGGAGGTGAGGCCAGTGGAATCTGGCATCATCAAAAGATGTTTCAGAGGCGAGACTGAAGGAGTTGTCCAGCCCTGGAACAGGGGAGATTCTAATCAGTATGTAGAAGGGCGAGCACATTTAACTGGGGGAAAAAATTCCTTCAGGTAGGACTTGGGGGTTTGAGTTGTCTGCTGGAACTGGAGGAGCTACATCAACAAAGAACAAAAGATTATACTATGGATAGATTTTGAAGTCTTTGGAAGACGATGCCCAAAAGTGGCTACACATTACTTATAGTGGAAAGTAGAAACACCAGTCTTGCACCTTGGCCCCCATTTCTGTTTCATTGGGGGCACTTCACCCACCTGGAACAGGAGGTTTTACAAGATGGACAATAAGACGGAGCCACGAAATCCTTTGGTATGGAAACCCCATCTCAGAACAGCATCTTTGCAACACGTTGTTCAAAGCCAGCCTAGAATGGGTCTGACACCCTTGAGCTCTTCTATTTCAGGATTGTCTCACAATCATGCTTACCTCTCCAAAAGAAATAGGGACCATTCTGAGATCCACCTCTGTGCTCTTACTGCCAAAGTCAATCTTGGTCCTGTTCCCAATACTCCGAACAGGTAGACTCGATGGGTTGGCATCGTAGCACGTCTATTCAATTTCTTTACTGGAAACATTAACTGCAGCTACCTACACGTGGTGACGTCTTCCACAGGCTGGAAATTTACCACCCCCTTGCTTCTGCATCTTATTTTCACCTTCAGCTTTTTCCTTTTGAGGTGGCCCTTCCCCACGAGGAAGACCACCTTGGTGGTTTATTAAAAGAGATTTCCAGTGTGCCCCACGTCGATGTCCTGGATGCTGTGGTGACTACACAGACTCTCTCCCACCTCTCACGGCCACCTCCACCTTTCAGGACCAGAACACTCATTCCACCAGCTGCCTGGAGTGTTGGTGGCTGACAGTTCACAGCTCAATCCCTCACCACGGTTTGTGTTAATCCCCAGAGCCTGTGACTGTGTTACCTTATAAGGCTTATAGATGTGATCCCTTAGTTAAAGATCTTGAGATAGGAGATGATCCTGGATTATCCGGGTGGACCCAGTGTCATCACAACAATCCTTATAAGGGAAAGAGGGAGGCAGGAGAGTCAGAGCCAGAGAAGGAGATGCGATGACAGAAGCAGAGGATGGAGTGATGCAATTGCTGGCTGGAATTGTGTCAGAAACCAAGGAATGTGGGCAGCTTCTAGATGCAGGAAAAGCAAGGAAATGGATTCTCCCCTAGAGCCTCCAAGAGGAATGCAGCCCAGCCACACCATTTCAGACTTCTGACCTCCAGAAGTATAAGAAAATAAATTTGTGTTAATTTAAGCCACTACATCTGCGGCGATTAGTTACAGCAGCAACAAGAAACTAATATAGCAGTCTCTAAAGAGACTCTCATCTCATGCAGTCAGAAAAGAGAGAAAGCTGAGGGTTCAGGGTTTAATGATGAGGTTATCAGACCTCTGGGGGAGCCTGAATTGCCAGCCTCAGCAGGCCTCCTACACCAACGTTGGGGCCTGGATTGGGGAGGAGTGGGAATCTCAAGTCATAAAATGGGGACACCAGGGTTGATACACTGGGGAGGTTGAGCCAAAGGAGGGGGAACAACCTTTTATAGAGGAGAGTTTATCACTCTCTTACGAGATAGTATTTAACCCTTTGACATGCATCCTGGTGTTAGGACGGCTTTTGGGAGCTTAGAGAATCCATTGGATCTGAAGGTGAATTTTATGTGTCATCTTGGCTGAGCCACAGTGCTGAAATATGTGGTCGAACATTATCCTGTACATTTTGGGGAAGGTGCTTTTGAATGAGATTAGCATTTAAACTGGTGGACTTTGAGTAAAGCAGATTGCCTTCCATAATGTGGATGGTCCTCATCCAATCAGTTGACGGTCTGAATAGAACAAAGACTCATATCCTGGAGCAAGAGAGAATTCTATCAGCAGACGGCCTTTGGAAGTGAGCTGCAACATCAACTCTTCCCTGGGTCTCCAGCCTGCTGGTCTACCCTGTAGATTTTGGACTTGCCAGCCTCCAAAATCACAGGACCCAATCCCTTAAAATATGTCTTGATGGGTGGATAGATAGATAGATGATAAATAGATGGGTATAGATATAGATAGATATAGATCTATATTCTATAAATCTATAGATAGATATAGATCTATAGAAATAGATGATAGATAGCTAGATAAATAGATAGATAGATACAGATATAAATAGATATAGACATATATTCTATAAATCTATAGATAGATATAGACCTATGGAAATAGATAGATGGATGATAGACAGATAGATGATGACATTTATATAGATATCTATCTATATATATACACACACCCGGTTGGTTCTTTCCTTGGAGAACCTGGACTAATATATTCCTTGTCCAAGGACCTTGGGAGATGGTGTTAGGGTGACTCTTGAAAGCTTGAAGGATCCACTGACCCACACCAAATTAAGTAGAAATGGCAGAGCAATTGTACCACGTGGTCGAAGAATGAATGAAAAGACTTCAGTATTGATGAACATGGAAGTATAGAATGTAGTATACTCTACTACAGAATACAGTATAAAGAGGGTGCCCTGTGTCAAGTCAGAAATGCCCACAGGTTGACTATGATCTATGGGAGGGCCCAGCAGATACTCTGTTTCATAAAGCATTAAAGAATATTCTAGGGAGTGGGGAGCAGTGTTACTGAGAAGCTCAGTGGCCTGTATTCAAAATACAAAAGATTTTTGTGTATTGACGTTATATCCCTCAACCTTGCTAAACTAAGTTATTAGTTCCAGTAGCTTTTTCATAGATACCTTAGGATTTTGTACATGGATGATTATGTTTTAGATGACTTAAGGATTTTCTACATGGATAATCATGTCGTGAGGGAATAAAGACAGTTTTATTCTTCCATTCTGATTTAGATGCATTTTATTCACTTGTTTACCTATTTTTAACCTTATTTCAACAGTGAGGACCTCCAGTATAATGTTAAATGGAAGGAGTGAGAATGGGCTGTAGGTTTTTTGTGGATGCCTTTTATTAGGCTGAGGAAATTTCTTCAATTCCCAGTCTACTTTTCTCAGGAATAGATGTTGGAATTTTGTCAAATGATTCTTCTGCATCTGTTGAGAGGATCTAGTATTTTTCCTTTTTCAGTCTGCTAGCCTGGTGAATTCCATTGATTGATGGGAGACGGCAAACTCATTTTGCTCGGCTCTTCTGTGTTTTGAGACCCATTTCAAGCACATTAGAACAAGCCAAGTGACTGAAAAAGGGGGCCCGACAACGTTATAGCCTTGGACAGATTTCAAGTCACATCCTTCTTGAAAAGCCAAGCCAAGGATGTTGACTGTGTGCTGCCTGGGGACCAGGGACGGGCAATGGGGATGATAATTTATGGCCATGTCTCTATTCTGTGTCATGACAGTCAATAAATAGACTTCCTTTCTCTGTTTCAATGCTTGTTCAATTCAATCGAACCATGTGGGTGAACTCCGTAGAATTTTGAATGTCTGTCTTGAATTTTCTAAAGCAAGTATGAAATCTATTACTTAACAAATGTAAACACCATTTACATGATGGAAGCTGAAAACTCACTTCGAGGTCCCCCTACACGTAAGAACCATAGGAGGCTGCAGATCTTGATCGTTTGAAATGGGTGTGTTCCTGTTTGCTATAAAACCACCATGAGTAAAGAATCTGATCTGCTGTCACCTACTAAGCTAGTTAGCACTCTTTTCGCTAGTTAGTGAAGATGTTTTGGGTTAGAGCAGCCACCGGCGGTCATTTTGGAGCCTGAAAATGACAAACCACCAACTTGTCTGCTTTTGTTGGCTTCTCTGCATTTCTAACAGATATAAATCCCAAGACTGCTGTAGCCATTCCTTTACCAGGTAAGGAATATTTAGCACTTGCAATCCTACTGGGTCTCACCAAAGACTAACATAAAATAAACTTGATGCCTTCCCAGTTCCTTAACATCCTGACTTTCTTAGATTCCAGATCTTATACGTTAAATTTGAAGTGATACATTTTAGGATGCTATGTCTTTTTTTCTGGTTTTACCTTACGCGTCTTTAGCATTTTATACTTTTTCCAAAGACCTTGTCTTCTTTGATTATGATAAAAGGGTGATGTGGTCCCATAACAAGGAGGCACACATTTCTGGAATTGTTTGTACCATATTCTGGGTTCTTCTTGGTTCTCAGACCCTTAAAAGCAACATCTGTGACATGTCCTTCATGCCTGACCTGATGAGACAAAACAAGAAACATGCCTAGGATCAATGTTGCCTAAAATACGTACAGTGCCATGCTACTGGAACTCCATAAGTGTTGGGATCACAGCGATGAATGAAAACATGAACCCATGAGTAGTTCACTCAGATAGAGAGGGAAATTGGTAAGAGGAAATCCAGCAGGGTGAGTGTTATATGGGGTCAATAGAAGAGGTGATGCTCCTAGCGGACCTCAGAGAATGAATTGGAATTTACAAGATGGAGAAATTGGGCAAGAACGTTCCAGGCAGAGGAATATGTGAGACCTGCAATTGGGGATGTGCGTGAATTATTCAGAACATGGTGAGAATTTCAGCGTGCTTAGGGAAGTAAGGGAGCAGGGAGGCAGCTCAGGGTGAGCGGGAAGATATACTCTGGGGTCGAGGGCATGAAGGACCCCCTGGAGTTAGGGGCTTGGGAAGTTATCCTTTGTCAACAGGGAGTCAACCAGAAATTTTAACGTCATGTTGCAGAGTCAAAAAAGATGTAAGGAGAGACATCTTTTGAAGACCACGGTGGTGGCCTTCTGAGCCATTCACCTATATATGGAACAATATATAAGTGGACATACATATATGAGAATATATATATGAGAAAATATATATGAGAATATATATGAGAAAATATATACGAGAAAATAAATATATGTGAGAAAATACATATATGAGAATATATATGAAAATATTTATATGAGAATATGTATGAAAATATCTATATGAAAATGTATATATGAGAATATATATATGAGAAAATATGTATATAAGAATTACATATGAGAAAAAATATATATGAAAATATACATGAGCATATATATGAAAAAGTATGAGAAAAAATATACATATAGTCATGCGTTGCTTGATGACAGGGATACATTCTGAGAAATGCATCATTAGGAGATTTCATCATCATGTGAACATCATAGAGTGTACTTCCACAAACCAAGATTGTATAGCCTACTACACACCTAAGCTATGTGGTACTAATCTTGTGGGACCACCATTATCTATGCAGTCAGTTATTGACTGAAACACCATGATGTGGTGCATGACTGTATTCTCATTATTCACAGTAGTTATGTTCTATGAAGTCCCTGCAAACTCTGAATTACTGAATCCTGAACCATTGCTCCCAGAGGAAATATAAAGTTAGGTTCCTGTGAGCCTCCGGTCACCACATTTCCATCAACCAATCAATACTTAACCTTGTTTTGTTTGTTTCTGTTTAAAGACATCTTATTGAATCTGTATTGTTGATGCATCAATATTGAACTCACAGCCACACCACTATAACTCCTGCCTGAACGAAGCTCATCTAACACATGTATTTTCTCCATAAGGCACATTGCAGCCTTCTTGTGCTTAGGAACACCAGACAGCTCTTCAGTGCTATGCTTGGGGGTCATTTTAAACAGAGAAATCATCAACACAAAGGACAAAATGCCAAAAACATTCACTAAATAGACCTTGAAAAGGACACGTTTTTAGTATGAGAGCTGAAACAAGAAGATAGAGCATCGTTTCTTTCAACGTCAACTGGGAAAGCGGGTGTCGGACGACTCAAGCTTTTCACTATTCTACTGTGTTTAACAAGGTCTTTGGGCACAACTTCTTCACCATGGACTTACAGCAGGAGCTCAGTGTGATTGCCTTGTAATTAGACTGTTTGTGTTGGAAAGGAAATTGTCCCTGTCATGTAGAGTCTGCTTGAGTAACACAGTAAAACACAGAGATGAATCACAGATCCAATAAGAAGACTACTCTTCTTGCCCCAGCTTGGTTGATGCACGGGGAAGGCTGACAGTGTCAGAATCTCGCCTACAGGCATCCCTCTCATTGATAGATTTACTTCTTCTTGTGGCTCTTTCCAACGTTTGTGGCAACATCTTTAATTTGTTGTCCTTTGGCTTTGCTAGGGGACCACTGAGTTCTGCCAGGTAGCACGATGCTAACACCATGCCAAGCGGATGCTTGACTGATGTGATTCCCTCCCTCTGCTGGTTCCCCTTCCTAATTTGCAGTCACCCAGCTAATCCCTGAAGGGACTTTCGTTCCAAGGTGGCTTTCCGCCTTCCAGCTGCTGCCCTGAATCATCGCACTGTCATAAGTTGCCTTGCACAGGATCAGCCTCTGAACTGGCTTGACAGCATCCTGCATGTCAAAGCCTGCAATCTCCACCCTGTGTCTGAAGTACCTGGTGTTTATAGTTGGGGCGGAAAAAGAGGTTAAATTGGATGCAGCAAATAATTATCATGGAGTAGCTGTGCATGTGGGGACTTGTACAGTCAGGGAATCATGGGCACTCACCTTTCCACTTAGAGAAAAGTTAACCCCAGGGCAAGTATGCAGAGGCTTGAGTATTTATAAGAAACGACTGTGTGGCTCTCCAGGACTGCCAGTAAATATTTTAGTTACAGGAACGTTTTCCACAATTAATGACAGTATGTGCGGGCAGGAAGCAGAGTCGCTGCGAGAGGTTAGAAAAACGTTCTAGGACTGTACGTTCTTAATGAGAGTATACAAACACACACATACAAACACAGAGAGAGAGAGAGAATGGTGCCACCTCTCTTGAAAAGAGTTAATAGCTGAAGAAACCAAAGCAGAATGATTTGTGGTTTTCTCCGTGTCCTCTTGTGCATTCTAAGCAAATACCTTCATAAAGACTCAGTTCGTACACCGCCTACTCCTTCCTCATTCAAGGCAGATAGATACTGTTGCATTTTGACCCCATGAACCACAGCCGACTCTCTTAGCTAAGCAACAGGGGCTGTTTAGGCTGAGGACTCTTCAATGACTTGAAGTTACAAAATGTCATTCAAAGATAGAAGATTTTCTATACCCAGTAAAGCCAAGTTTTGCCCATAAAGCAGTCCCATTGGTGGGATGGTAGGATTTTCTTTCCTGGGCATATGGCCAAATTCTGCCCCTTTCCTTTGCATGCATTTGAAAGTTGGGAAAGATTTCTATCCCTTGGTGATGCCAAGTGTCGAATCCCTAGGTCAGATGAGCTGTCTCGACAAGCGTCCTAGGATCCTATTGTCCAGTGGCATTGAAAGCCTGCCAGAAGGGGAGAGAGACGGCCTGTGCTCACGAGGAATTCAGACTGACTGGGCGTCTGCAGGTCAAGTCATTCAGTTGCATGATCTGCTTGAGCTGCTTCATCCAAACAAATGATTGAGAGAGGAAGTCTGTTCTCATCTGGTGTGCAGAAGATTCCCCTCCTCTCTCTGGTTGTCGTTAAAGACCCATCAACCCTGTTGTGTGCATCCGAGCCAGATTTGCAAAGTGCTGTTAAGCTGTCTTCAAGCTTTGCATCCGTGGCTCTGGAGCCAATTTGAAGAGCATGTAAAATCCACGCCTAGCACGTGAAAATGTCGGTTAGATAGGCAGGCGTCAGAATCCCGCCAGTGGGTGTGCATCCTTATCCTTCCACAAGTCAGATGAGGGGGAGCTATTCCAGAAGGTGCCCATTCTATTCAATCTGACAGATGCACGACGTGTTTAGAAGACTTCTCTCTGCGTTCACTGTGGGAAAACCTGGTGCGAGTTGATGTTAGATGCCAGTAAAATGCCGAGGTATGTGTCTTAACTCTCCTGTTTTCGTTTCAGATCCTCTCCAAGGACATCATGAAGCAATGAACAGAGCAGAGCGTCTGCAGTTGCTGAGACCTCAGTTCCGATTCAAGATCTGCAGCTCGCAGCTGTGCAACTTGGATGGCAATGAAGCAACGTCCCCAACGTGGGTAGTGGCAGAGCTGAGGTGTACCAGGTCTGACTCCAGATGTTCAGCTTTTGAAAACTATAAATATCACCTGGCCTCTGAGGGTCCCAACCTCCACCTGGAAAATAGGCAAATAATACCCCTTTGACCAGGCTTTCCTGGGATTCTAGATCAAGCACTAGCTTGGCGTTCGGTCAGCGTCTGATTACCTCTCCATTTCCTTAATTTGCTAATTCTGCTCTTCTCGCTAATCATTCTTAGTTGTTTTTCAACGACCTCTGACCCAAAAGCAATACATCCTGTGGCCCGATCTTTTCTGGTTAACGCCTCTTATAAAGAATACAATTGACAAATGAACAAAAAGTGTATTTCTACATTGCGCAAAGAATAAATCTATTATTTGATTTGCTATGTTACAGCACCCATCTAGGTTTCAAATGTCTCTTAAAGTTGACAATGTACATTGCAATCTTAATTTCATTAAGACAGGTATTTGTAAGCGCTTCTCTATTATTTTGACGACTTTTTTGTCTTAATGATGCTGGTCTATCACTCGAATCACAGGCTTCCCTTCTGTCACTCTGAACGTCTCCTTTATCCTGTGTTAATCTGTTCACGCTCTGTTGCACGACTTTTGTTTAAATGTTTCTGTATCCCTGGGGCTTGTGGCTTGCGTTATTACACATCGTTTTACTCTCATGGTAAAATAAGAAAATTATAATGGAGGGTTTTCCAAAACTGATGGCAGCACTTCTCGTTCTGCCTGACCCTTCCTTCGTGCTGCCATGGTGACAGCCACGGAAAAATAAAATAGAGATCCGACAGACTGCAAACGCCTACATACATAATTCATCCTGCTCCTGATTTTGCTGGTGCGTTTACTGCCATTTCGGCTCCAGTGTGATTCATCCTAGAGGCATGTGGAGAGAGCTTTAGTGAGCTTTCGGTAGAAGTGCAAGATTTCCTGTGCTCCACCCTTAGCACCAAAGCTGTTCACCAAGCCTGGATGGGCCCAGCTTTCTTTATTTATCCTAGCAAATTGGATGGCAGTCAGCCGTCGTTAGGTTGGCTGGAAGACTATACTGAGATGAATTAAACTTTTTAAACTAATGAGAAGTCCATTCACCCCATTGACCATCAACCATTTGCGGTTATTAAAGCTGTCCATACTGGGTCTTCACTTTCTTGCCTGGGTCCCTGGTTTTGCAAAAGAAACATGATTTTTTTTTTTCCCTCCCCTGTGTATTTTATCTGGCTGGTTTCTGTGGTTGAGAGCTGCGGCAGTCGAGCGTCTGAATCAAGGCCGCGTGCTGAGGAGGGAAGTCTGTGTCCCTAAGTTGAATTTATACCTCTGTGATTCTTTCTTGCTGACTCCTGGGGGCAAGGCTCTGCTTCTGGGTGTCCTTGTGGAGGGCAGTGATGCTCTCAGGTTCCACCAGGAAGCCACATGTGCAACAAGTCTCCCTGGGTCCTCAACATTCCAGCACGCAGCTTTGCAGGCCAGCTGGGACCTTGCCTCTGGCCCACAATTCTGGGTGGATTTTATGGATCTCGTTACAACAGGCAGGTTGTCTTGGTTAGCGCTTTATTTCCCAAGCGTGCTTTATTGCCTCCACTTGGGCCGAGGAACAGAGGTTTTATGGGAGGCTAATAAACCTTCCACCCATCTGCAGCCAGCACATCCTTGGGATGGCGATGATGGGCTCTTTAAATCAAAATCAAAATTCCCAGTTTACCTCCTTTGACACATCACCCAGACTCTCCACTTCAATTTTGTGCCGACTACAGTTTGATTTTTGCTCTGATATTTCCACTTTCTCACAAGTCAACCTACCACCAATTCCTTCTTTTCGTCTCTTTTGCTTAGAGCATGTTAATAAATAGCTAATGGTCAAAAAAATTTGAACTTTAAAATAATGGGATAGGTACAATTTTTAAATTTTAAAAATGTAATTGTTTCCGAATCTGGGGATACTGAATGGACATCTAGTTGTTTCTAACTATTTGCCTGATACCTTCCATTCACCATCTAGAAAACAGCATGACATTGCAACTTCCTTACTCGTTGAAGGAGGTGCATTACTCAGTCACTCGGATCCAAGTATTTTTTGATATTGATAATTCCTCTTTTACTCACAAACAATAACCAAATCCTAGAGAATCTTTTTTTCTTAAATTTTCCAACTATCTTTCCTCCTTTCTATTTTCACTCAGACCCCATAAGTCCAACCTTCATTAATCCTTCTATAAATTATGACAATTGCCTCTAAACTAACTGGAGCCCAATTAATTTTTCCCAACTCTCCTTGCTGCAATTAATTTTCAAGAAATTCCTTACTGATCAAATACTCTATGGTATATGGTTAAAAACAAAGAAACAAACAAAAAACCCTACAATCATTCCATATGAATGACCCAATTTATACCAATATGGAACATACCTCACCACATAGCAAAATGGGCTGCCATCTTGGTTGACCAAACGTCACTATCCTTAAGTGGTCCTTCTTCTAAGAACCCTTTCTCACCCAACTTTATTACCTCTTTACAACTCTCTTAACAACCTCTGCTAATGAGTGTTTAGTAGGTGGTCTACTGTGTCATTGGGGTCTTTGAGGTGTCTGTCTTATTTCTTCCACTGTGAATCATTTTCAATAGTAGGTCTTCACTAAATATGGGATGATGTGAATGAATGAAACTGATATACACATAACAACATTGATTTAGTCTATCTCTCTGTGTTAAGAACTCCATACAAGATTGACTTTCCTTGGAAATCTGCAGCCAAGAATAAAAGTTGGGTCTCAATTCATAAACAGGTTGGCCTAATATTTCATCAGCTATTTTAACAGCAAACCCAATAAAAAGGGCACTTCTGTCCCATAAAGCTAACATAAGCAACACTTGACAGAGTAAAACCTGTTGCTACCTCAACACACACCCGTGCAGAATCTGGGTGGGAAGTGAGAGAATATGAATTATTCCCAGTTATGCTTTTATTTTGTTTCTTTTCCAACCATGCGGAACTCGTTAGTCTTCTTTTCCATGGAGCAATCTGCTACACAGAAAGAATGATTTATCTGGAAATCAAAAAGACCAGAATTGGTGGTCGCTTGACTTGTGAGAAAGCGAACCTGGGAAACCTCCACAAGTAGAGACTTTCAGAAGACTTGCTGGGTTCTAAGGATCTCCTGTATGTTCCACTATAAATTCTGTATCTTGTTCTTTTGATCTCAGAGCTCTTCCATATGAGTGAATCTTTATTATTCAATTCTGAGGCATGGATGTGCTTACTGAAGTGGGTTCTGTTTATTGTCAGAAGCTGTTGGAAAAAAAGTGGCCTCTCTCTATTTCATGTAGGTAACCCAGTTAGGAAACAATTGTTTATAATCTCATGGAGTAGCTTGAGAGTCCTGGAAAGTGACAAGGTCAAAGCTGACGTATCATTCCCCAGGGAAATCTTGGAATTTCAGGTTTGGCTACACATCTGTTTTAGAAACTCTGATGCTATCTCGTTCTTCTTTATAAAACTTATCATAACTCTGTTCATTAACTGATTAGTGTATAGTTATTTATTTAATCTTTGCCTCTATTATTGACATTTTTATTATGCTCCTTTCACATTGTTTGTTGCATAGAGTATGCTCAAAAAATATTTATTGAATGAAGGCATGAATGAGATAATATATATAATAAATGATGTGCAAAGCAAACCAACTCAGAAAAACAACTCTCTGATTTGTAGTGTCTGCCAGTTTCCACGGTGTAAATATTCCACCATGGTTGATTTCAAGCTACCCATGGTTGAACAGGTGGCTCAAAGAATTCCTGGATGTTTTGCAGTTGGCTCCTCAGAGCCAAGATGAGCCACTCTGGTTTACGGCTCATACAGACTTGTGTGGGAAAGGCCTTTATCAACACCCCCTCTCAACAAACTAAGAACACTCTTAGTAAACATCGTGAACATTGGCTTTATGTTGACTGCTGCAGATTTTCTTGAGTAGAAAAGCCCTTGTTTCTTCTTAGAGCATCTGCCAGGACCAGAGTTCTGACAGTTACTTAATAAATGCTGGTCCAGACACATTTTCCTTCTGTAAGAATCAGAAATGCTGCCAATTGTTGCTTTGGAGCCTACAGCCAGTAGAATAGGACAAGAGAAGTAAATAAGAGATATAACTATTGGAGAAGAGAATAAGCCATCATTTTCCACAGACAACATGACCAATTAAATAGCTCAGCTAAAAATGATGTAGATAAAAAAGACTTCCATGAGAAGACTTAGCAAAAGTGTTCGAGACCTCCATGAAGGTCAGAGGTCTGACCTCTATGAAGAAAACATCAGGGCATCTCTGATAGATGTAGAAAGTTGCTTATAAACATGGAGGCACAGCTGATGTCCTTGCATGGGAAGACACAATCTTATAAAACACAAATACTGCAAAACTAATTCATACACTTAAAAAATTCCAATTGAAATGCCAATGACTTTTGTTGTGAAATTTTAGTAAATGAAATTCATCTCAAGGCAAAAAAGTGTTAGAATACATATGACAATACGGAATATATTAAAAAACTTGCACTGTTTCGAACAGAAGAATCAAACAGAAGACCACACAGGTGTTTAATGTAAGTGGAACTTCTGTTATTGAGGAAATGACAAATTAACAGATGGTATTAGATTAATTGTTTTAATATTCAGGTCAAGAAGGTGAGATTTTTGCCTCATACCATAGAGTCAAGTGACTTCCAAATATTTTGAGTTCGAGTATTTAAAAATGAAAAGTATTATAAGAGCTAGTAGGGGAATATGTAATCTCGGAATGAAGAAACACTTTCTACATGTATGAAAAGGGTGAAAAAAAAGGAGAGACACAGCTACAAACAATTTTAAAACATCTGTACTTCCAAAAAGTGCAGTTCTATAAACATAATTGAAAGAAAAATGATGACTGTTAAAAAAAAAAGTGTGGGCTATATTTTGGACAAGTATTAATGCCTTATTGTGCATTGGCTGTTTTTAGAATGTGTTAATGCTTTGTTACGTAAATTATTGTTATTATCCAAATAACAAAGTCTAAACAGCTCAAGAGAAACATGGAAAAAAGCTAATAAATAAAATTCCTTCATGAAACAGCCAAGTGATGAAGTTTGACTATTAATTAAAACATATAAAAGATAGAAAGAGCATACCCCTCTTGGGGTATCAAATTGGGAGTTGTTAAAATGATAGCAATTCTTGGGCAGAAAGTGTGGGGGTTTAGTATTGTCATATGCCAGTATGGTGGCAATAGAAATTGAAACTCTTTTTGGAGGGCACTTCCAAAATGTTTGGCAAGAGCCTTAAATATGTTCCCACCCTTCACTGTTGCAGTAATGCATCTCAGAACTTCAGAAATTTATGGGCGATTCTTTGCAGAGATGGCCAAAAATGTGAAACCATCTAGATGTCCACGAAGATAGGATTAAACACTTTATGGCTCATCCATTTAATGGTGTCTTAGTCTGACTAATGACATTGAAATATGCAAATCATATGTTGTTATGTGGAACGTAAAGGGACTTTAAAGCATGTGGTTTGGCGTATAAATAGGACTGAAGTTATATATATGTATATATTTGCACACACACTTACCAAAATCCGAGCATGTTCAGAGTATTTATCTCTGAGTAATGAGATTGGGAATAATTTTCATGTATTCACTTTTTTCCTATATTTCTATATCTTGTTATTTATGATGTTTATAATACGAGATAATGGCTTTTATGAAAACTCAGTATAATACAAATTTTGTGTGTGAAAACACTAGAAACTTGATCTTTCTTTCCCAAATGGCCCCTGATCTGCCTTCCTTCGGCCAAATCCTTCTGTCACTCCAGCAACCTGCCTCTTGGTGGGTGGCCTTTTCTGCCCTTTTCTGGTTTCTGCTGGAAGGATGTCAAGAAAGATTATTTTTCCCCATTTTGAAATGTCCTAAATGCAGTATTTTCTGTAGGAAAAAAATCTCAGTGGTTTTTTTCTTTTTATTATTATTAGTTTGGCTTGACAAAAACCTCGTTTTCCAGAATCAACAACGAGAAAATGAAACTGCAGTAGATACTAATCCAGTTCTCTGAAAATTGTGTTTTTAATCTCTTCCTTTGACTATTTATTTAAAATAGACCTTCATCTCCTACTGTCATCTAGAAAGAAAAATAGAAAAGAGCTTTTACATGTGATCTATTTTTATAATCATTTGGAGCCAAATCCTAGAACAGACTATAAACTCCAACATCTCGAATCTGGGCCCAGAAAATATATCCTTAAGGTATTTTGACATATTGCACAAAATCTTATAGAACATAAAATACTAAGAAGGGACTGTGTGAACCTTCATGTTATACATGAAATCTCCTAGGTTTTGTTTGTTTTTTATTACTGCTTTTAAATTCATGTTGCTGAACATTAATGAAAAATAACATTTTTCTTTTCCTTCAAGCGACGTCTTTTTCTTTTTCATAAGAGACAGTTGAATTCAGTTTTCACTAACAATGCAACACGACTCCCAAACTGTTTTATGATTTTTTTAAAATTAAAATATACTTTATTCTATCTCTTACATGATCAAGAGGGCCTCGGAGTCTGGGCGTCTCGACGGGAGCATGGTAGAAAATGTTAATGTATGCCGTGTTTAATAATCCAACTGAAATATTGGCCTGGACTTCCTGCAGTCTTTCTCTGCCACTCACAGATGGGAGAATTAGAGGTGGCCACGAAATCGCATGAGCTGTACTTCCTTGATTTAGAACAAAGAATTGATACTTAGAGTCCTGTTGTATATTTTAAATCGCAGGCTATACGAGAGACTTGGAAAATTACAACTCGTACAAATTTGACAAATTTTACACTATCATTCCATCAAGATAATAATAATAATTGTTTTTTCTTACATTTTCACGGGAAGGCCTGCAGAAGTATTGCCTCACTGAAACATCGCAATGTTTTTATGGCTTAATGTCTTATGTGGGACTTTGCTGTGGGTAAAACAAGCCTCAGACTTGCAGAGGCATGACACAATAAGCATGGCTTTCTATTTTCAAGAGTAAGGTTGTTTCCCAGAGTAATGGAGGCTGTAAGAAAGAAGTCAGAGATGGTAGCATAATAAACAGCCCACAGGGCAGCCCATGCCATGTGTTCTGGATCCGTGGTGATTCGGGAATCCGTGGGTGATTCCTCCCATCTTCTGGCTCCCCCATCCTCGTGCTTTATAATCTCTCTATTCAGTGGGGGATGGGAAAAGAGAGCTGGAAAAAGCATCCTGCTCTTCACCATCTTAGCCTGGAAGGTACACACGTCATTGGTGAGAATTGGTCACGTGACCCCATCTCGAGGCAAAGGAGCCTGGGAAGTGTAGTTTCCACCTGGGAAGCTGTGCCTCGCCAACATTCTGCAATATGGCGGCAGGTGGGTGAGGCTTGGGAGATGGCTAATGACCTCTGCCTCAGGGAAATTCCATTACTGTCAACATTGTAGCAGGTGAAAGAATGGAGAGACTCAGTAACCGGGAGCCAGATTTAGATCCAGGCTACCATGTGGCAAGATTGCTTTTTCAATATATGTTTTCTGTGTACTAAAATGGGAGTGATGTGCTAAACAAAATATCATTACCAAGATTTTAAAAAAATCATTGTTTGGGGGTTGAAAATGTCCCCCAAGTTATATTTTCCCTCCCTTGTATGACTTTTTGGATTATGCAACTCTACACTTGGAATCCTATCTGTTCATTTCTCCATCTGTTATTACATAACCTCCAAAGAGAAAGAGAAAAGACTTCTACAGTGGGAAATAACTGTTAAGACGGCATGAAGAGGTGTGAAAGGAGCTGAGTACTAGTCAGGATTGTGGCATTCTCTTTTATGGATGGAAAGTTTTTTATTAACAGAGTTATATGTTCAGGTGAGATGCTATAACTGGGGAAAATGCACCTGAAATGGCCCAGTATAACACTTTGATGGTGTATGGGCCGGGTCCAGCAAGGCAGTAGTAAGCAGAGTGTGAGATTTATGTGAATACTTTGTATAGTAAAGGATTCAGTAGGTAATTTAAAATTGGTTTAATAGTATGCTCAAATATGAGTCCTTGAATCTTGAATTCCAATATATATTCATATATATATAATTATGTATTGATTTGTATATATTTCATATATTTATATATTATATACTCTACCTCTGTGTATCTCTATATCTATCTTTCATCTATATCATCTATATCTATCAATCTATCTATAATCTATCATTATCTATCATGTATCAATCTATTATCTACCTATCTATCCATCAATCTACATATCTATTATCTATCTGTCTCTACTCTGTTTTCCTGTTTGCACCTTCACTGCTTTGCTCTCTTATCTCAACATCTTTCTGAAAGTCCAGCCCAGGAAGATTTTACTTTTTAACATAATCAAAAAGTGTCAGAGGGTTTTCTAAAACAAAAATATATCTTTATCTTTCAGGTGATTTATGCCACCCTAATAAGTGGTGGGCACAGCTGCAGGATTTTTTTTAATAGGACTTTTAATAGCCCCATAATCCACATGTTATCTCAGTGGTTTTCCCAATAATCGCTTAAAGTGAGTGGCATTGTTGCCATCTTGTACACAAGGAAATGGAAGCTCATGTACATGACATCCAGCTTCCCACAACTGTGAAGGGGCAGGACCTCAATTCAAGCCCACGTCTCATCTATTCAAAGCCTTATTTGCTCTGCCATATTCTAATAAGGCTCATGGTTGAGCAGAGCCCAGCCAGGCACACAGGATGGTTCTGATTCTGCTACATGGCTTTGGATGGGCAAGTCACAGCTGAAGTTGGATGGTGTAGGATCGGATCACGTCATCTGTAATAACGCTTCTCCAGAATTCAACTCTTCCAGGAGTAATTGTGAAGCTTAAATGGAATACAGTGTGTGAAAGTGCTTGGGAAACCATAGCTATTTTAAAAGGTGGGAGAATAATAGCAATAATAAGTATGGAAATAGCAATGCGTACTAATGGAGTGGGCCAGGCTCTGTTCTAGGCACTTTATTCTCTGTCTTCACAATGACCCCATGAGGTGGGTGTGCAATAAGTTTCCTCTTTCTCACAAGTCTGAAAGATGAGGCATAGAGAGCTTAAACAACTCATACCAAGGTTCTGATGTCTGTAAAGGGCGGTGCCCTACAACATGGTGGAAATTAGGACGTTAGTTTGCTCCACAGAGCATTAAACCATAAAGAAAAGCACAGTGGATCACGGTATAGATTCACCATACTACCTGAGGGACCCCAGCACAAACCCCTACACTTGTGCATCTCGATCACAACGTAGGTTACAATCATTGGAGCTTCTCTTTCAGAGATTCTGGTTTAGTTACTCAGAGATATGGGTTGGTTTAGTGGGTTGAATGGTGACCCCGAAAATCTATGTCCACATTCTAACCTCTGGGACCTTGGAGTGGGGCCTTATTAGGAAATAGGGTCTTTGCAGATGTGATTAAGTGAAGGATGGAGAGGAGGGCATCCTGGATGAGGGTGGCCCTAAATCCAATGACAGTGTCCTCATCAGAGACAGAAGAGGAGAGACACAGACACAGAGGAGAAGCCACGTGAAAACGGAGGCAGAGATGGGAGGGAGGCGGCCACCAGCCCAGGGACGCCTGGAGCCCCGGAAGCTGGAAGAGGCAGGAAAGACCCTCCCCTGGAGCCTCGGGAGGGAGCCCGGCCCTGCCACATCTTCATCTCAGACTTCTGGTCTCCAGGACTAGGGGAGCATACATTTCAGTTGTTTTAAGCCCCCCAGTTTGTAGTACTTTGTTTTGGCAGCCCCAGGAAACCACCACACCAGGACATGACAAATTTTTATTCTCCCCAGGGAATTGCGACATGAAGCCAAGGAGGAGAATCACTGGTTATTATGTCATAATAAGGTTAAAGTAAAGACGACAGCCAGACACTCAGGATGGAGTTGAACGACCTTCGGGGACCCCCTCCTCCTCCCCATGCAGCCTCAGGTCCTCCCGGCCTCCAGGCACTGTACACCACACTGCCTGTCTGTAGTTTGGTTTTACATGATGAAAAGTGCAGAAAAAGCTTCTGCAGTTCTCGGCATCTTGCGTCTTGAATTCAGTAGCATAGTAGAAGCATCCCTCACCAGCTCTAGAGTCTTGAGGCTATAACAGTCCAGTTTCATTGGAATAAAAGCTGCATTTGCAATTACAAACCAAATCTTAAAGAGAATAGCTTGGCGTGGGTTTTGTTTTTCTGTAAGGACCTGGGAACCATCAAAGAGTGACAATTGACTGCTAGCTAAAAATTTTGCTTGTGCACAAAGATTTACAAGCACATATACCAGATGTTAGAAGTTGGCCATCTGGGGGGCGGGGAGCTATCTTTTAGTTAGTATATTGTTTACAAATCCTAATAGAACCATATGTGATTCCAATTAATGATCTTCTTAAATCACACATGCCCTTATTATGGGCAAATTGGTTTAAATGCCACTCGGTGTCACTAAGTCACAAAGTACTTAAGCGCTTCGCCTCAGGACTGTTGTTTACTACAAAATTTTAAATCTTTGTATTCATTTATCAGGGCTGCTATAGCCAGTTACCACAAACTGTGGGGCTTACAATAGCAGGAATTCATCCTCCCCCAGTTCTGGAGACCGGAAGTGTAAGATGAACTTGTTGCAGGGCCGCGCTCCCTCCAGAGGCTCCAGGGGAGGGTCCTTCCTGCCTCTTCCAGCTTCTGGGGCTCCAGGCATCCCTGGGCTGGTGGCCACCTCCCTCCCGTCTCTGCCTCCATGTCCACGTGGCTTTTCCTCTGTGTCTGTGTCTCTCCTCTTCTGTCTCTGATGAGGACACTGTCATTGGATTTAGGGCCACCCTCATCCAGGACGACCTCATCTCCATCCTTCACTTAATCACATCTGCAAAGACCCTATTTCCAAACAGGGTCCCATTCTAAGGTTTCAGTTGGACACGAAGTTCTGCAGGACATTCAACCAACTACAATATCTTACCATTTTCAACCAAAAATGAAACACTTAGAATCTAGTCCAAATATGCCCCAGGTCTCCTTGCTTCTGTCTGTAACTTTCCTTGCAATGTTTTGCTGCTGAGGGAGCAGTTTTTCCCTCTTACTCATCTCATTCTGCCCAACCATCCCTCTTTCTTAGCCTAGTAAAATGCCTTCTCAGTCATAAAAACATCCCTTACCTTCCCATCCGATGTGGGCTTTGAGTCTCCTGGAACTTAAAACACTCCTTGAACCACCTTTAGTGCTTCTGAATGTCTTAGCCTTGAATTAACCTGACTTGTACACTTGTTTTACGTCCTTTAGGAATATGGTGTGTGCAGACCACCATATGCCTCTTCACGTCATCCTACCTTGCCTACAACAGGACAGGGCAAGTCTTCATGAATGTACGTTGAGTCCACCCACAAACACTTATTATTAATCTTTAACCTTACATCAACCCAGAACGATAGGTCAGTGGATGGTTTACCATTTTGCCCAGGTGAAATTGCACCGAGGTGTATCTAGCAGAGGATTTCTATACACCTAGGTTACTTTACCTCCCTGATTTCAGTTTCTGCATCGATATACTGAGGCAGGCAGTCCAAATGAACATGTTTCTAAAATTCCTTGCTGTGTTTATTTATGTAGCACAATGATTTCCAAACAGGGAGGATTCTGTACCCCAGGGGGCATGTCACAACATCTGGAGACATTTTCACTCATCAAATTGGGGGAGAGGAGGGTGGAAAGGGATACTGGTATGTAGCAGATGGAGACCAGGGACGCTGCTCAACACCCTACAGTGCACAGACCACCTCATCACAGAGTCATCCAGCCCCAAATGTCAGTGTCAAGGTTGAGAAACCCAGACCTAGCACGAGAGACTCTGTCTATATCTATCTATCATTTATCTCATCTATCATCTACCTATTTAATCTCATTTATCTGTCTAATCTCATCTATCTATCTATCTATCTATCTATCTATCTATCTATCTATCTATCTATCATCTATCTATCTATCTATCTATCTATCTATCTATCTATCTATCATCTATCTATCTATCTCTCATCTATCTCGTCTATCTATCTGCCTGTCTGTCTGTCTGTCTATCTATCTATCTATCTATCTTCTATGGTAGTGGTTCTCAACTAGGGACAATTCTGCACACCCCTCCCAAGGGGGATACTTGGCAATATCTAGAGCCATTTTTTGGTCCTCACAGCTGGAGGAGAGGATGCTACTGGCGTCTAGTGGGTATAGCCCAGAGATACTGGTCAACATCCTACAATGCACAAGACAGTCTCCACCACAGAGAATCATCCAACCCCAAATGTCACTAGTGCTAATGTTGGGAAACCCTGATCTAGCTGAAGGGCGTGTCTATGGAACGTGAACTCCTCAAGCAGGATGTGTATCCTACCTATCTGGGTATTCCCAGTGCCCCTCCTGGTACCTGGCACACAGTAAGGGCTGTGAGGATCTACTTAAGCAAATAAACAGATTAATGAACGAGAGAGGCTCTGTGCTTCTCACAGAGTTGTGAAAAGCGAAGCACTCTTCTGTTTCAATGACCGACATTCTTTAAAGATTGACAGCACTGTATTTCTCTCAATGCTGACACTCAAGTTCTTCCCAAATATTTATCTTGAGTTTGCTTCATTTCTTCCTCTCAGAGGAGGCAAAAGAATGACAGTTTTGACTCTTTGAGGAATGCTAGTATATGTACCCTGGATGGCTCTTCCTAAAGAACATCTCCTGGATGGCTATGGCCTCACGTCTTACTCCCCAAATCATCCTGCTTCACCGTAGAACTGTCACCATAGGGGCGCGAGGGGTCTCACCCTGCCTTCCTGTCTGTCAAATACGTCGTTGGAGCCACTGCCTCGGACTGTTTCCCTGCCTGTTAAAAACTTGTAAGGAATAGAATAATTCAAAGGTGGTGGATAAAAACAGATTTCAACCACTGTTATTTAGACCCAAATTTGCTTTTGTGCTTGAAAATATCACTGTCATCGTTGCCCAGTTATTTGGAAAATAGTATTTTATTATCAAATGTACATTATATTGACCTTAAAAATACAGTAAAGCAGTCATGGAAATGACAGACCTCCTACTTTCTGTGGGCACAAACTGACAGGGGGAGAGATGTTTCCGGATTTTTCCGGAAGGCTCTGGGTTCATTCTGCGGGGTCACGACTTAGCTCTCTCCTTCCTCTCCTCTCCCCGCACCACAGCTCTTAAGATAAACTTCATAAAGAAGGAAATCCAAGATCTCAGCCTCCCTCCCTGTGGGGTTCCTGGGAACAGTAATATAACAGCAGTTACTGAATTTGAAGGAAGTTGGGGAGGAATTTTTTTTAATTGCATTTCCATGACTGCTCTAATGTACCCAAGTCTTGTAAAGACCAATAATTTATTATTTTTAATGAGACAGAAAGTATTTCTTTCTCTTTCTAGTCTCATCGTCTGATTAGAAATATATATATATATGTGTATATATATATATATATATATAAACTATATAAAAAGTGAGTTCCAGGGAGAAAGAGTTCTTTCATATAAAATGGTAGCTGTATTGTATGTAATTTGTATATTACAAAAAAAAAAAAAAAATCAATCACTCTTGTTCTAAGCCCTTACTGGGCACATTGGAGTTTTGAAGTGACAGAGGCAATAAGTGAAAGATGGGTACTCATTCTAGAATGTTCTATCATGTAAAAATGGCAGTGGGTTAACTAAGTGGTGCATGTTCAATGGGGTGGCAAGGCACTGTTAATCTCTATGGTTTATTTTCAGTGAATGCTCCTTAGGGATGCTACAGATGGTTGTTAAAGCATCAGAATGTCGTTTGCAACACAGACATTGTAAATTTGCACCCATGAGCACACGGCATCCTGGAAATGTGGAAGAAAGTCCCCAGACAGGTGGACCCCTCTTTCCCACGTCTGACTGCTTCCTTTCGCCAATAAGCATAGGTCAAAGTCAACATGAACCTGAATGCCAAGTGGGCACCACTGTGCCCGTGACAAATCCTTTTAGGGTTCTGACCCTCCGGCCCCGGCTTTCCTTGCAAATGAGACTTTGTGCTGACATCGTAAGCAATGACTGTGGAGGGCACGTTCTCCCGCAGGTGTTTCAGTAGACATGAATGTAAGTTGTTTTGGAGTCACTGCCCAGGATGTTCTTCGCCGTACACTTGTAGAAGCCGGCGTCTCTCTGTGTGGCCTGCTGGATGGTTAAGGATCCTTGTGGGTGAAGGAACCTGTTCCCGTACAGACGGGCCTGTGCCCCAGCAGTCAGATGTGATCTATCCGGTAGCTCCCACGTGATCTCAGCTTTGGGGACTCCCATGGCCATGCAGTTCATCTTGACGGTGTTCCCGGGCCGGGTGTAGATGACGGGCGTCGGTTCGCTGGTGATCCGAGGTGGATAGGCTATCACAATAACGGGGAAGTTCGTGACGGAAGAGCCATACTCCGTCTCCGCCTTGCACACGTAGGTGCCCCTGTCAAACACTGAGGCATCGCGGACGGTGAGGGTGCCATTTTCCCCAAGGGAGAAGCGCCCTCGTGCTTGAGGGCTCTCCAAGAACATGCCGTTGGGCAGCGTCCAAGAGAAGCGTGCCTGCCGGCCCCCTGGAGCGACGCAGTGAAGCTGTAGGGTCTCGCCGTTGATGATGCTCACCAGATTGTGGTACTGGTTGTTCGGTGCCGGCTTCAGCCCCACCTTCAGAGAGACCAGCCTCTCCGTGTAGCCCGCGGAGTTGCGCGCCACGCAGCGGTAGGCCCCCGCGTCCACGGAGGAGAGGCCGCTGATGTGCAACATGCCATCGCCTTTATGGAAGAACCTCTGCAGCTGCTGGCCACTCTGGAGCTCCGTCCCGTTGGGAAGGACCCACAGCAGGGTGGGTGTGGGGGTCCCCCCAGCTGAGCAGTTGAGGCTGATGGTGTGGCCCGCCATGGCGGTAATCTTCTCACTGACCGGGTCGTGGAAGATGGGCTTCTCCACCGGCTCCAAGACGGTGAGCTGGACGATCAGCTTGGCCTCACCCCCCTCGTTACGGCCAATGCACGCCAGCTGGACGGAGTCGCTCTTCCTCAGACTCCTGATGTCCAGGGTGCCATTGCGATGGATGGTGATCCGGTTCCCATAGTAGGGGGCCGGCAGAACCACGCCCTCGGGAAAGGCCCACAGCACCCTGGGGGTGGGGATGCCTTCCGCTTGGCAGTCAATGAGTTTCCGGCTGCCCCCAGGGGCGATCTCGCGCACCGTGGTGATGGCATTGGGGTGCCCGTTGATCTTGGGTGACTGGACGTTGACATGGATCCAGACTGTCTTCCTGTCCTCCCCGGCGCTGTTTCTGACCACGCAAGTGTAGTTCCCGCTGTCCGAGCGCTGGGCTTTCTGAATCAGGAGAGTGCCGTCCTGATATATCTGATACTTTTCGGAGGAGGTGGGGATCAGCCTGTTGGTTGGAGAGAGCCACGTCACTCTGGGCGTGGGCTCCCCCTTGGCCTCGCACGCCACGGTGACCACATCCCCATAGGGGACCTGGACCACGGAGTACGTCTTGTTCCGGATGGCAGCGGGCTCTGTCACCACCTTGACGCGCACTCGCATCTCATCCTTCCCCACCTGGTTTTCCGCAAAGCAGGTGTAGTCGCCTTCCTCCCGCATGCCCACTTCGTTGAAATAGAGGGTCCCATTGTTGAAGACCACGTAGCGCTTGGCACGCCCGCCACTGTCGTCGGCCTGCATGAAGGAGTTGACCAGGCTTCCATCCGGGAGGCTCCAGGAGATCTCCGGGTTGGGAAGCCCAGTGGCCACGCAGTCGACCTTCAGGTCTCCCCCATAGAAGACCCTGTGGTCATTCTCTTCTTTGTGCTCGATCTTGGCTGGTTTCATGACCACGTTCACTTTGAGCACGACAAAGTCATCCCCGACCTTGTTCCGGGCGACACACAGGTAGTCTCCCGCGTCTTTGTCTGTGACGGATTTCACCACCAGGGTCCCGTTGGCAAACGCCTTGATTCTGGTATCAAAGCTGGTGGAGGAAAATAAAAGGAGTAAGATGTCAGTCTCCCCAGTGCTCTACCCGCGCTGTAGGTCATCAGAATGAAACAAAAACATGTGCTGAGAACGATCAGGGCAGGCGACTGTTATTGCAAAATGTCAGATGGTTTTTGCAGCCTGGGGGGACCGAGTCCAAGTGCGGAAAGGGTTTATTTACAGCAAATAAGAACTCTCGGGTTGAGTCTGACCTTTGGCTGGCCTGGCCACTCACTCAAGGATGTGAAAAGCAGTTACAGACTTGAGCTCTGTGTGTAGATTGAGTATTTGCATGGCGGTCAATGCACAACTTATTGTAATGAGAAAATCAGGTAATATGCTACAGCCATGGAGAGAATGAATCTGAGTTAACCTTACAGAGACAAAGCTCTTCTCGAAGAAAATGCGCCAGACGCTATTTTTACTCTTGATGATGTTTTACGATGTTGTATCCCACTACGAGGCAATGGGCAGCAAAGTAGCTATAAGATGGATATTGTAATTATGGCTACACCCAGAGTTTCAATGCTCAAGTTGGATTCTTCAAAACTGGGCAATGTCGGTGTAAAGCCTTCTTCCCTAGAATCTGCAACTAAAGCTGAACGGCATTCACCAGCTGGCACCCCAATGCTGGCATTCCATTCCTCCATATGAAATGATAACTGTTGGACCTAAGCCCACGTACCTCTGAGTTAATATTTAAAAAGGCTTTCAGTTTAAAGGGACAACATGGAAATGTTTAAAGGATCTTCACTATGCATGTGACATTTTTACCAACATAGGGGTGCCCTTGAGCAATTCAGAACTGATGTTTCGAATAACATGGTGAAAAGATTTTGGAAGTTCTGACTTTAAAACTGTTCAGATTGGAAATCTCAGTTGCACATCATTTATAAATGTGGCATTGCGGGGAGAGGGGGCTTGAATTTTAATCCCTAAATATTTCCTAAATACTGTGTTATTCTGACAGCGTGTCTGGAATTACGTCGTAGATCTAAAAAAAAAAAAAAAATCTGCCTGTGATTGAATTCGACCTGATTATTGTTAATAAAAGCTACTATGAACAATGACCAAATAAACTGTTTTGTTTTCCATGAGTGACAATCAAGTCAACATAAATTGGTAGGTCATTTGATAGGAGTGGAGCAGATAAAGATATTTTAATGTGTCTCGGAGTTTGAATCCAAAAATTCCTACAGTAGCACATGTTTGTAAATATTTTGAAACTTCTAGAGCAGTGATTCCTGGTCCCAGTTGTAATCAGAATCAACTGAGCAACTCTGAAAAATATACATGCCTATGCATCGCTGGGGATTTGGCTTCAAGAAGTGAAACTCCAATATCTGTATTTTTAAATAGTCCCAATGTGTAGGCAGGGCAAAGAGCCCGCTCTTTTATAAAACTCACATGGGCTGTTCAGTTACGATTTACTAAGAATATTACTATTCAGAATTTAGTAATACTGAAGCTACAGAGACAATGATTTATAGCGAGATATGAACAGAATGGCTCAAATTCATGCTGGAATGACATTCTTTTACTGTCGTTCATTCAACCCTGTCTCAGCCGTGCCAAAATCGACTGAAAACAGTTCTCCACATGGCAGTACATCTGCTCAGCTGGAAGATATTCCGGGGAAAATTGGGTACGTGGTATTCTGGATGCATTGTGCAAGGTTGACCAGGCACCACACAGCTGTCTAACGTTAAATACACAGTGGGGAAAGTGCCTTCAACCTATTCCTACATTAGAAAGAGATGGGGGAGGGGCTGGCCCCGTGGCTTAGCGGTTAAGTGCGAGTGCTCTGCTACTAGTGGCCCGGGTTCGGATCCCGGGCGCGCACCGACGCACCGCTTCTCCGGCCATGCTGAGGCCGCGTCCCACATACAGCAACTAGAAGGATTTGCAACTATGACATACAACTATCTACTGGGGCTTTGGGGAGAAAAAGGGAAAAAAAGGAGGAAGATTGGCAATAGATGTTAGCTCAGGGCAGGTCTTCCTCAGCAAAAAGAGGAGGATTGGCATGGATATTAGCTCAGGGCTAATCTTCCTCACAAAAAAAAAAAAAAAAGAAAGAAAGAGACGGGGGAGACCAGGCACAGCTGTGCAGAGCCCTTGAACGCTGGCTTTGCTCATGTCTTGGAGTAGAACCCACGCTGAGAGGGATTCTTCTCTGAGCTGCCAGGATCACACCCAAAGCCAGGGTTTCTCCACCACAGCACCATTGACGTGTCTTTGATTCCGCTTTGCCAATCATTGTCTCTTTCCTCTATATCTTGAAATGCTTATTAAAGAGATATTTTGGATATCTTTTTTGGATCTAGCCTACGGTTTCTCAGCCTGGGCACTAGTAGGGATGGATGATTCTCAGTGGTGGGAGCACCCTGTGCATTGTGGGATGTTGAGCAGCATCCTTGGTCTACATTCATTGGCAGTAGCACCTCCTGCACCCCTAGTTGTGACAACCAAAAATGTCTCCAGATGTTGATGAGTGTCCCCTGGGGGCATAATCGTCTAGTTGAGAACCACTGCTATACATAGACAGATGATAGATAACTGGATAGATAGATAGACAGTTGATAGATAGATAAATAGACAGATAGATAGATTAGATAGATAGATAGATAGACAGATAGAAAGGTAGATGATAGATAGACATACATAGATAGATAGATAGGTAGATGATAGATAAATAGACATGGATAGATAAAGATAATAGATTATAGATAGAAAAATAGATGGATAGATAGATAATACATAGATGATGATGATAGATAGACAGATGATAGATAGATAGATAGATAGAGAGACAGATGATAGATAGATAGATAAATGATAGTCTTTCAGGGTAAGACAGGGCTTCTCAATCTCACACTACTGACATTTGGGACAAGATTATCTCTGTGGTGGGCCGTCCTGTTCATTGTAGGATGTTGAGGAGCATCTCTGGTCTCCATCCACTAGATGCCACTAGCAACCACCATTCCCCGAGTCACATCAACAAAAAATGTCTCCAGACATTGCCAAATGTCCCCTGGGGGCAAAATCGTACCCCACCCCACACCTCTGTGTTGAGAACCAGTGCTCTAAATCCATGTATCTGGGAATCGAAGACACTGGAATGGCGGGTGGCTTTCTTCCTAGCCAAAATGCATTTTTAGAATTCCAAATGTGCTACCCCGGGGCTATAATAATGCCTTGAAATGTTTTGTTTTACGTCCTTTCCTTCTATCACTAATGCCATTTAAAAACAAGTTCTGAAGCTTCTCTATAATTTTTTGATCTCAGATAACACAAATAGAAAGCAGCCTAAATTGCTTTACCTAATATTATCATTTAAAACAGTTACACAGATAACGATTAAAACAAAAGTTATTTAGTTCATTTTTCTTTTTAGGGGGAGAGGGGGAAGGAGAAGGGGAAAGGACAGGTGTTCGTTCTGGATCCTAGTTTATAAAGACAAGATTTCATTGGGTGAAAAAGTGTCTCCCGCCCGCTGCACACAAGGAGCATGTCTGTGCGTCTTCGTCCCGGACAAGGACGCTCCATAAACAGGTGTCTCAGCGTCGGAAGGGGAGGGGGCCCAGGAGCCCAGTGGTTGATGGAGAAAAAGGAACACCACGTACCTGAAGAGCGCGTCGATCATCCTCTTGGATGGGAGCCTCCAGAGGATGCGCGGCCAGGGGTCCCCCGAGGCGCTGCAGTCCAGCCGGAGGGTCCCACCGTAGCGGACGTCGGTCCTCTGCGGGGAGGTGCCGGTGATGCGCGCATTGGCCGCCGCGCGCTGAACGGTCAGCTGCACCGTCCTGCGCGCGGAGCCCACCAGGTTGGCGGCCACGCACTCGTAGCGCCCGCTATCCTTGGGCGCCAGGTTGCGGATGTAGAGCGTCCCGTTGGGGAAGACGAACAGGTTCCCGTTGATGAACTGCGAGGGGCGGATCTGGGTCCCATCCCAGAGCACCCAGCGCACGCTGGGCAGGGGCGCGGCCTTGGCGGTGCAGTGGATGTGGATGCTGAGTCCTGGGGGCAGCGAGATGTTCTCCATCTTCTCCTGGTGGATGACCGGGGGCAAGGCCGCCACGTGGAGGCGGATGGCCAGGCTGTCGGCGCCGGCTGCATTGCTGGCCACGCACTTGTAGACACCTCTGTCGGAGAAGGTTGCCTCTTTGATGGAAAGGGTGCGGTTTTCGTGCAGGGTGACCCTGCCCTCCACGGGGGACACGGTCTGCCACACCCTCCTGTCCGGGAAAATCCAGGAGATCTGGGGGGCTGGGGTCCCCTTGGCCAGACACTCCATGGCAATCGTGTCTCCCAGGTAGACGGTGACATCCTGGTAGTGGGAAGCTAGGATTTGGGGCTGCTGCACCGTGACAGACAGCAGGACAACCATCCTGTCCACGCCGTGCAAGTTTTTGGCCGTGCACATGTACTGGCCACGGTCCTGCACCTGGACGTTTCGGATGACGAAGGTGCCGTTCTTGAGGACTTCGAATCGTTGCACTCTGGTGTTTGGGGTCATGATAGCTCCTGGAAAGGAGAAATACGTACCATCAGATTCTACCTAAACGTGCCCTTTCCATGAGGACCAAACAATCAGCTGATTAATCAATTCTCTTTGCATGCAAATCATGAAAAGCAAAGACGCACCCTGCAACTCCAATGTGGGGAAGAGAGAACCTTGTTTTCACCCTTCTTGACTTTTAACAAATCCCAGAATCAGGGCATATGCCACCTTCAAGCAAAGGGCAGCCAACATGGGTTTCACAGACGGTTCTGGAAGCCCTCATGAGCCCCAGGCCCCCCCAATTTGGCCTCCTCATTCACTTCAGTTACTGGAGACACAGCCCCCATTTGCTCAGCCCATGCCTCATTGGGGTAGGTTGTCCTCTTGAGGTCCCCAGGTTGGCTGCAGGGACACCCCAAACTTACAGCCACCATCCACCTCTGCCCAGCCAGGCTCCTGAGTCCAACAAGACAGCTAGATTGAGCAGGTCATTCTCTGCACGGCCTGGATGAGCTGAGCACTAACTCTTGTTTCCAGATGGGGATGGAGGACATCCCCACCACTATAGTCGGGGGCACCTGCCCATCTTTCTCCCCACTCTCTATACTTCCGATGTTTTATATCCTGCCTTCTAGAGGCTCTGCCACAGTCAGAGTCTGTATTAACCAAGTGTTTCTGATGCTTGGACATCTGGGGTCTTGCTGACTCTAAAGGGATGGCCCTCCCAGGGCTAGCCAATTCCTAGAGAGAGCAAAGGATGTACCTTTCGAATGTAAACTAACCAACCCAGAGCCTAGACTTCCAACCACCTCCACTATGGGGCTCTCACACTCCAGGCCACCATCCGCCTGCCCTAATCTCCCCAGGACCAGGTACCAGACAACTAGGGACAGTCCCTATGCCTCACTGCTCACTGATACTATCAAGCCAGGCAGTCCTAAAGCTGCTCACCCTGCCTTGCCCATTCCTTCCTGTGGAAACCACAATAAAGGCTCTCACCCACATTTTCCCATCTCTCCCTCTGCCTCTTAACCAACCTGGTGCTCTCTTGCGTGGCCCTGCATGGCATGGCATGCCCCCTCCTCTTAAGACCTGTGAGGAGCAAACTAGATTTTCAGTGGCAGTCATCTCCTGATTTGTGGGCCTCACCGCACCTCAATAATAAATCTCATACTTAAAAACTGGAAAACCCTGATTTTTAGTTCTCCCTTCCATTCCCACACTGCTGGGTTCCTGGGTCCATGCTTCCACCGTGGGCTACTCATTTAGTTCTGACAAGCTGCCGGCAGTAGAAGCTGATTCCTGACCATGTCGAAGAACGTGCAAGAACGTCTAGTGAGGGGGCATTGTCCAGGGATGCTCAGAAAGGGCATAAGGTATGAAAAACCCTAAGGATGAATATAAATGGGATTTCCCAGTAGAGACAGGTTCCTTTCTTCAAAGGCATAATCCTTTTAGACTGAAAAGCCCATGGTGTTCTTCACTTGCTGCTTCAAGCAAAATCCCTTATTAAACCATTAGGAAAACATCCAACATCAAATGCTGAGCTGATCAAAGAAGTCAATCATTTCCCCATGCTCAGAGCCTCTGCTAACCTTTGGAACACTTCCAACATTCGTGAGATAAACTTGAATGAGGAATACATAGATTTCCCAAGCGCTATCAGCATAAATCATTCCTGTGTTATCAAAATGGAGACCAAATGAAAAAAAGCCCCTCAGATCAGAGTCCAGGCCTGGAGGATACAGCCATGTTGAGAGAGAAGAAAAGAGAAGGAGGAACAGGGAGAGCCTTTCTTTCACGGAGAGGCTGTAGCTTCTCAGATCTTACTTTCTTCTGCCACCTAGAAATTGTTTTGCCATTCAGACAAAGGAGATGGTCATTTTTATGAGGTGGAGTGCTCTCTGGGCATGCCAGGATTCCAAATATAGACCATCGTATGGGTCAAATTGTGTTCCCCCCAAAATTCACATACTAAAATCCTGGGATTGAAATCCTGACTCCCAGGACCTCAGAATGTGGCTGTATTTGGAGATGGGTCTTTAAAGAGGTGATGAAGGTTAAATGAGGTCATTGGGGTGCAATCTGATCCAATAGGACTGGTGTCCTTATAAGAAGAGGAGACGAGGACACAGACACCCACAGAGGGACGACCATGTGAGGACACAGGTCTGCAGAGACAGAGGACACAGAGAAGACAGTGTACATGCCAAAGAGAGAAGCCTTAGGGGGAACCAGCCTTGTTGACACCTTGATCTAAGACTTCCAGCCTCCAGAACTGTGAGACCATAAATGTCTGCTGTTTAAGCCACTGTGGAACTTTGTTATGGCAGCCGCAGCAAACCAATATAACAATATCTCTAGGTTGAAGTCAAAGCAATCCGTGATGGGCTCAGACCAAGCTGTATTTATCTTTCAAGCCAGTGAAAGGACAAGGGGAATTTGCACTCTTACCCTTCCCCCCAATCTTGCCCCCTGACATGGGTGTGGAAGACTTTTGCATTGGACCTCAGTGGGAGAAGATAAGAGGCTCTTTTGTGAAATATTCCTAAGCTTAGATTGTTCCCTATCCAAGGAACCTATTACTTGTTTCCATAGCCCGTTAAAATCTCACATCCATTCTAGGTCCTTATTTCTTGTCCCTCTAAAGGAACATGCTTCTATCTAGGTTTTCAGAAGCTCCCTCCCATCCCATCAACTTGTCTTTTCCCAGATCCTCTAGTTCTGCCCAGGGCCACAGACTCAAGTAACCTCCTCCTACACAAGCTGTAGTTAAAATACAGATGCTTAAATACCCTACCTGTGGAAACCTTTGTCCAGGTAATGAAGGGCTTGGGCTTCCCTGTTGCTTCACATGGGATCATAGCATCAGTGTCCACAGTGATGGACATGGACTGAGGGGATTTGGTGATAATTTGGGGCTTTTCCCCAAGCGTCCAGAATTTGGATGCAGGCGGTCCTACGGGAGAGAAGAGCTTTGAGCCGCTCTGATCGAAGCTTCTGGAGGGCTGGCCAGAAGATGTCACGATGGGGATGGAGCTCCGAGTGGAGTAGACCAGAGGGATGTTCTTTAAGTTCGTTGATGGTAACGCCGTGGTTCGAGGAGGATGCAGTAATGGAGGTGCGGGGGGTCCAAAATCCACGTGGATGATGCTCTGAGAATGTATCCTATTGTAGGCACCTGGGTTGACTTGTCTCTCTCTCATCACTGGGGCGGGAGAAGTGGGTGTCCGGGGTTTCAGTGTAACTCCCAATTGTGGGAAAGAGACAGTCTTGTTGAAAAAGAAAGGGAATCTTCCATGGGGATAGTAAGGAACTCTTGGAGTTGGAAGCTTGCCAACAGGGTCTCTGAGATCAGGGATGTTGTTATTTCCAAAGACTTTGGAGTGGCCGTTGAATTGGTCAGTTCCTTGGTCAGTAAATTTACTAGGAATGCCAGGTTTGGACCCATGCAACGGAACAATAGGAGTTGTTGTGCTTGATAATTTTGGAGTCGTAAAGTGCTTAATCTCTGGCAAAACCCTTGTAGGATACGCAGTTATTTCCGGTTTGCTGGTCAAGTGACGAGGGGGCTGGAAAGTTACAAAGTATCTAGAGGGACTTTGTGTGGCCACGTGAGGTGGCCTAACGGTCCCTCTTGGTGGGATAGGTTTGGTTGGTTGATGGAAAATTTGGACTCTTCTATCCTGATGGTGACTCTCTGGGCCACGTGGAAGAATGTTTTTGGTCCTACCATCAAATGCTTCCTTTCCTAACTCCTGCTTTGGACTTAAGTTAAATGTATCCTGGTTGGAAGACAGGGTGGATAATTCACTTGGCCTGAATAAATGTTGAGTTCCCTCATTATTCACTGGGGGTGTTTCAGTTTTGGGGATTCCCACATAATTCAAGGAAACGTTTTCCTTGGAACCTCTTGAAGTTGGAGATGTTTTCGAAGTAAGAGGCCTGGACTTCGTGGTGGTTTGTGCTAAAGACACAAGGGTTGTGGGTGGGAATGAGGATGTTGGCTCCTCCATTGGGGCGGGAGTTGGGATGAGAGGCTGTGGTCTAATTTCAGCTGGAGTGGTTTCTTGATGATCCCGACCACTGATGGTGGTTTCTGCTTGACTTGAAGACGACTCTGCTTTCGTACTAGAGAGAGTAGTTGATGCAACCACCTTTTCCTGTTGAAATAGTGTCAAGACTGCAACAGAAGGTGAAAACTCAGAAGGAAAATCCAGATCCTCCGACTCTTTAACAAAGGATGAGTCTGTAAGGATTTCCCAAGAGCTGGTAACAGGTGTGTCTATCTGCAGTCCCCCAGGCTGGACTGCCTTTGGGGGATTCCAGCTTGCAGTTCCGGGAGAGGCAGAAGGGGAGGATTCTTCCTGAAATTCTCCCACGGTGGAGACCTCGGAGCCAGAAGGTGATACAACATTAGTGATGGACTTACCAGAGACTAAACTGTCAGTTGTATAGTCATTGATGTTTGTGACATCATCATTCTTACTTTCCTTTTCATCTAATGCAGGTTTGTATGTGACTGGAATTGTCTCTTGGAGTTTATCATGAGATAAATGTATTTTTGCGGTGCTTGTCACATAATCTTCCATTCTAGTTATCTCATGTGGGTCCCCAGTTCCCAGAGAAGCCGTTGTAGACAAAAGTACAGTTTCTGTACTAAAGGTAATCACATTTTTTTGTTGATTTTCTATGGAAGGGCTGGGTGTGGACACAGAAGGTCTAGGGCTTGCTGTAGAAATAGAAGACCGATGTTTATTTGGCCTCTTTCCATGTTTCCTTCGTGATGTTCCTTTGGATACTGGTTCTGCATGCTTCTCCAACTGTTTGGGGATACCAACTGTGCTATCAACCCAAGATGTAGGAACCAGTGAACTCTCCACTTGGTTTAGAATTTTCACTTCAGGTACTTCCGTTGGTCGAGTCGAGAAACTTGTTGGGGCAGGAGTCGTGGGTGGAGTTTGTTTATGCCAGTGTTGGAGTCTCTGGTGGCGTGATTTCTTCCTTCCCTTCTGTCTCTTTCGAGAAGGGTGAGTGGTGAGCGCCGATGGTGAAGTGGCCTTTCGAGTTGGCATCATCATCGCTACTGTGGAGATGTCCTTGTCAAACATGGTGCCCGGTGTGGTTTCCTGGGGATGCTTGAAGGAATGTTTGCTGTTCATCACTCTCAGTAGAGAGTCATGCAGAGTGGTGGATTCGATGCCCTGTCTCTTACTCCCAGGACTTCTGGAGTTTGTGGGGTCTCTCTCTAGCATATCTCCTTCCTGTAGTGTCTGAGAAGTCTCTTCTGTGCCCTTTTTAATCAATGTGTTGCCCTGAGTGCTTAAACCATCTTGTGCAAGCTGGAGGTTGTCTGTTTGTTCCTGTAGATGCACTAGTGTGGGGACACCTGGCGCCTCTAAAGGGAGATCTTCAAATGGCTCAGTTGTCCTAGAGTCAGCAACCCACCAGGTGGGGGTTGGAGTAAAGTGTGTGGAGGTCAGTTCGTTCATCTTATCTTCACTGGGTTGCGAATTAGTCTCCAAATCTGGGTAAACATATGGCACAGTCCCAGACTCAGCCAAAGAGATGATATCCAATGGAGACTCATACTCATTTGATGTAGGCTCTGGCATGGATCCAACATCTGCAGTAGACCAGCCGTCTGTGGCTATATTTTCATTGGTGGGCTCTTTGTAGACTCTGTCCAGGGTCTGTGGAGTAGGAGAAGATTCATAAGGCACAGAGATCAGTATAGTGGCTGTAGCCCACTTTGAGCCAACATCAGTAGGATGCGTGTCCTCTGTCTTGTCAAATAACTGATCATCAGTAAATTCCTCCAGGTGGGTGCTTGTCACTTTGGGTTCAGCAAGGATTACTCCATCGTGGCCATGTTCTGGTGCCATCCTGGTTGAGGAAACAGTACTGGAAACCTGTTCTTCCTCATCAAATAAAGACACATCTGCTGAGGATTCTTCGGCACTGGTTGTGGTCTGCACAGGCCATATTGAGGGGGGAGGAACAGCAGGCATAAGGGGTGTCTCTTGGAGACTCACTGATGAAGGAGTGGTGGTTTTAATGACCTGGGGTCCTTCTGTTCCCTTAGGGAGATTTTTCCCGCGTACTCTGGCTAAAATATCTGCCCAGCGCTCTGGGTTAATCTGTTTGTTTGCCATATTTATCCTTCGTCTGGACTCGAACACTCTGCGACCCTCTGCGATGTTTGTCTCTGGTTCTTTGAGGTTCAGTTTTCTTCTCCCTTTCTTGGTTTTCTTACCCCCGGGAGTGGCATCGTCCTTGGTTTTGATGAGCATCTCTTGGTCCTTTGGATGTAGAACTCTCCTCGAAGTGTTATCTTCATCTCCCACGCCTGAGCCCCCTTCATCCTCCACAACATCTCCTCTCCTTCTGGAAAGAGCCTTCCCACCTGGGCGTCTGCCTCTTTTGGCTGACCTGCCAGATCCTTTCTTGCTCACTGTGACCTCCACGGTGAAATGATCTGCCCCTTGCTGGTTGACAGCTACGCATCTGTAGTAACCACTGTCGCTGACTTGGACCTTTGGGATGGAAAGAGTTCCATTTGCCAACATGTAGGTGTGTGATGTGTTAGCCAAATTGTTAATTATCCTTTTGTTTGGAAGAATCCAGCTAAGCTCGGCTTCAGGGATTGCCAATGCATTACAAGGCAACATCACTGGCTCCCCTGGGTTCTTCTGAATAGTCACTGTATGGCTATTAGGTGGCTGAGTGGCAGGTGGCTGAACAAGAACCCTGTACACCATCCGGTCCATTTCATCCTTCACCTGAGCAATGCACTGGTACAAACCAGAGTCCAGCTGGTCTGTTGACTTGATCTTCAGCCAGCCACTGGTGAGGATGGAGAACTTGCCATCCTGGTCCTCCATGGGTGCTTTCAGGACAGAGCCATCCGGGAGCACCCAGAAGATGGATGGACTCTCAGAAGCCTTCACATTGCAGCTCAGCTGGCACGGACTCCCTTCCAAGACAGTCTGAGCTCTTTGCACCGCTCCACTTGGCTCGATCATGACCCAGCTTCTGCTCCGAGACTGCCTTGCATCTTTGGCGGGCATTGTTAAAGCGTAGTGGGAAGAATAGGAGAGCAACACTTTTTTGGCTGTACTCTGACGTCGGTTCAGTTGGATATCTATGGACGGCTGCATGACCCATTCTGGTTCTGCAAGAATATGGGCTTTGACGCCTGTGTAGTAAAGAGCATCGTCGTCAGCATCTTGCCTGTACTGGTAGCTAACTTTGGGGTCTTTGCTGAGAGGGAGTTCTCGGTGCAGCTTAACGGGGACCTCACTGTAATAGGCGATCAGTTTCCACAGCTTTTCATAGTTTTCCCGGGTCATCGGACATTCAAAGTCCAAGGTGACTGTGGCATTTATCTCAATCTCTTGAGAATCCGTTTGGTTCAGGTGAATTTTGTACGCATCCATTGGCTTCCTGATGTCACAGACCAAGTTCACTGTGTTCTGGTGCTCGTCAGTCATGTTCAAAGAGATGTTCCACGGGGGGAATTGGAACCTCTCCAGGGAGAGCTGGCTGTCGCTGTCTTCCTCTTGGTCCTGCTCCTCCTCAAGACTCCTGTTCTGTCTCAGAGGGGACTCTATGGAAGGCTTCTGACAAGTAACGTCCTTCAACTTGTGAATCTCTTGTTTGTGCATCTTCTTGGGACTGGAGCACATGGCACATAACTGCCCACCTTCATAAGCTTTGTCTTTCTTACACTTCAGTATCCCTGAAACAAATAATCAAAGAAACATGATGTAAGTTAAAGAACCAAAGAACAGCAAGCCTTGCACCTGGACAGAGGATAAAGGCTTTGTTTGCATCTTTATCACCTGGGTGCATTTCCATAACGATTTGAATACCTCACTGGCTTTGCCTCTGTGACATCACTTACGACCTGAAATTAGTTCTGCACAGTGTGTGGTTAACTAACCAGAGTTTTATAGCTACTTGCCAATGGATAATAAGTACTCTAAAAAATATTTTTAAGTTGAAAAAACTCTATTCATATACACTCTATGATTTGTGTTCTATGAAGGTCCAGAAGAGGCTACATAAATAATCGCAACTCATGAAAATATTTCTGGATAAAAGGATCATCTTTTGAGATAAATCACATCACATCACCCTTCACCATTTTTTTTGTCTTGCTGTAATTTTTCATTTCAGGCGGTGTTTACTTTTTGGATTCACATTCTACTCTTGGCTTCCTGGACATCAAATCCTCCAGAATTTTCTCCCTTTCTGGCCACCACTCAGTCTCTTTCACTGTTTCCTCCTCCTCTGCCCAACTCATTAGTGATGGAGCATTCTTTGACTTGGTCTGAGTCTTTTTCCTTCTTGTTCTGCCCCGTCATAGCCCTTGCCCACAGGCGTGGTTTCCATTACCCTGCATTAGCCAATGATGACTCCCATATGGGCTTCTGCAGTCCAAGTACATCCTTATGAGGTCCACACTCAATTCCCTACTTGACATGTCTATTTGGAGGTCACAAAGTCTCCTCAAACTTACATCTACAGAACCAAATTATGTTTTCTCCCTGCTCCAAACCTACACTTTTCATGCCTTTTCTATATCATTAATTGGTGCCATAATCTCTCCCATTGGCAAAACTGGAAGACTAGGAATGCTTTTTGACAGTCCTCTTGGTATCTGCCCACTTCTTCCCATTCCCACTGGGACTACACCAGTCAAAGCGCCATCATCTATGACTTGGAATATTATAAACCTGCTAACTGGTTTCACTATAATTCCTTTTGCTTCTCTGAAGACAGTTCTCTATGTGACTTTAAGAATAAACATCTCAAAATGCAAATATGCTTGTTTCACATACATCCTCCAACACATGCAGACAAATATACACATACACCACACATACATACAAGCATACAGGCACGGACATGCACACACAAAGGCACACACACGTATATCCAGAATGTCCAAGATGGCTCTCTGCCCAAGCTTCATGGTTTCATCTCTGTGGTGTGTAGCATCGCTCTTGGGAAATGACTATCCAAATGGATTTTCAGCCCCTCTTGTACCCAGTGGGGTTTGGGATCTAGTTTCCATCAATGAAATATGAATGGAGGTGGCATGTATCTTTTCTAGTTAAGACTATTAAGGAGTGAGTCTACATCTGTCTTTCGCCATCCATTGCCTGATTAATCAAATCTGACGCCAGATTTAAGGCGGAGCCACAGATCGAAGCAGCTGGATCCCTCAATCAATCCATGGAGGAAAGCTGCCTGGCAGCTGAAAGAACTCACATCAAATTGTGATAAAAGTTGGGTGTGCTGGAAGTTCCTAGATAGGCACAGGCTGAAGATGCTACGTAGAAATTGAGGACAGCAAGACCTCTCAGAAGACGTGAACTTTTAGCAAAGACCTGAACGCTGAGAAGAAGCCAGCCCCGTGAACATCTAGCAGGAAAGTTTTCTTGGCTGGAGGTTGAGCAAGTCTGACGCCATTGAGCTGGAAATAAGTTTGGAAGGTACAAGGAACACAAAGGAGAGCAGCGTGGCTGGAACTGAGTGAATGAGGGGAACTGTGGGGCCAGCCCATTATGGGAGGGTGGGCAGTAGGGGGAAACACCATAGTGTAGGAACTCCTGGTCAAGAGTGTGTGTTTTGTCTGAAGAACAATGGGCTGCCAGGGGAGCATTTATGCAGGGGTGTGGCATGGCCAGATGCTCACTCTGAAAATTTTTTCTGAAAACCACTCTGTGGAGGGTTGATTGAAGTGGGGCAATCAAGGCCACAGGAGGACCTGCTTAGGATGCTCCACTCTCCTTCCAGAGAGAGAATAATGGAGCTTGACCCAGGCTGATGGCTCTGAAGATGGTGATGTGCAAAAAGACCCAGGGTATGGTAAACCCAATGGGATCTGAGAATGGGTTCCAAGGTGGGGCTTGGAGAAGGTGGTAAAGAAAGAAAAAGTGTTCCTTATTTTGAATCAAAATCTGCTTTCTTACAACTTGTGCACATTGGTCCTGTTTTTTAATGCTCTGGGTCAATACAGAACATCGCTCTCCTCCATCCATGAGAATAATCTCATAGCCACGTCCAGCCTTCTTTTTTCCAAGCAGCCTTGAATACTTCCTCAGAGGACATGGATGCACAGGAAATTCCACCTTTAGCTGCAGCCCAAGACTGAACACAAGACTCCAGATATCCATTCCATGACCAGCATAGTCCACTGTACACAACTGACTAAATGACTGTTACTTTACATTTTACTAAAATATAAAAATGTATTTGAATTATGGAGGTAAGGAATGTGCAGCTAGGAGATACTGGACTCTCCTCTCATCTTACCTTTGGATTTTGCGTCCCATTCCAGAAACCATCTCATGTCACAATCACAGGACCACGGATTCCCCTGAAGGTAAAGATTCTCCAGAAGTGGCATATTCTGGAGCATGCCCGTGGGAAGAGTTCTAATCATGTTGTCTGCTAAGTAGAGGTGTCTTATGGTGGAGAGTCTGAAGTAATCCAGAAACGTGAATGTGGAGAATGTGCCAGGGTGTAGCTGGTGGAGCAGGTTTCCTTCTAAATGGAGTAGCCTTAGGGACGTTAAGCCATTGAAAGCCTGTGGGTGGATAAACTCAATCTTGTTATGGTCAATGTGCAGCCTCATTAGGCTCCAGAGCCCCTGCAGTGTCTGTCCTGTGATCACTCGTAGCTTGTTGTAGCTGAACTTGAAAACCTACAAAGACAGGGGGTTGGAAAATCCTGTTTATGATTTAAAAAGCCACAACCAGAAACAGAGACCAGAACAAAGGGCAGGAAAGTAATGACGTTAAGCTTGTTTTCAACGTCAGAAAATGGCAATTTTATTAATCATTAGGGAGCATTATATCGTTTCCACTATTCATGACTGGTCGTACAGGCTGCAATTAGTGATGCTCATAAATGCCGGGGTTTACCTGTAGAGAGCTGAGGTCTCTTAAAGCCCCGTCGGGGATGCTGGGGATGTTGTTGCCATGAAGCATAAGTAGTTCCAACTTGGCCAGTCCTGCAAATGAGGTTTCTGACAAAGCCTGTATACTATTAAACCTAAAAAAAATAAGTAATTAGAAAAAGAAACAGTGAATACTTAAATCCCATATGGGAAAGTTTCCCCAGTCTGCCCAGGAGCAAGCAAGTTAGCAAAATGTTGATTTTGAGGTCGGATTGATGCCAGTCTCACTGTCTCTTTGCATCCTTGTCCATTTCTGGGGTCACAAGGAAACCGACCTATTTTTATTAGCCTTCAATCAATTAAGGAATGTTGGCTGGGCCTTTTGACTTTGAATATGCTAATGCAGTTAGACGGTACTTTAGGGAAACAAATAGGAGTTAGAATTCTAAAGGAAGCTCGTCCAAATGGCCCCTCATTGGAAATTCTACTCTGGAACTGCAATAATGAAAGACACATGGCAGGCATGAATGAAAAGAAACAGGCAGCCTCAGAAGAGGATTTGCATATAATAAGAGAGGGAGAGGGCTCCCGTCTAAAGGAAGAAATTAAAACGCTGATAGCCAAACACGGATTCTTATTTCCCAGGGACAAGTTGTCATTTCAGATGGATTGTCTAAGTTATCTCTAAACATTCTAGTGTGTTTTTGTTTTTGCAAATACATTGGTATCTAGCCTGACACTATCGCTTCTCCTTATCACCTAAATAGAAGGAACTAGATCTGTAGAGAATGCAGGTGAAGAGCTCACAGCTCAATGCAGCCAATGCTAGTGTCAGGGAGGGGAAAATCCCTTTCTCCCCTTCTTGTGTTCCTCTGGCTGGACTGATAGTAAAATTGACACCAGACTAGATTAACAGGAGAAAAACTCAGTTTAATACGTATGTGTTGGAGATCACAAAGAAATGATGCTCAGACAGTGAACAAAGCAGGCAGTATATGTATCTTTTACCGAAGGAAATAATAAATTTGTGAAGAATTGACAGGACAAAGAAACTTAGGTTTGGGGTAGGTAATTAGTGAGGAATTTAAGCAGAGTTTAGGCTTGAGGTGGTAAATTAGCAAGATTTGTTTATTCAGGCTTCTCAGCCCTGAATTCCCCAGCTCTGGTGATAAGGATGCATGGAGAGTACCTTTCAAATGGAAGATTGATTTCCTGCTTTCAGGGGAAGAGAGACAGGAGGGTCTGAATGCCCTTTTTGTCAGTCAAGTAACTTCAATTCAAAATAATCAATCTGCTATTGTGGGATATTTTGGGGTGGCCTGCCCCAACACTAGCTTAAACCAGGACCCCAATTTTACAACTTTCTTATAAATACATATGGGCCTAAATCCAGACCCCAATTTCGCAGTCAATAGCTGGGTAGTTCCTCCTCTAAGAGTCATCCTGAGGAAGCACCTTTCAGCTACAAACTCTTGAGTGCAGGAAGTGTAACCTCCAGAACCAAAACCACTCACCTGGGTTGCTTCACACTCTTCAAAGAAATATTTTAATCATCGCATTGTTTTATAAGACCAGTTTATCCAAAGAAAGCATCAGATGGAATGAAATGCAGCCCACCTTATTAGGATAACGCTAGAGATTCAAAATGGTGCATGGGGAAAATATAGCAAAAGGTAATCCCCGGTCTTGTTTGTCATTTGACTTGTAGTCATTGGACGATTATATAGCGTGTCCCTCTTCTGGATGACATGGCATTCCCTCTTTAGTGCTTTGTCCCAGCGTCTCGTCAGCTGACTCTGCTCTATTTAACAGTGGTGAGAGGTAAAATATTAACAGGAATGGGCCCAGTTAGGAAACCCTGATTAGAAGACTCAGCAGAGAACAAATCAAGTGAAAGTGCCCTAAAGCAGGGGAAACAAGCAGGACTTCTTCCTGGGCAAGTCCAAGGGACAGAAAGATGGCAGATGATCCCTAACTCTAAGGCAAATAGCAAACAACTTAGAGAGTTAACAGATAGTCCACCATGGGTATTCCACTATGTCTGCAGACATTTCTGGGTGTCACGACTGGGTGGGAGTATGTTGCTAGCATCTAATGGTTGGAGACCAGGGATGCTGCTAACATTCTACAGTGCACAGGACGTCCCTCACCACAAAGAATTATCCAGCCCCAAATATCAAAAGTGGTGAGATTTGGAAAAGTGGTGAGAGACTCTGTCTGTTGGTTTGTCTATCTATCAACCTATCTATTATCAGTCTATATATCTTATTATCTGTCTGTCATTACCTATCTATGTATCTATCTATTATCTATTGATCTATCTACCTATTATCTATCTATCTATCCTCTTTTTATCTATCACCTATCTATCATCTATCTATAATCTATCTGTCATCTATCTATTATCTATCTATCTATCTATCTATCTATCTATCTATCTATCTATCATTTATCTATCTATGGTAGTTGTTTTGAACTAGGGTGACTTTGCCCCCAGGGGACATTTGGTAATACCTGAGGTCATTTTGGGTGATCACAACTAAGCGGGAGGGTATTACCGGCATCTAGTGGGAAAAGGTCAAGAACGCTGCTCCACATCCTGCAATGGCCAGGACAGCCCCCACAACAAGGAGTCATCCTATCCAAAATGGAAATAGTGCTCCAAATGTCAATTGTGCTGAAGGTCAGAAACTGTGTTCTACCCAAAGATGGGATAGTCTATGGGCAAATGCACTGCCTCATTAGTCTATCATTATTTAGGATCCTACAATTAAATCTGCCTGGGAAATGGGAATCAACGTCAACGTTTGAACTCTTTTCCATTTTCTGGAGCCTGAGGTTTGTCTGCAAACAGGAAGTAAGGTGGAGAATGGTCTCAGGTCAGGTAGGTGTGATTTGCAGGCACCAGGTAATCTAGGAGCTGGGAGGACACGGAAAGGAGTGCGTTCCTTTTGTTCCAGGTTCAGAGGGAAGCCATTGGAGGGTTTTAAGGAGGAGAGTGATGGGAACCAAGTTATGTGCTAAAACAACAATGCTGGCCACTACATGGAGAACGGGTCAGAGATGGATAAGAGAGGAAGCAGGAGATGGGGTGAATCCCGGGGAGGGATGCTGGTGTCCCTGGTTAAGGTAAAGGCAGTGGAGATAAAGCTAAATGGGGAGTTTCCAGAGGTGCTTAGAGGAAGAGCCAACAGGCATTGCTGAGTGACGGAACTGCAAATAAGGAAAAGATCAGAGGAATGACTTCTGCCTGGGTGTGAGCCAATGAGTGGATTGTGCCTTTTGCTGAGATAGGGAGCGGAGGGTGTGGGGGAAACCATTCCAAGTTATATTCGTCATGTGATGTTGAAGATGTTTGGGAGAATCCAAGGTGAGGGTGGCACTCAGGACCAAGACAGAGACCCAAGGTGTGCACATTCAGGAGACCTTGGCCAACTGACTAATGGAGTGAAGCCCTGGGAGTAAACAAGATCACCTGAGAAGACCCCTAAAGGTAAAGAAGAGTAGAGAAGCCAGAAGGAGGAGGCAGGGCTTGAGATGGAGGAGGTGGGGGTCAGAGGCTCAACCTCAAAAATGGATCAGAAACAGTTTGATGTTCCTCAGCATTTTAGTCCAGGGATGTGGGATGCTCATCAAGGCTTCCTCTCCTCTCTTTGTTGCCCAAAATTCTCACTTCCAACTTGGCATTCAACTATAATGGTGGATTCCAAGGTGGAGAAGGTGAAAGGAAGGAAGATGGCTGGGGAGAGAGGAACACCATTGTTTGAGCTCCCTCCACACCTGAATAAATAGCTTAAAGTCCTGGATGGGGATGTATCAGCTCAGGAACCTGTCTTACTGTACCGTCTTCTTGGTACTCATTTTTAAGGGTCATCAAAAGCTACAGATGAAGGTGTTGTTGGTGGCAGAGCTAAGAAAGGGGAGACTTTTCTGGGACAAAGCCAAGAGAATTGCCTAAATGCAAAGTAGAGGAGGCAGTTTCTTCCCTTGCAGCACCCAATGGGTGTGGATGAATCCTCTTTGCATCTGTCTAAACACCAGCAGAGAGATGGGGGAATTGGCGTGGTACTCAAGGAAGAGAACCTGATGGGACACTGAAATGACCCTGGACAGAGCCAGCTTACCCTCCTCTCCAGTGTCTTCCTCACCTGTTGATTGACAATAACTGACTACATAACCACCTAAAGAAATGATTTTTCAATATCAGAAATATATGATAATTTTGCAATATATGCAAATGCCGAGTCATTATGTTGTACACCTGAAACTGATATAATGTTCTATGTCAATTATATCTCAATAAAAAAAGAAATATATGTAAAACTGCTTCATGAATAACAATTAGTATCCCAAAGCAAAATTTAAGATAAAATAAAGGAGTATGGGCATTCGGGAAATTCCAGAAAGATGTCATCAAAACCAATCTTTTAATCAAGGGTAAAAAAATCTTTAAAGGTCTATAAATCAGATGCTAAGTGGATGATATTTTTGGTTTACTCAAAAATATCTGGAAAGCAATTTTTTAAAAAGCTTTGGGGCTGGCCCAACAGGAAACAGCAGCTTTCTCTTTCAATGGTGACTGAGAACCCTAAAAACATCTGTGTGGGAATGAAAAATGTCCTTCGTGCTCTGCCAAAAATCCCTCATTCCTTGAGAGTTTTATACAGTCTCCAGATTGCAAAAAGACAAATCCAACCCTGAGTTCTATCTGTACTAGACATGGCTCTTGTTTCTTTTTTTCCAACAAAATGCACATTGCCAGTCTCCTTATCTACTTTGAGATTGGTTTTCAGAGACAGTGCTGTGATATTATAGGCGTAATTTAGAAATGTGGCACATGGATTCATGTTACAAATTAAGCCAGATGGAAGTAATATATGTTGGCACAGTGAAACTATTCCTCAGTTGTTTTTTCTTTTATCTTTAATATTACACAAACCCATCACAAAAGATTATTAGCATCAGCAGGAAAAGGGAGCATCTTGATATCTTTGCTTTATTCTAGTGGCAAAGCCTTTAGGACACCATAATTCGTTGTCTTTATCATTAGTTGTTTAAAATGAAACCGCCAGAAGTTATGTTCTAATTGAGAGGTTAGTTAAGTTTCACACTTACAAAATGCTTCAATTTAAAAATGGATCGAAGAAAAATATCCCAGAAACTGTCAATGAGATGCAAACAGCTTGAGAGGAAATAGTCTATTGGTGTCGCCAGTCTAAAGCCATCACACAGTTAACCTTTTGGCGGGATGCATGTAGTATCTTCTCCACTCATGTCCAACTGACAGCCCAGACCCCCAACACACAACAGGCAGTACACTCACACCTCCAAGGCAGGAAGTGTGGCAGAAAACAGTTCTCTTGGACCACTCCCATTCCCACACTTTCTAGGGGGGTCCACTAAACCCTGTCTGAAGGATGTGCAAGAAAGAAGGGAAATCATAGACAAGCACCATTTCCCTCTCTACAAACTTGGCGTAGCTCACCCAACCCTGATTCCAATGGGCTCGAGTTCCTCTTCCTTATCTCTTTCTCCCATTAGACAAGTGATGTGTCCTAATAAATTTTAAATTCTAGATTGTAAAAAGGAAACAGGTTTAATGATTAATGTTCCCTCTTTTGGCAAAGCCAAATTGTTTTCCCGATGGAATTATCATCATTGTGGTTGGATTTAGTTAGTCAAGTCATACGGTTTCCCAAGATTTAATTGAGAAGACTATCTAATGGCTTATTGCCTTGGATTAGCTAAGTTTCTATCTTATTGTTTGAATTTCACATTCTCCTATTCTGCTACTGGGCTTTATAGTCAATAAATGCAAGAATATTTTTTAACTCTGCACACATACAGTTCTTTGTTCATTGACCGAAGTTTGGCCACTCCATTTTATTACAATGTTCCCTTAGTGAGTATTCATCAAACTCTAAATTACTTTGCTGTTTTCTAGATGGTAGAAAATAGCTAACATATTTTTTTGAAGAAGTCTAAAGGATTGTCTACTATTAAAATTGTACATGAGTGATCCATAGCAACTAATATTTATGCACATAAAACATTTATGTGTATAAAATGAAATTTAAAAATATAAAAATTCTATCTGGGATGCTGCAGAAATTCATCTCTTAAAAAGATATTAATACTTTAAATAGGCAAAATCTGAAAGAACTCTTTTATTTTGTCAAAGTCACAATTACATCATCCAGATAACTTGCAAAATGTCAGAGATGTCCCATTTATTCTTTGTGCTGTTTTAAATAGTTTCTGAAGTCTATTTAAATAATATTCACATATTTACATATGTGTCATATGCGTTCGTATCTACAATATATCGAGGGAAATTTCTTGACAAACTGAAGGTGTTCACGATGCTTCATTACTAAACCTTATGATAGTGGTTGCAGCTGATGGCTGAATTCAGAAAATCGTCCAAAAGGACTGCGTTTAGTATAGTTAAAAACTGTCACCTCGATTCTGCCCATATAGAAGTACATAACGCTAGGTAGAATGACACATAAAGGAATATCCATTTGCATTATGTAGATACACACACATATATGCAAAAGCAAGTAAACATGCATGCAAAGAGGCCAAAATTGTTCAGTAAGAATGTGGTACAAACCCCAAATTGATTCTTTCCACATGTTTAGAAATCCCAGCTGGCACAGAAACCAGGGAGCGAAACGTGCAGTGCACCTCGCTGGGAACATAGCAGGTGCAAGGGTGAGGGCAGGCGAGCGAGGCTGGAGGATGGCCCCAGACCAGAATCAGCACCACGGAGAGTACTCGCCAGTGCACCCGCGTGGGCATCTTGTCCGGATGCCTCATCCTTGGACACCTGTAGCGGAACCACAAAACGGGATGCGCTTAGTCAGGTCGAACTTTCTCATTTTCAGCAAATTTTATTTGAGTTGTGCATACTGGTTTTAAGCTTCCCAAGACTTCACATGATTTATCTTCGTGACACAGAATGTTTGAGTCAAGAAACACGAAACATTTTTTTTTCAATCTTTTGCCGTTAACTTTAATCGTTAGTATAGAACAGAGCCTTAATTCCTGACTTGGATACTACGGTTTGGAAGTTTCACTATGTTATGAGCGAGGATATGGAAAATGCACACACATAACACACAGATATATATATATATTTACATATATATTTGTAAATACACATATATACATAGAGAAGGAAAGGTACATTTCTGTTTCTATAATAATAAAGTAAATAATAAAAAATAATTGTGTGTCCGCCTCCAGTGTTAATTCCGAGCCTTCATATATTGTATATATTTGAATAAAAAACTTCTCAAGAAGGTCATTATTACTAGGACTATTTCGTTCTTTTAATGACATTTCTTAAGTTTTAATTATATCTTCTTAAAGTGCTTCAAGAGCATTCACTAAAGCGAAATTTATTCCATTATTTGTGAGTCTGTTTACCAGCCCTAATTTTTTCTGGGAAGGGACAAAAAGGGTTGCGATGGTGCAGCATCCTTGTTTATCACGAGGAAGTTTGCGGAAACCTCGGTAAAATCTGCCATTTGATAAAAAGGAAAGGAACTGCCTGATGAAATATGTTCACGCAAACAAAAACGATCAAGGAGGTTACCAAAAACGCTAAATAAATAAAAAGAAAGAAAAGAAAAGAAAAACGGGAATGCTGAGATATTTCAAATATTAGTTTGCATCGGCTACCTCCTTTAGAACGTCAGTGATTATCTTTTTCAGGCGTTGGCCATGCCTTCATCATCTCATATTTTTGTGTTGTCTTGGGTGAAGTTTCTTTACAAATAGGAGTCCACGTGGACAGGAGAACGCACAATAGAGAAACGCGTCTGTCCCTCCGTCCCTGCTCTGGGCAAGCGCTCACTAATAAACTCCACATCCGTTCATACAGCGTAGAGAGATCCCAAATCCGTAGCTTTTCCATCCTTTCCATGACCTCGAAATAGATACTCTCTTAAGCCCGCGTGCGTCTCGCCTTTCAGCTGCCCATAAAGAGCTGACCGTGTAGGCAGCTTTGCAGAAAACAAGTTCAGGCTTCCCCTCCGCGCTCTGGAACAGGCTTCTGAAGCTCTGCAGAGAGGAGTTTCGTCGCTCGCCGGAGCCCAGGCCTCCCCCTGTCGCCTGCGCGCCCGACCTCGGCTCTGGGCTTCTGCCAAGGGCATCCCGGCCCATGCCCCGTGCCCGCAGGCGGACCTGGCCCCAGCGTCCCCACGCCTCCTCTCCAGCCTTCGCTCTCGGTCCTGCCTCCCACCCAGGTCCTTCCCGGAGACAGAAGGAACGCGCCCCAGGGAACCCTAGTCCTGGGGCCGCAAGGGAAACCGCCCTTGGCCTCCGGGGCTGCCGCGGGCACGAGGCAGTCCGCGTTCCCCCTGCCGGGGGCGGACAATGTGGGGCGGCCGGGCGCGCAGCCCTGCGCCCCTGGCCGGCTTCCAGCGCCCGCTCCGACGTGCCCCGCCGGCGGAGCGGTGAATTACAGGCTTTCCCGGAACGCGGCTCGGGTTGCCCCGCGGGTCCCGGCTGCCGCGACCCGCACACCAAAAGCCGTCTCTCCCAGATGATGACTTCTCCAGCTTCTGCGCGGCTCAGCCCTGGCGAGGCCTTGGGTCTCCCGCTCTCCGGGGTAGGAGGAGGGGCGTGGGGGAGACTCAGTACTCGGAGCCCGAGGAATGGGCAGGAGGCTCTGCACCGTGCCTTCCCCACCAACGCCAAGAGCGGGACCGCTTTCACTTGGGGATCCCCAGAAACCAGGGGAGGATTAGGGAGAGGGAGGAAGGATGAAGGGAGAAAGGGTCGGGCGTTCGCTGATTAGATCTATTCAAAGCATCCTCCCGCAAGAGTGCATCGGCTTCCCTGTTGAATGGAAACTGGCCCCTCCGCTCCTTCAAAGAGTGCCAGGAAACAGTTCGAGATGCCTCTACGCCCTCGCCCCCCAGTCTTTCTCTTGGCCGTCCCCCAACTCCCTTCACCCCTTGCAGACAGACCAATGCCTCCCCCGGCCACTCCCTCCCCACTCCCGAGCACACAGGCTGCCCTCGGTCCTCACCTGTCCTTCGGAAGCCGCGACACACGGGAGCGGTGCGCCCGGAGCATCCACGGGGCCGGGGCGCGCGAGTCACCGCCGGGGGTCCGCCGGGGCCATGCCCTTCCCGGGGCCGGGGGCGCGGCAGCACGGCTTCCCAGCGCGGCACGGCGAGCCGGCGCCCTTTTATTCCGGTCGCCGAGAGACTTCCCCGAGTCCACGCCTCGGCCCACCCCCACCCTGCCCCACCCCGGGGAGACGGGGCGCGCCCCCGAGCTGAGGGACCCTGGCCGCGCCGCTCTGCGCTCAGCCCTCCTCTCGCATCTTCATCGCGCCTCGTCCCGGGTGGGCACGCCTCGCCTGCTCCGGCTGGGAGAATTCAGGAGCCAAACGCACAGGGCTTTGGGAAGCAGTATTCGCGGTCCGAGAGGAAGTCCAGGGACCCGAGGGGAGGGGGAGAAGCAGGGAGCTCGGTGCGAGCTGCTGCCGGAGTCCGCACACAGAGCGCTCTTCCCTGCAGCGGTGGAGGCGGTTTCTTTCCTTTGGAGAAAGAAAGAAGGAGCAGGGTTTGTACTCCTCCAGACGGGACGGAATTTTCTCTGGCAGCGCCTCGGAACCCGTGTGCAGGCAGGAGCTGGCAGCGCCCCGCCGGCATCCCCGGAGCGGCAGGCCCGGCTGCAACGTGAGAGCCGCGGCCACGCCCTCCCGCCTCTCCGGTGGCTCCTGGCCTCCCGCCTCCCTCCCGCAGCCAGAGTCCTCCAGCCAAAAACTTGGAACTGCTCTCCTCCGGCTGGGGGAGTCTGCAGAGGCAGGGCCAGAATGGGAAACTTTGGGGAGCCTGGTGGCACTAGTTGGGGGAAGTGGGGACGACCTCAGGAGAGGGCAAGAAACAGAGGCTGGAGAGGATGGTGCGTCCCTAAGCCAGAAGGGGAGAGAACAGAAGAAGGTCGCCTGGTTTCCAGGAGGAATCAGACCTGAGACAGGTGGGAAGGGGTGAAGTGAGTACAGTCATCAGCAGAGCCCTCCTGGGACAAAAGGACAGAGCCACTGTGAGAAGAGAGAAAATGGGGGCATCCTAGCACCACGACGAGCAGCCAGGAATGGAACATTCCAGGAGTCCTGATTGAGCCTGCTGCATGCCCAGGACTCCGCCAACGGCTGTTAGGAGGTGGCCAGAAATGAGCCTTGAGATGAGTTGCTTCTGATGCACGGAGTATGGATGGATTGCCTTAGTGTCTCCTAAGAAGTGTCCAGGAATTCCTCACTACCCCTCTCCCAGGGTGGCGTCCACCTGGTGGATCATCAATGGGTGCTGGTTCATGAATGGATTGACTCCTACAGCTTTACTTTTCAATAAAGTGTGTTGACATGTTTCTAGAGACTAGATATCCACATTCTTGAAATGCCCAAACCTATTGATTAAATGTATAAAAACTTGTCCTGAGAACATCTCCTTATCTGTGTTAAGGGCATTGCCACCCACCTACTCAGAGAAACTGAAAACTCACGTCAACCTCCCCATGTGCCTCTCCTGTATGACCTCGCAGTCAACTGGTGGCCAAGTCTAGCGGATTCTGACTTGTAAGAATGTTGGGCCCCATGGCCTCTTCCCTCCCCCTCTCTCCCTGCCATGATATGGGTCCTCAGGTCTTAGCATCTGCCAGGCTTTTCCTCCACTAATTCCTTCTTTCCTCAGCCTCCAGGGGGTCACCAAAACTTGGAGGGCTGCCATCATCCTCAAAACAAGTTCTGAAGTTGTCCATGGGGGGCACATGAGATGCCAGGGTCTTCCCAGCCTGTCCCAGGAATCTTGCATCTGTTGACATTCCAGGCTTTGAAGAAATGGTACCAGATCCCAGAGTCTTCTTCTTCTTTTAATGTCCATGCATGTTTTCATCTTGAGGTTCTTGTTGTAGTCAATTCTTTGCCCTTCCCCTACTGTTGCTTGATAATGTCTTCCTCAACCTCCATCTCAAGGCATTTCCCAACATTCCTGCCCATCCGTATGGCCGTTGGCTTGCATTATGGCCAATTCCATACCCTTGTCTAATTATATGGTAACTTTTTGAAGCACGGAGGTTAGCACACACTAGGCACTCAAATGAATGCACGAATGAATCAATGAATGAAGTTCAATTCTATTAAGAAATGTGTAGATTAAAGAAGTAACAGCACATGACTTGTATGACAAATCCATGAATATAGCATTACGGATTCTCAATGATTCAGTATTTTTTTTAAAAAAATCAATATTTTGGTGTCTTTAAGCCTTTTGTTTTGTCATTTGTCCTGCCAGCACTGTCAGCTTCCTCAGTGGTTATTTCCAGGGGTAGGAACCGTGTTTTACTTACTGTTGAATCTCCAGAATCAACAAGATGCCTTGGATATGGAAGGTTTTAAATACATGTTGGTTGAATTAAATTCACCTGTTTGCTCAGAATTCCAGTATGAGGACATTGAGGAGGAATGAAAGGATGGAGGACAGGCCAACAAGGCAGGACAGATTGTAGCTACCTAATTATGTGCTTTGAGCAAATGAGCTATGTTGACCTCAATGGCTGTTTCTTGTACAGGCTGAAGTTCCTAAGGGCTCTGACGAGGTTGGAGTCCTCCTAGTCACCAAACACCATGCAATCTGTTGGATCACAGCTCATTGTATGGTGCACCTGGTGATTTCATCAGCTATGTTTTTTCTGTGTTCTTATTTTTGGCAGCATCTCTTTTCTTGAACCAGACTTTTGACAATATGCATGCTCTGGACTGAATTATGTGCCCTCAAAATTCATATGTGGACGCCCTAGCCCTTTAGGTGGCGATAGTAGGAGGTGGGGTCTTTGGGAGACGATTAGGGTTAGATGAGGTCATGAGAGTGGGGCCCCCATGATGGGATTGGTGTCCTTATAAGAAGAGGAAGAGACCAGAGCTCTCTCTCTCTCCACCAGGTGAGGACACAGTGAGAAGGTGGCCATCTGCAAGCCAGGAAGAGGGCCTTCTCCAAGAACCAAATCTGCCAGCACCTTGATCTCAGACTTCCAGCCTCCAGAACTGTGAGTAATAAATGTCTGTTGTCTAAGTCCCCGATCTATGGTATTTTGTGACAGTAGCCCAAGAGAACACAATGTACTTCCTGGTCAATTCTTGCCTATTGTGGTCTTTGATCTACCAAAGACATCTGTTAGTACAGAAACATATTTCTTACAAGCCCAGTGGTATCATTTAATTGTGCAAGAACTCCTCCCTGCCAAGATGGCCCTGCAGCAGGCTGATAGCATGCAGCTTTTTAAAGATGATCCTTGGAAAAGGCATAACCGAGATGTGTCTGCTCTTTAAATTCATCTCCCTAGACTCGTGCATTCAGAAGGAAATCCTGACAGGTTTGCCAGGTCAGTCCCCAGTCTCTAACTGATGCCCTGGACCAGACTTCCTTTTAGGGACATGGGGATGGCAAAAACTCAAAGCTCAGAAGTCCCTACAGGCCTCTGCTGTGGGCGACCGGTCATCATTCTGCGTGATCGTAAGAACCCTCCAATCCACTCTCCTTCTGAGGAGTGTGTGACCCCTCTTAACAGCAGAGCAATTGGTAATTGAGTCAGACAGCTGGGATCGAGCCATGCCATCCTCCTGCCTACTATTTCTTGACTGGGTAGCCTAGAACACACTATTCGCCCTTCCTCAAATCAACATGAAGTAAGGATAATGATGCCCACCTAACGACAGGTTGCAATCCCGAATGCAGAGAATTGAACACGGTACCTGCACTGTATCTGTAGTTAATACATAGGATCCGGCCAACCTACAGTCTTTTATTTTTACTCTATTCTTGTGCCTTTCATCTCGTTGTCCAATTTTACCCCAAGGCAGGATCTCTGGGGATGTATTGGCTGTTTCTTGTACAGGCTAAAGTTCCTAAGGTCTCTGACGCTTCAATGGGAGAGTTTAATATTCTAAGGGAGGCTGTGGATTAGTGTGGAATTATGTGGTTCTTTTCTTAACAGGGATTATAAAAGGAACTCCTGAGTCCAGGGCTGCCCTCCTGCTGCCGCTCAGCCTCCATAATCAGGGGAAGGGCTGACCCTAAATATTCTAGGATGACTGGAGAGAAGGAAAAAAAAAAAAGTCTACACAGGAAATATCTATTTGAATAGCTGGGAAATCCCAGGGGGGACTGATAGCTAGTGGGGGTGTATCTTGATTTGAGCAGAAACAGACTTTCAGGAATGTTCCATGTGAAGCTTGCTCCCGGTCTGTCTAGGGTAAACCCTGAATGATAATCCAGGCTACTGGCAATCTTGCTGAAATTGAGAGGGTATTTTTGTTTTGATTCATTCCTATGTTCCATGGTCAGTAGAATCTTCTGTCCTGTCGTCTTGACTAAAATGCTTGCAGATTTTGTCAGCAGCATATTTTAAAATGGAAGAGTGTGAATAAAAAATAAGAGGTACACATCAGAGGGACTCCCCAGATCTGTCAAACACTGTTGAATTATTTCTAAAAAATAGGCTGGAGGAGAGTCTGCTTGGCCAGGAGGGCAGCAACCCGCGGAAAAAGGACCGTGTGTAGATGAGAACTCAGTCTGACCCGTGGTGGGAGATATGCTGCAGGGGATTTCTGGGCAAAATGGAAGCTATGGTCCATCACTGCCCCCTTATCTGAGCCAGAAGCATCTAGAACAGTGAAAGTCATAGGTATGTGCTTCTCCATTCTGGATCTCCAAATTCTGCTTGGTGGAAAACCAACTGTAGGGAGATGAGGCAATGGAATTTTTCCTCCGTCTCCCCTCCATATCCCACGGTAGCACTGGCAACTCCAAAGACGGATGCACGATGTGAGATCTCAGAAGCACACACCAGCAGACAAAGGCGTAGTTCTTTGCTTAACAAAGAAAGCATGAGTCATCTGTGCACTGGACACAAGTTTCCTGGATGGCATCAATATCAAACCTATGTCTCCTCACTGACAAAATGTATCTAGAAGAGATGATTTTCCACGGGACCTGGGCGCAACCTCCTGACTTTTCACTCAGTTTCATGTAATAGGCGGGTGGCAGGTGGAATCATGAATGGCTCCCCCAAAGATGGCCACATCTTAATCCCCAGAGCCTGTGAAGAAGTTCCCTTACGTGGCAGGTGGGAATGAAGGTTGCAGATGGAATTAAAGTTGATGATCAGCCGAGCTTGAGATGCAGAGATGATCTGGGTGGGCCCCATGTAATCACGGGGATCCTCAAGAGTGGAAGACTGAGGCAGGAGAGGAAGTCAGAAGGATGACATGTAGGAAGGACTGGACTGGCTGTTGCTGGTTGTAAAGATGGAGGAAGGGGCCACGAGCCAAGGAATGTGGGTGGGCTCCAGGAGCTGGAAAAGGCAAGGAAACGGGCTCTTCTCTAGAGTCTCCAAAAGGAACCAGCCTCGCTGACACCTTGATTTTAGCAGACACTTTGATTTCTAACCACCTTGTGGCACCTTGATTTTAACCCCAAGAGACTTATTTCAGAACTCTGACCCATAGAACTGCAGGATGATAAACCTGTGTTGTTTAAGCCATGACGTTGGGGGTCATTTGTTACAGCAGCAATAAGAGACTCATGCAATCGTCTACAGTCACTTTCGATCTCGAAGCACAGTCTCAGTTCAGCAGTTAGGAGAAGTCGGGCCCTGGATAATCACCAATCCTGGAATCTCATCCCCAGGTAACACATTCATGTGGTCCCCTCATTTTATAACCTCCTCCTTGGCTGCTGCCCATGTTTGAGGAACACAGAACTGCAGCGAGTTGTAACTTCATTCCAAGCTCACCCACCATCTCTCCTGTTTTGGCAGCTGCTATTCTGCTCCCAGGAGCAGCTCAGGGTAAGAAGGTTTCGGGGTAAAGGGATATCCCACAGGCACTCCCTCTGGCCCTGGCTGGTGTGGAAAGCTATCTCCCGACTTGGCCCTTTGGGAGGTCCTCCAGGGACACCCGTGGCTGGGACCCTTCTCCTCCATCTCAGATCCTGGAGATGATGCAATTTATTGTCCTCAGTACCACTGGACAGACAGCCTTCCCCTCTCCCCATGTGTCACTATTACCACTGGAGTCCCTTTGCTGTCTTGAGCTGGGACACCAAATAACTCAGCCTTATCCAGTCCTCAAGGGAAACACTCGGCATTCTTTGCTGGAACAAACTCTGGGTGTGCTGGTGGTCCACAGTCCCCAAACTGCCAGTAACACTTATCAATTCTCCAAGGGAGCCTTCTGCCAGAGCCTACTTTCTCCTGGACTGAAGAAAGTAACATGGTCTTTTAAAAACAATAGTTTCACTAAAGCCTTCTCCATTCTCTGATATCTTTTTCTACCTCAATATAGGGCAGAAGGTCCAAGAATGCAGACCCTCTTCTCCAAAACATCCTTTGTAAATTCTGAGTGTGTATGCCTATGGGAGACTTTCTCTCACACTCATTACTGTTGATTCAGCCAGACCAGCTGCTGCCTCAGGACCTTTGCAAAGACTGTCTGCTGCCTGGAATGCTCTTCTCCCAGCTCCCCTCCTGGCTTCCTCCAGCACCTTCTCCTCATTCTTGGTCAGTGGTTCCCTTTCAGCAGGTCCTGCCCTGACCAATCCCGCTATACTTTCCAACTTCCTTTCCTTCTTCATTTTTCCAGAGTCTAGAGCCAAGGAGAGGCAAGTGGACCTGAGGAGAAGCAGGCAGATGTGGGCAGCGGCTTTGAGTCTCAGGTTATCATTAGTGGGCATTTCATGGTTTCGTTTGATTCAGGAACCATTTTAATACTGACTAAATCAATACACACCTTCATGGCTTTCTTAATTTGACTGGAGTTTTTCTTACTTGCAATAACCAAAAGAAATTTCCTATGATATAATAATCAGGGTTCAAGTGTAAACCCAATTTTTTTTTTTACAAAATTGTATCATTTAGGCAAATGATAATGTAAGATTCAGCATTTCCTAAGTCACCAACACTAGTACTAAACTGGTGGGGAAATAGAGGGGAAAAAATATACATTGCTTCGTTTTCACTATTACACTATGTTTCATTATTATTATGAGGCATAGTCATTTACCCAGGAGTTTCATTTTTTCCTGAAAATGATTGCTAAGGTAATGGTTTATGACTGGTCTTTCCCCATTTATTTCTCAGGCATAATCATTGTAAAGGTAGGCATATGCATTAATGTTTATTCTTTCATTAATCAAAATATTTTAACTGACACACATCCATATATACATGCTTGACTGTATATAAAAATTCTGCAAGAAGTTGAAAGAAATTGCTAATGGTCACTCCTAATGTTTAAGACTGGAAGACGAGAGGGAGTAGACAGAAAGAAAAGTTTAATGTTTCTATTCTTTATTTTTTTCTGGTTTTTTACTATATATATTTTTAGTTTTATACCAAAAAGGGTGATTTGTTTGGCTTCGGAATGTCTTCTGATTTTTATTAAAAAACAGCTGAATATTTTATTGCTTTGACATTTAAACGTAAAGCCATTGAAGAACATGAGGTTATCCTAGTTAAAATTCTAAAAGATCCAGGGCATATAATGGTTTTAATCTTTAGGTTTTTTTTTTTTTTTCTTTTCACTTAGAATAATCTTTTAAGAAGAAATATTTCTTGTTTAAATGAAACATCTGTCTGAGGTTTAGTAATTCCTTGACCTTCACTTTTATTAAGATAAAACTCGCTCAATATAAAATTCACCATTTTAACCATTTTAAAGTGTACTATTCAGTGGCGCTTAGTGTGTTCACAGTGTTGTGCAACCATCACCTCTGTCTAGTTCCAAAATATTTTCATCATCCCTGAAGGAGACCCATTAAATAGTCACTGTACACTCTCCCCTCCTCCAGGCTTTGGCAACCACTAATCTGCTTTCTGTCTCTATAGATTTACCTATTTGGGAGATTTTGTATAAATGGAATCATACATTATGTGGTCTTTTGTGTCTGACTTCTCTCACTGAGCATGGTGTTTTCAAGGTCCATCCACACTGCAGCGTGTGTCAGTGCTTCATTCCTTTTCATGCTGGAGTAATATTCCCCTGCATGCTGGACCACATTCTATCTGTTCACCCTTGGATGGATGGGTAAAACTAAGTGTAATGCTGTTTAGAAAATAGCCAAAGATATCAGCCTCTATTTTAGCCCTGCTGAAACAGCCGTGGGCTCTGCATGTCAAGAAACAGCCACCCACGACTGTGAGAAGTAGAGTGTCTGAGAACAACCATGCATCCACAGTTCTTGTACTTCTCCAGGGAAAGGTGGGCTTTCTCCCAATTTATCCCTTCTCCACAGGGATGAAATGCATGAGAAATCTGTTTGGAACCCATGTGCAGCATCATTCAATAGAACTACGGATGAAAATCATTTTTTGAAATCTAATAGCTACATTGTACTGCTGACTTGTACCTAGCAGCACTTAATTAAAGGCATTTGACTCTGAATTTCGTGTCTAGGTGTGATGGTTATCTCAGCTTGTAATTTGCATCAATAAAACTATAATTAAGACGAGCTGGCAAAGTGTGTCCGGTGCGAAACCTTTTCTCTGTAGCCTAGCACGAATGCTGCCCATTTTAGCACTTTCTAAGTCAAAGAACAGAGAATGAGAGCATACAGCCATTCTTCTGCTTGCTAATATTTTAAGTTAGATTTAATTTGTTAAAGGAAAAGTATATTTTATGACTATTTATGCCTTGCCTACCAAAGTTCACGCCAATGAGCCTTGGGTCTCCTTGCTGACTTTAAGTTCTGAATAGAATAATATGTGTCCTGTCCCGAAGTGCATACACACTCACATAACCTTGACGCAACTCTGGACTCTGAGACCTGATTTTAGATCCAAAGGAATTCCATGCTGTTCTGCCATATACGTTGGCAAAAGAGAAGAGCCCAGGTATACCTTCTTATAGATATGCATGTCTGCATGCCAGACTTTCAAAAACTAAGTACAACAATGATGTACTAACACAGGGGAAGGTTCTCCTTCCAGCATCTTTCAGAAGACATCTGAGTTCAGGAATCTCTGTTAAGCCCAGATAGTGTACAAGCAAATTGCTTTGTATTGTGTGGTCTCCTACCGTGTAAATTGTTCATTGCTGGAAAAGACTCAGAGAAACTCTCCAATGGAGCATCCATTTGGAGTCATCATCTGGTTTGCTGTTCTCCCAATAGAATTCAACCACCCACAGACTCAAGTGTTCAAGTTATTATGAAAACCTCATAGAGAAAATATTACCGCAGCGAGTAGGGATTTCGTAAGATTTCGTATACTATTATTTCTCAAGGTAGTCTACTTTTTTTCTGAAGACAGTAGGGTAATATGTCCATCATCTATCAATCTATCTATCATCTACCTATCATCTATCTATCTATCTATCTATCTATCTATCTATCTATCTATCTACCTACCTATCTATCTATCATCTGTCTATCTATCTACCTACCTATACTTAAGATAAATGAACACAACTCATTTCCATTAATTTGATTAAAAAACAACCCTGTCCAAAGGTTCCCTTGAAATTTTGAGTGTAATGGTTTCTTTTGAAACAAAGTAATAATAAAATGCATTTCCATATTCTTTAAAAAGTGAGATCCTGGGGCCGGCCCGGTGGCGCAAGCGGTTAAGTGCGCACGCTCCGCTGCGGTGGCCCGGGGTTCGCTGGTTCGGATCCCGGGCGCGCACCGACGCACTGCTTGGCAACCCATGCTGTGGCGGCGTCCCATATAAAGTGGAGGAAGATGGGCACAGATGTTAGCCCAGGGCCAGTCTTCCTCAGCAAAAAAAAGAGGAGGATTGGCGGATGTTAGCACAGGGCTGATCTCCTCACAAAAAAAAAAAAAAAAAAGTGAGATCCTACTTTCAATTTTTTGGATATATACCCAGAAGTGGGATTCCTGGCTCATATGGTAGTTCTATTTTTAATGTTTTGAGGAACCTCCATCCTCCTTTCTGTACTGACTGCACCAATTTACATTCCCATCAACAGTGCACAAGGGTTCAAATTCCTTCACATCTTCGCCAACGCTTGTTACTTTCTGTTTTGTTTTTTGTTTTTGGTGAGGGGGTGGGTAGCCACCCTAACAGGTGTAAGGTGACATCTCGTTGTGGTTTAGATTCGCATTTCCCTGATGATTAGTGACGTTGAGCCTCTTTTCATGTGCTTCCTGGCCATTTGTATGTTCTCTGGAGAAATGTCTATTAGGACCTTTGCCCATTTTTGAATCGGGTTGTTCATTATTTTTGTTGTTGAGTTTTAGAAATTCTCTATATACAATGGATGTTAATACCTTATCAGATTTATGATTTGCAAACATTTTCTCCTATTCTGGGTGTTGCCTCTTTATCTGTGGATATTGTCTTTGGATGCACAAAATTTCCTAATTTTCATGAGGTCCACTTCATCTATTTTTTCTTTTGTTGCCTGTGCCTTTGGTGTCACATCCGAGAAATCACTGCCAAATCCAGTGTCGTGAAGCTTCTGTGCTGTGCTTCCCTTTCCCCATCTAACTTGTTACCCCACATTATGAACCCTGGTGATGATTTGCCACCTAGATATTCCCTCCCTCCCCTTAAGCTGAGGTCACAGTGTCAACAGGACAACATAAATCTGATTATCATAGTCTCTGGTTAGTCACTTTTCCCTCAAACTTCGTTTCTTTAAAAGTGCTTATTAAGCCGCTTGTTGCAAATTAGATTGCATAACTGAATTTTTCAAAGTGCATGAATTTTACAACATAATTTCAGCCCCTGCTTCTGCCAGTCCTGGAAAAAAGTGGTAGGTGTACGTGAACTTGAATCTTAAAATATGAGACCTGTGTTCTAAATGAACCACCCACATGTCCCGGACAGGTATCTAAGAGGAGGTGACTTTGTTTCCTTAGCAGAACATCCTTAAGTGACACCCACTGAGTGGTGATGTTGTGTAACAGTTTCCAAGAGAGATTAAACATTGCATGACAGTGAAGTAAGTAAAAACAAAGTAACATGTTCATACATAAACTTAACCCTGGGGCCAAAACACCTTCTAAACACCTGGAAAATTATATCTTTTTTTTTTTCTGAAGGAGTACAGATACAATTTACATACTTTCCACATATGGAAACAGTAGTCTAAGTAACCCAGGTGGCTAAATTAATTGTAGATAAAGACACTGCTGCAATCGTGAATGTAATCTCGATGGAGGGAAACTGCAGATCCAGAAGGAGTCAGGTGATCTGGATCCTTCTCTGGCTTGGGTAGTTAGGAGCACAATAAAAAGAAGGAAATTATTCAGGACTGCTGTTTAAGGAACAATGGAGATAACAGATATCATTGTGCTTTTAAAGGAAATAAATTCACTGGGAGCGGTTTCCCCTTTGGCTATATAGTTCCCGTCTAATTTTATCACCCCATCGATGGCTAAATTAATTCCATGACATCCTTGCCAAGTGCCTGGCTGGACTAAATGAGTTGACTGCCTCCAGGGATAGGAGCCTGATTCTTTTCGAGGCATGTGCATTCCACATTCAGCCGGCTCTGATACCCCCAAATCCATCTCTTTGTAACTTTCTTGGGAAAGAGATATACCTCAAGGGGCCACATGGGATGTCTATGGTACTTCATCCACATGGCAGCCCTTCAAATGTTAGGAAAAAAAACAAATCCCTGTGCTTCCTGGGTTTTTCTTTCTTTAGAATAAATCCGTGTTCATGCATGTTGTGGTTAACAGTCCTTACACCTGCCTTCGCTCTTCTGCATCCTTTCAAAATAGAGCAGTCGGTGCCCGTGGTATCCAGGTGGGCCCAAGTAGGGCAGAGGGTTGTATCTGCCCCTTAGCTGATGCAGCTGGATGTCATAGTGCCTCATTCCCTCTGGGTAGGTATTTCTCATGACCAATTCTCATTGATTCAGCGGTAGGGATTTGTAAAATGTTTCAGAGCCGTTCAGTAATCTCTGCCCATCGAGTATAAAGAGGAGATAGCAAATACTGGTGTGGACTGAGTCAGGATACCTGGCTTATCCAGGTGGGCATGATATCATCACAGGGGTCCTCATAAAAGGGAGGCAAGAGGTTGAATGCTTGAAAAAGGAGAAAAACAGAGGTGGGAGTGATGTGAAGAAGGGGCCGAGAGCAGAGGAATGTGGGCACCCCTAGAAGCTGGAAAAGGCAAGAAGCGGATTCTCCCATAGAGCCTCCAGAAGGAACGCAGCCCTGCCCACACCTTAATTTTAGGACTTCGATATCCAGAATGGTAAGAGAATAAATTTGCGTTGTTTGAAGCCACTAAGTGCATGATCATCTGTTACAGCATCCCTAGGAGACTAATGCATGTGAATCCTGCCATTCAATGTAGGCTACAAGATAAATCATGCTCAGGCCCTTTGCACCTACTGGTCTCACTGGTAGAAACTTCTTCCTCCAAATGCTGAATGGTTTATTCAGACAACACCTCCTCAGAGAGGCTTTCCTGCTCCCCTTCTTTACAAAACAACTCCCTCCCTTTGCCCTTATTTACTTTTGGAAACAGCCGTTAACACTTAAATTCAGGATTTATTGCACAATACCTGAGTGCTTCCAGCAAAGTGTGAGCTTGATGGCATTTTCAGCGTTGACTCACTGCTGTTTGTAATATGGCACCAAGAGCCATCAGTACCTATGAGATGAAGAAATGAGCACGGCCAAAGTTTAGGGGGTCCAATGAAGGACAGAGAGAGCCAGAAGGCTCTGTTAGGGAAAGAGCAGAAGCACATCTCTTACAATTGGAAACCAGGATCAGAAGATACTCACCCACTGGATGTGTGTCCTTGATTCTGAGACACGAGCCGCAGGGCGAAGCTCCTTCGACCCATGGTTCTCAGACTCAGATGCACAGTGACATCACCGCGTGCTTTGGGAAATGCCCACGCCTGTGGTCCTGCCCAGAGATTCCAGCTTCAATGGTCCTGGGTGTGGTCTGGACCCTGGGATGGTAAAAGTTCTCCAGGTGACTGCAACAATCCACGTATGGATGTGGTAATACCCAGATCCCAAGATAGAAACCAAATTACAGTGAATGTCAAATTGGCTCAAGATGCAGGAGAGGGGAACGCAAGAGATCAGGGAAGATGGAAAAGTCCTGAAAAAGTAGATCTTTCGTATCAAGATGTTCATATTTTCCATCTACAGAGTAAAACAAACTCAGCTTTTAAGTTGAGTTAGACAAGTGTGTGAGTGCGTGTGTGTACATGGTTATTTATGCCTTAAGGACTTAAATGTTGTTATACAATCAATTTATATTTCTGAAATAAAGAAAACATGTACAAAGTTCCTCACAGAAAGTAATTTTCTTTTATCTGAAGCCAACTGAGTTTTTTGGCTATGTGTTCAGACATAAGGGGGACAGGCAGAATTTTAGTTGTCCAAGACAGTTGTAATGAATGGAAATGGAAAGTAATGAAGGGGACATTTAGTGGGCAGCCGGTATTTGCCCATTAACTCCCAAAGACAATGGTAAATATTTTTTCCGTGCAATTCCATCCTAAGGAAAGCCTGTAATTTAATTCCAAGAAGCCACCGAGAAAATCATGATGTCCCAAGAGATGCAATAGAAACAAAACTTTGGGACCCTAAACAATGGTGGGTTGTGTCTGCATCCAATGTCTACACCACTAGAAGACTGAGGGGAAATCGAGGGGCATATGTGAAGCTCATGCGTGGAACCACATGAAGGAAATCATTCTGATGTGCCAAGTGAGACTTTTGCAATTGGAAGGAGGCGTTGCTTCAGTTTATTCCCCTGAGAAAGATTATGGAGAGAAGAGAAGCATGAAGGAAAAGAATATGTCGCCTCTGCATGGGAAGAACTCTTTGAAAAATATTTATAGATATTCTCTGGATGTTCCAAGGAAACAGATGCATAAGATGTAGATTTGTCCATGAACATTTGATGTGATAAAAGGAGACCCTTTGAATGGAATGGTCCCGTGCCCAATTGGAGGACAGTTGGTCGCTAAGCCAACCAGGATTGCCCCATGTTTCCCATCATCCATTTGAAAGGCTGACACTGGTCTTGTCTGTCCCATGTTGAATGACACGCTACTATATTAACATTCACTCACATAAAATACTGAAAGCACTAAGTAAATAAGACTGGAAAATGCAACAGGAAATGTTATTCTTTCTCTCTTCCTAATTTTCTCCCTTTTAACCTCCTTCTGATTGTATGAAGTAACACGTCATTATTTTAATTCTAATTTGGGCATCTCCTCCTATTCATTGTGTGAGTTTCTTGTGATTGTTGTAACAAATGACCACAAACTCAGTGGCTTAAATCAATGCACTTTATTATCTTACCCTTTTGGAGGTCAGAATTCCAAAGTGGGTCTTGCTGGGCTAAAATCAATGTATTTTAGGCAAGGCAGGACCTCATTCCTTCTGGAGGCTCCAAGGGAGAATGTGTTCTTGCTTCTTCCAGCTTCTAGGATCCACCCACATTCCTTGGCATGTGGTCCCTTCCTCCATCTTCTGGGCCAGCAATGTTGGGTCCAACACTTCTTACGCTGCTTCCTCTGTGGTTCTCTCTCTTCAGCCTTCTTCTTCCACTTATAAGAACCCTTGTGATTCCATTGGGCCCACCTGGATAAGCCAAGATCATCTCCTTATTTGAAAATCACCTGATAAGCAACCTTAATTACATCTGCTACTTTAATTTCCCTTTGCCATGGAATGTAACGTATTCACAGTTTCTGGGGATTGGGATGTGGACGTCTTTTGGGGGAGGGATTATTCTGCCTACTACTTTCAATTAAACTGTATGGGCTTCCCCTTCTAACAGCTATCTCTCCCTGACCACCGACTCTTTTTTTTCTTAGATTTCCTTTTTGTTCTAATAGGCATTCTTTGCATATTATAGATATTAATTTCTTGTCAGGTTGATACACCGTGTGTGTGTGGGTGGGGAGGTACTTTTCTGCCTGGTTTCTAAGATATTTTTCTTTCGTCCCCAAATTCAAACACTTAACTAGGATACATCGACACACTCTTTTCTTTCAGTCACTTTCATCTGGGACTAATTAAGAACTGAATTGCCGGAAAGATCAGTGTTATAATTATTTTTAAAATGAAATTATGGTATTTTGCAGATGTTAGAAAAATGCAATTGATTCATTTCAAAGAACTCCGTGCATTCATTTGATTCTCTTAGCCACCCAAGAATTTATTTTGTAGGTACCATATCCTCAGAGGATCGCTCACAGTGGAGACTGAGGCCAAGGCTTCTGTGCAAGTCATTTATTTGGGAATGGAGAGCCAGGAACAAGAATTCAGGAAGAGGGGATAAAGTAGAAGGAGGGAAGGCCAATTTGAGGACACGTTAGTGGATTAGCCACCAATGCTGGCAACTGAATCTGGCCTTGCAGAGTTTACGAGGATTTTAAATAATCTCAAGATTCTGTTCCCAGAAGATGAAAGAGGAGGTTATTTATCCATCTCTCTGCAACTCCCATTGGTCCAGGATGGCTCCCCCTCCCTTCTAAATGTGCATTCCAGAGAGCTGGAAAGATTTCCATGACAGCTGAGTGACTGCAGCCAGGCTGGATTCTTGGGAAGCTGGTAAAACAGCAGTGGCTGGAGGCATAAGAGGATTTAAGAGGGTTTGACGTGGTGGACAACTGTTGTTTGATAGATTGCCAAAGAGTAGATCTTCTGTAGCATTTAAAACAATAATAATAACAGCAATAATCATTATTACCTTTTTTATAATTAATGGTGCTCTAGGGTTCTCATTACTTATGTGCTTTTTTTTTCCCACAATGCAATGACCTTATCTGCATTCTGGGGCAGCATTTCCCCATGGGTCCCACTACCCCACAGCACCCTATCCTCACAACATGGTCCATTCAACATGGATTCTACGATCAAATACACTTTAGAAATGTTGGATGTATTACCCTTGTTGGCGATTCATAACCTTGTTAGCTAATGCTGTGTAACAAATTACCCCAAAACTGAGTGGCTTAAAGCAACACACGTCTCATAGTTTCTGTGGGATAGGGATCTGAGAACAAGTTGACACAGCTTAGTCAGGTCTTACAGCTAAGGGTCTCAGGAGGTTGCAATCAAGGTGTTGGTGGGGGTTGCATTCATCTCGAGGCTTGGGGGAGCATCCTTACTCACACAGCTGTTGGCGGGATTCAGTTCCTCACTGGCTATTGTCTAAAGGCATCCCTCCATTTCTTGCATGTGGAGTTCTCCATTGGGAAGCTCCAATGTGGTGGCTGGCTTCCCTCTTTATTTGCCTATGGGGATCTCTGATCTTTATCCTAGTCTCTCATTCAGGCAAGAATCCTGTCTGGGTACCCCAGATTTCATGAGACTTTCAACACCAGGAGCAGCAGATCAGCTTCTAAAGTACATAATTCACTTTCATCCAGTTCTCCCCAGAGCTTCTAGCATTGTGCTCTCTGCCTTGAAGCTCTTTTATCATCCAGTAGAAGTGTTATTTTTGGAAGACAGTCTCTGTATAATCTGTCCCTGATTCTGCATGCTCCAGATCCTATCCTCCGACGTAGCTGCAGCATCAGCACTTTCCAAAGTTGGGAGATAATTTGATTACTGCCATGCCTCCGTCGTTGTGGTTTCATGAGCTGCCAGCAGCTGCACATGAAGGCACATTGAAGGATGTGCTGATAAATACCTGTGTGAAATTGGTGACTGGATCAGCCACTGGAATCTGTGAAAGGGCCGTGTTCACTTTATGCATCTCTCTGCCATATATAACATCCCAAGAAAGTGGTCCGTTCTGGAATCCAGTAGGAGGAAAAGATTTGCTTCCTCTTAAACATAGTCACATTTCCTTTTCTTAAGCATTGAAATTGGTGTCTGACTATGTTCCTTCTCTATTTAGACTGTCAGAAAGCACACGTACATTACCATCTATGTTCATCCTCGTGGGTTCATTTTTGATCTATTCCATCACCCTGGTTTTCTATTCTTCATTCGTAATCTGTATTCCATAACATCCTATTTGCAGTTGCATTTTATTATCTTGTGTAATTCTCTTTTCTCTTGCATCATCCCTCTCCTGCTCTTCAAAGGACAAGGCAAGATTTATATGTTGACTAACAACAAAGAGATCACTACAACTACAAATTACCCTCCACTTGGAGCAGTTCTGATGGCACATGCCATTTGGTTAATGGTCCTGATTTTATTGAGCTCTGAGGGTGTGAAGTTTCCCATAGGCTTGCACAAGGCAGATTCTCAGAGCTCAACAACTGGCTTGAGTTTTTCCATTCCTACTCTCTGTTTGTAGGAGGTTATAAAACAGATGCTAATGTCCACTTCATATTTAGTATGTTCAACAATTGTGAAATGTGTCATTTCCCCAGATTTGTAAGAGTTTCAGTGCAACGAAGACTGAATTTACTCGACTAATGTGCATTATATTCATTGCCTAATATATTAGGGTTCTCCAGAGAAACAGAATCAACAGGATGTGTGCGTGTGAGCGTGTTTGTGTGTATATATGTGTGTGTGTGTGTGTGTATATATATATATGAGAGAGAGAGAGACAGAGTGACAGAGAGGGATTTATTTTTTAAGAAATTTGTTCACACGATTGTGGAGGCTTGGCAAGCCCAAAACTTGTAGGGTAGACCAGCACGCTGGAGACCCAGGAAAGAGGTGATAGTGAGGCTCAAGGTCAAAGGTCCTCTGCTGCAAAATTTCGTCTTCCTTTGGAGTCTTCTGTCTTTTTTCTCTTAAGGCCTTCAACTGATTGGACAAGTCCCACCCACGTTATGGAGGATGATCTGCTTTACTCAAAGCGTACTGATATAAATGTTAATCTCATCCAAAAATTACTTTCACAATGACATTTTGACTAGTGTTTGATCAAATATCTGGGTACTGTGGCCCAGCCAAATTGAGACATAAAGTTAATATCTGAAGATGAAAATGTTTTTATATTCCGACTTCCACTTTATTTGCTTGACAAGCCCCTTCTGTTATAGGACACCTTCTGGGCTTCAATCAAATCCTCCCAGGTTCATCTCTTATCCCAGTTACTGCTGCAATGGCCAGTTCCCAGAAACTTCAGCCACTTTCCCCAGGGTGTCCCCTGACAGTCCAGTCTCAGGTGTGTGGGCCATACCTTATCTTCCAGCCACAGTGCTTCTCTGTGGATTCCTCTCTTTTTGTGGGTAGGCAAGCAAGACCTAGAAGTGCAGGGGACATGATGCCTCGTGGGATTTACAAGCCGCTAGAGAAACGACTAACGCTTCCTCCCCTTGGGTGGACAGTTCTGAAGCACATCTCTCAAGGCCACCCTTCTGAAGGTCCCGTCTTCTGCACCAAAGACCAATTTCACAACACGATCTCATTTGCCTTTTACTTTCTTCCCGGTTCCACCTCGCAATCCTTCCCCACTTTGACCTGGAACCACTCGGCAAATAAAGTTTCTGCTCACAAATCCTGCTTCAGAGGAGCTTAGGCCAAGATATCCCGGGGTGAGCATTTCTTAAGTTGAAAAAAGTAAGAAGAAAAATAAATGTGATGATTCCTGTAGTCAAGAATGCTAGACTAAAACTGAAATCTTAGCACTGAGTTTAGACATGACAGGAAGTAGGAATATTGGGCCCACCTGCCTGAACTAGACAGAGGGTTTGAACCAGCTTATGTGAAAAGTAAAATTGGATAATAAAGTAGTCAGAATATGTGGACAGTTTTGGACTGTGTGGGTGTTTTTGTTGGGGGAGAGTAATATGTGTGCCCTATAAATAGGAAGATGAATATTGTCTCAAGGAGCTTGGAATCTAGTAGGGTGGATATTCCCATGACAGTCTATGTGGATAGATATGTAGGTAGATTGATAGATAGGTAGATAGACAGATTGATGGGTAAATGATAGATAGATGATAGATTGATAGATAAGTACATAGATGGATGGATGGCTGATAGATAGACAGATAATAGATGATAGACAGATAGATAGATAGATAGACAGATAGAAAGATACATAGATAGATAGATAGATAGGTAGATAGATAGATAATACATGATAGATAGATACATAGGTCATAGATAGATAGATAGATAGATAGATAGATAGATATAGATGATAGACAGATGGATAGATAGATGATAAACAGATGGATAACAGATAGATAGATATCCATTAATAATAAATTAATTTATTATTTATCAATTAACAAACAAATATTTATCAATTTATAATTTATCAATTAATAATAATAAAATACAATGCCACGTGCTGACCAAATACTGCACACAATGCATGAGAGAGAGAGAAGTTTCTCCCGGTCGGAATGCTGGGCTCCATGAGAAACAGGGATTCTCTACAACGGGGCAGGGGTGACCCCATTTCATACTAAATCCTCATGCATTGATTTATCCAAATCTCCACTTAAAACCAGCTAGGACCTACATGACGTTGGTATTGTCATAGATCTGTGAGAGAAAGGAGGAGGGAAGAGATGGCGTAGGTATAGAGAAGCCAAACCAAGCCCAGAGTGTTCACAAGAATAGAAGCCATCTTTTCTCTTCGCTTTATTTTACTAAATAGCCAAGAGTGTGAAGAACATGGGTTGGTGAGGCAAGACCAGATGACAGAAGGAAAAGATAACCTGCCTTGAATGACATCGTGAGTGCCGAGTGGTTAGGGCGAGGAAGGGTTTTGACATCCAGAAATAAACTCACCAATATGTGTTTGTTCTTAGGTGCCATGAAACAAACAGACGTTAGCATCTGCTCATTCTACAGCCACTGTTTCTTTAGTGAGGGGAGAAGGTACTCTGATCTATTGAGATGGTACCAGCAGCAAGGTTGGCTCAGGGCCAAGTGATGGACTGGGCAGAGTTTCCCAGAATGCCTTGTTCCTTCTTCACGACAATTGATCCCAACAGGAGTGCCTCGTTCCTGGAGCTCTATGCCTCCAGATGGCTGCCCCGGCCTCCTCCCAGGGGGGCACAATCCTGGACTCCCCTGCTTTCTGAGGTATTGAAGATGCAGAGTTCCCTATATTCATGGTAGCATTGCCCCCATGAACAAGACTTCAGTTCAATTTGATTTTCTGATGAACAATATTTTTTTAAGTATAACAATATCCAACATATTTTGTGGGTCATACTTAGACTAAAAAATTATCGGTTGTTAATCAGAAACTCACCTTTCGCTGGACACCCTGTTTGTTGCATGTGACAACTCTACCATTGGCCATTGCATTTTGAGAAGTAAAAGATAAGTGAGTTGATATTAGACCGAGTATCTGACTCTTTAGCCTCAATAGAATTATTATTACTATTATATTGATTTCTTGTGATGCAAGAACTTCCCTGTTTACCTCAAATCCCACCAGTTTGGGCATTGCTCTAATAACCACGCAAAGTCACACCTGGTTGCCTAGTCTTGTTCATCTGCTCTTTCTTCTTCCTTCTCCAGGTCAGGATGCTAACAGGCAAAGACAAAGCATTGAACCCAGAGGAAATAGCGACTTTTCTTTGAAAGTAGCAATACAGACTGAATGTATTTTAAAAATGCATCTCCATATGTGATACTAAAGTATTCATCCTATCCTCGTTTGATCATTTTCAGCCTCGTGCTTCTGGATGTTTTTAAAGTATGTTCTTTGCATTTGCGAACTATTACATGACTAGCATTTGGAAAATAAAAGTGGCATCAGTTCAAAAGACTTGAATGTCTTTACTTGACGCTTAAAGACCCAAGGAATCTTTTGGATCTTTAATTCAACTAGATCCAAAAGGGAAAAAAATGTCATTTTTAGAAATTTTTATTTAAACTGTTTTTACAGAGAACACAGCCTGGAAAAAAATAATCTGCAATGATTTTACTATAATAGGATACACCATAAATGCAAAACATAACACATTTTAACTGGATAATGCAAATGCTGAATATTCATCACAAGCAGAAGACAGATTAATGGAAAGGAGGCTGATCCGTGATCTGTAGCATGTCAGTGCCTAAAGAATTTATTTTTTAACTCAATAGAGCCAAGCAATTGCAACTACTTATATAATTTTGACAAAGACCTTGAAAATTGCAGCCACTTAGAGCAAATGTATATTTTAACTGTCACTAAGCAGGTAGATTAAAAGAAGGAAAAAGTCGTGGTGAAAAATATATTAGGATCAAAAACGTTTTTAATTGAATGAAGCAGATGACAAGTGGCCATACCCTAAATTGCTCCACATCTTGGAAGACAAATGCAAAAAGGAAGCCAATTTCCAAATTAAAAAATAAAGCCTTAGGCGAAAGAATGTCTCCTTTTTTTTTTCCTTTATTCTTTGTAAGCTGTGCGTACTCTCTCAATTACTGATCATGTGGGAATTTGCGGTTGCAAATTGTTAACATATAATTTGTTTCTAAGATTCCACATGGTGCCCTGGAATTGCAGTAGATGCTGTTTTGGGGTTTAGCTTTCGGTCAGCAAAAAGAAAAAAAAAAAATGATGAACCATAGAAGAACTCTTTCTCAATACTGTTTACTTTGAAAGAGATTTAAGGTTCCTTTCTGCCTCGTCCTTTATCCAGCATTAAATTAAAGGGTGATGAGAGCAAGCATCTATTAAAGAGATCTAAAACAGAAATTAAAAGTGTAGACGTAATATCTAGGCACGCGAACAGCGTTCTGTGAATGCGTTTCATAGATGGACTGCTTGCTCAGAGCTTCTTAATATAAAATTGGTACTTTCTAATTTCGGTGTATATGGTATCATCTGCAGTGCTTTGTAAGAAGAAAAGCCCATAATACAAGGATCTGAGCAATCCTCCTAGACCAGTACTTCTAAAGCTTTAATGTTCATATGAATCACCCAGGGACGATCTTGTTGTGATGCAGATTTTGGCTCAGCAGATTTGGAGGGGGTGGGGAGGCAAAATTCTGCATTTGCAACAGCTCCCAGGTAATGCCGATGATGCGGATCTGTGGACCACACTCGGAGTAGCAGACTCATTAAGTCAGAATCTCCAGGAGCAGAATCCAGCACTGGATTGGTTCTTAAACTCTCCAGGTAATGTTAATATGCAGTTGGGTTCGAAAAATCCAGATTTACGCAGACGCCTGCGTTTTCCAGAAGAGGAGAATGGAGAAGAAGATCTAGTGCTCTTCGGGCTTGGCCAAGTTCGCATAACAGCAGAGTGGAATGATGGAAACCGCAGCCTGCTTCCCTGACTCCGAGGTTTTCATACCTGATTCTTCACCATCCCAGCATCCTTGATCTGAAGATCTTTGATCGATTTAAAAAAAAAAAAAACATCAGAAACTAATGACTGAAGGGCTACAAATTCGAGTGGAGGAAATTCCATCACAAATGTAGTCTTTCCATTCCTCCTTTGGTGCCAAGTGGGAAGAGGGCATTCTTCATCCTTGAAGAAAGGAGGAGGAGGCAATATGATGGTGAGGCAGGTGGTAATAAGGATTGTGGGGGAGGAGAGAAGACAGACAGACAGAAGGTGACAACAGAAGCATTCGATCAGGCTGCACTGGCCTCCAGTCTACACAAGAGACACCCCTACAGAGTCATGATGTTCATTGGGACGACGCCATCCATTCCTTCCCCCGCCATATGCGTTCCTTGACACGCCCACTCAACTTCATCTGAAAGACACTATTATCAGTGCCAAATATGTTTTGTGTTTTTTCCAAAACAAAGTTCCTGAAGAGCCATGGGAGCCAATGCTGTCTGAAATCCTATCATCAGCAAGCCGGGAAATCAGTCTGAACACTTCTTCCTCGTGAGGGCAGCTCAGAGAGATGGACAATTTCTCACCACTCAAGAAAGGTAAGACAGCCAGGGATAAAGAGAAGAGGGCATAGAGCTTCAGCCTGCGTCGTCTCTTTGCAACTGAGCAGCACAGGGAACATACAGGGCCGTCCAGAGCTCTGTAGTTCTAGAAACAAACAATTTCTTTTTCACAGCTACTAGGGCTTCAGGAGAACATGAGAAGCAGATTTGCACAGATTCTCTTGTTGAGGAAATTTACACTAAGGACTATCCCGGCACCTTCTAGAAACCACCAATGAAAGTACCACGAGAGATATCATCGATTCAAAATTGAGGGGGTCTAAGAGTCGGTTCCTCTTCCAGCCCCACTCCTGGTTTGTGATGGAACAAAGTCACAACAGTTTTTAGTGCATATTCACCCATAATAAGCTCTCCCTACTTGAATGGAATCACCGTTTTTCTTCAGTTAGATTCTCCTACTTGGAGAGAGATTAAATAGAAAAAAAACAAAAAAAAATTTCTAGCAAAAAGTTTCTGTTTCATACAAAAAAGCGCCATTTATTTATATCTTGAAAGAACTCCAAGATCCTGATGTGAAAAGAAGAAAAAATAAAAGCCCACATATAATGATTATGCTGAGCCCTGAAATGCTCTGTTGTGTAGACCGGTGGTTAAGTCTCAGAGACCAAGCCAAATCCTGAGTTCAGACTCCAGCTCCCAGATGGATAATCATAATAGTCCCGACTCACTGGTTTCAGAAAGATAAAGTCTGTGAAGCAATTAGCAGAGGCTCTAGCACACAGGGAGCATTCATTGATATTATCGTGATGACTTTATATACTTTCGTTTCTGTACAATGGAGAAATGGGTTCATTGCCCTGTTTCTCATCATTTCTCACCAATTGGACAATTAGCTCTTCATTTTACTTCTTAGTATTCCAGACACACTATCTCCTGACAAGATGCTGAAGCCATGAGATAATTTAAGATCCATGTGTAGAAGGAGGTAGGGCCACTGGGCTGTGAACGTGTCCCCCAGGGAATTGGAGAATTTCACATGCAAAAAAGAAAATTACCAGCAACGTGAAGACTAGGAAATCATGATTTGTTATAATCCATTGCTCTTGCCAGAAATGATATCAGCCAGCAGCATTTTAGGTAAAAGATGTGTAGCAGTTTCATCGTCAAATGTGTCCAATGCATCTGTTGGAATTCAGAGAGCCAGTTCATGGAACGGAAGTCATGTCCCTGGTTGTACACCAGAGCTGTCTCTTGGTTTTGTCGTCAAAGACCTCTGGTGGACTACGCCAGCCCACTCTATCTGCATGAGCAAGCCTGATCGCTGGCCAGGCCTACCTCACTGTCTAGACGTGGAGATAATTGCTGATTAGACCCAAGTGTGGAGTCTTTGAAGGGATGCCAATTGCAAACGTAAGGCTCCAGATCACGCTCACCGCATCTCACCTCCAGTCCACACAGTGAGCTGACTTAGAAGGGCTTCTTTTGAGGCAGGGAACGTTATTCCATTGCCGTGAAATTTCATTTGCAATCTAAAACGGCATACCTCCTCAAGCTTTGAGTTTTTTGTGTGGGTTTTGTCCTATTCACCCTAATAAGCACTTCCTCATATATGGGTGGTTGGATGTATTTGACAGAAATGTAAACTTAGGCATGGCTTGAACTCAATTGAATTTGCACTTTATTGGTTGCTCTAAAAATACCACCATTTTCATGTTGAGTTTTCTTGTATTTCAAAAGGGCTCAGGACTTATGAGTTTCTATAGCCCTAACCAAGAGAGTCACATTTCCTGTTCAATTTTTCTAATTTACTCTTGAATCCTTTCTGTGACCGGACAGTTGATATTACTAAGAATTGGTTCAATGACTATTTCTTACAGATTACTTATGAATGGCAGCCTTTGTTGCTAATGGGAAGGGAGATGCACAAAGTACATTAATTTCTAGAAGTCTGAGTTCGTTGCCATGAACTCTCTGTGCCCAACTTTCAAAACTCTATAAGCCATCTTTGTTTTAAAGTTAACTTTTACATGATTTAAAGATAATGAATCTAAGCTGAAAGTGGAAAAAAATATGAAACAAATACGTTGATGTGAGCTGTCATGGTTTTCATCAACATTGTAAAGACCTGGGAAGAGGTACAACCTCCTGCTCAAATATGGAGATGATGTGTACAGGTATGACCATTGCATGGGTGCATTAGTGTCCTGTGGCTGCCATAGTAAAGGGCCACAGATGGTGCGGCTTAAACAACAGACATTTATGGTCTCACAGTCCTGGAGGCTGGAAGTCTGAGATCCAGGTGTGGGCAGGGCTGGTTCCTCCTGAGGCCTCTCTCCTTGGCGTGTAGAGGCCGTCTTCTCCCTGTGTCCTCGCATGGTCTTCCCTCTGTGCGTGTCTGTGTCCTCATCTCCTCTTCTCATAAGGACACCAGTCCTATTGGATCAGAACCCACCCTCATGACTTCATTTAACCTTCATCACCTCTTTAAAGATCCATCTCCAAGTACAGTCACATTCTGAGGTCCTGGGGGTTAGGACTTCAACATGAGAATTTGGAGGACACAATTCAGCCTATAACAATGGGGTAAAAGGCAACTCCATTTTTGTCTTCTGCTAGTTCTTTTCAATTTATTTAAGTAAAGAAAACTTTCCCTGTTGCTATTTAAAAACTCAGTGGGTCGCCTGGATTTTTTCTTTCTTAAGTAACAGATGGTCCAACAATCATCTCACGTCACAAAATACAGTCTCAATTTGGAAAAAGTAAAAGTGTCCTACGTGCACTATTAACAACACTTCAGAATTCCCCTCTGGCCACCATGGTCTGTGATTGATGCTTTGCTGACTTGGGGAAACCATGTCGCAGGGTTGATGCTCTCTTCATTCTTCAGCTGCTGGCTGCTCGTTATCACCCCTTCCAGAGTTGGGGTGAAGGACATGAAGGGGCAAGGCAGCAAAGTCCTGACCTAGCTGGTGAATGGTTCCAGGTTGCATTCCACCTTCCAACCAGACCTGCATCTCTTGTGGGATCTCTTGTGGGAAGCTGTGCCGTAAAAGGGTAACTCATTGGGAATGGGTTGTCCAAACCCCACACCTTCCAAACAAAGGTTTTGTCCTTGACTGGCTCCTATTTACCTATCCTTTGGAGATGGGTCTTTAAAGAGGTGATTAAGGTAAAACGAGGTGATTTGAGTGAGCCTTAATCCAATAGGACTGAGGTCCTTGTAAGAAGAGGAGATGAGGACACAGACAGGCACAGAGGCACGACCATGTGAGGACACAGTGAGAAGATGGCGTCTACACGCCAAGGAGAGAGGCCTCAGGAGGAACCAGCCCTCCCCACACCTGGATCTTGGACTTCCAGCCTCCAGAACTGTGAGAAAATACATGTCTGTTGTTTTAGGCCCCCAGTCTGTGGTTAGTAGAAGATGAAATTGGAGTTGCTGTGTTATGGCAGCCCTTGGAAACTAATAAAAACATAAAAGTTGGAGTGCAGAGCCACATCTTAAAGCACTAAGATCAGTTACTCACACAGTTAAGCTCCCTGAGCAATGGTTTTGCTTTGTATGGATTCATCATTTAATCTTCATAACCCTTTATTGACCTGCAGAAGCGTATGTATGCACTTAACGTAAAAATCTGTCCGATATGCATCAGCATCACAGGGAGCCAGCCCTAGGTCTGGGGGAATTTGGGGACTGCCTTCCTGGCTCAGTTATGTCACCCAGAAAGTTTCTCCAGCTCACCACACTCTCTCCGATCAACTGTCACATGTTGAAATTTCACCAGGAAAGAATCCTCAGTTTGCAGGTTTGTATTTAAAGGAAATGTGCCCTGGAAGAGATAAAGGGATAAACCAGAATGAGTTGTCAGTTGGCTGAATGCAAAGTCATTCTGTGTGAGTGGGGAATGGAAGGAGAGAGAAGGAAGATGTGCACAGAGTGTGGGAGGAGAGAGCAGGGGAGGTGGAAAGCAGGGAGAGGAAGGGAAGAGAGGGAAAGAAGAGGCTTCAGGGCAGAGGAAGCATGAGTGGGAAGAGAGAGAAAGGCAGGGAGGAACCACACAGTGACTTTGACTACAGCTTTTCTGTTCCTGCTGCCAGAGTTCTCAAGTTTCCTCTGCCCATCCCCGGAGCTTCTGAATCTCTCCCTTCCGTGCTTTATCCACCGCGTGGGAGGCCAGTTTCCTCTCCAGAAACTTGCTCCCTCCAGCCGCAGCCAGATTCTCGCCCGCAACATTTCCTGAGGCCTCTGAGACACCAAGAGATCACGATGCAAAAATCTCATCCTCCCTGAGGTCTTTCATGAAACAAGAGCGTCTCACCTCCTTCTCTGGGATTTCCTTGGCAGATGATGGGTGCCAACTCTTCACCCTCCCCTCCGAGACCACGCTGTCTGTGTCTTTTCCTCCCAAGAGGACTGTCTGCTGACCACACACTGACCACAGGGTGGATGGCCCGAACCATCTGGACAAGAGGTCCTTCAAGGCGGTCCAGCCTCGTCAGCAGGCTAGGAGTGGAAATCATATTCGCAGTTCAGCCGACGTGCAGAGAATTTGCTGAGCCGGGCAGTTCCATCCAGGGAAACAAAACTGCTTCCCACTGAACCGAGTTTTTTTTTTTTTTTTTGACTTTCCAGACTTCTTCTGGAACATATCATACTTCTTTACTGAAAGTGTAAATACATATTTTTAGGAATGGTGTTCTGCTTTTCATTGACTTGGTGGCTTCTTGGAACTTTCAAAAAAACAGGCTGCCTTTTCAAGTTGGTCATGCCATGCAATGGAAGATATCTGTCTTTGCATATTAATGATTTCAGTTCCAGGCTTTAAAGAAAAATACCTCAGGGGAGATAAGAGACACGCAGATTGTGCTTCTGTCAGCAAAATGTAATTCACAATTTACTGCTGAATTGAAACCCTGTGTACTGGTAAGAGAAATAATAGGAAAGAGTTTATTTCTAGTGGTGTGAGAGGTATAGCATATCATAAGTAGATGATATGCAATGACGTAGAAGCATGGCTAAGTAAGTATAGTGAACAATATTCTTGGAGTTGTTGATACTCAAAGTCCTATTTCTCTACCCCCTTCATCCTCAGACACGATCTGAAGTTGACCCTGACCATCCTCCCCCATAACTCTCGATGAGCTCATGACAATTCAGTTAACATCACTTAACCCAAAGAATGCATTTAGACCTTCACCATCTTCACTGAGCAGTTGTGTTGGAGCTCCTCAAGGGTGTCTCCTAGGCTATTTCCTCTTATACTACTCACCTTTCTAAGTTTTATCATTGGATGTCCTTGGTTTCCATCACCATCTCTAGACTTGTCATTCCAAACTTGTGTTTCCAGCCCAGATCTTGTCTAGACATTCCAGACCCCTATATTTCATTTCATCTCCAACATTTCATCTCCAATACCTTAGAGGTCGTTAAACTCATCAAGACCAAAAAACAAACATGCGTTCCAGCCTTGGAGGTCCAGTTCCACAAGCCTGAAACTTAGAAGACTTCATTCCTCCTTGTCCGATCCATCGCCAACCCTCATGGATGGCTCTCATTTCTCTGCATGTCTCCATCTCCGTCACCATCAGTCTAGTGGAAACTGCCATCATCTCTCACCTGGACACTTTATCTGCTTCCTAGGAGGCCACCCTGTGGGCCCACTCCCATCCATATTCTCTGCCCTGCAGCCACAGTGACCTTTCCAGAATTCCGCTCTACTCGAGGAAGCCCTGCCTTCTTCAACCTTTTGACTGCTTGCCATTGTTCTTACATTGAATGATGTCCTTGACATGGTCCACAGGACTCTATGCTCTGGTCCTTCCCTCCATCCCTGGTTTCATTTCTCACCTCTCTCCCCTTTCCAGATGCCCTCTAGTCACACTGGCTTCCCCCACTTCCACCTCTATCTTCTGGAGATCCTCTGGACATACTGTGTTTCCCAGTAACACCCTAAAACATAGTCGATCCATCTCTGACCTCCTGGATCAACCCACTCACTATGTTATACATTCTTTTAGCATCACGTTCATTTCCATCCTAGCACCTACCGCAGTCTGTAATTATACAGCTATTTGTCTGATTTTTTTTTTATTACTCTCTGCCTCCACTAGACGGTGACTTCCATGAGCACGGTTGTCTGGTTGTGTTGACTCCTCAATCCCCATCACCAGCTCTGTGCCTGGCATCTAGCAACAAATACACATAAACAAATGGATATGGATACTGTACTACCAAGCTATTTAAAGACTTAGCTACCAGGAAGCCTGTCTTGGACGAGGAAGTTAAACAGGAAACTCTATCCCCCAGGAGCCATAGTTCTGGCTCCTCCTGCTGATTTTAAAAAACATCCTTGGGCAGCTCACATAGCATGGTTCACACAAATGTCTAAAGATGTTCCTTATTTAGCTCATGGGAACAAATTTAACGTAATGATGTTTTACTCTTTATGTTTGTTTCACTTCTAAACATTGGAATTCTGAGGATAAGGACTCTTCTCGATGCATTTCTTGTCTCAACTCATATTAATCCTGGTAACTGCTTTATCTGGTTTATGATCTCAGGCTGTGAAGCATGTTCTGATCTGTTTTCTCAAGGAACAAGGACTCAGTTCAAGATGCCTAGTAGGGAATGAGGCAATAAATGAATACTAACTAGCATTCTTTCTTCCCTTAGGTTAAATAATTAATTTGGAAAGAAAAATACTTTGATTAACCATTGCCTTCTGGATATATCTCTAAGTGATGCATTACGACTGTTTTATTTTCCCAATTGCTGCAAAGGCAGTGTTTTAGAGACTCTGGTAAGACAGTAGGTGAAAAAGAGGGTGGTTTGTGTATGTATACTTGCATATGGAATTCCATCAACATTAGAAATGTGTGTCCTCTGTATTTGGTTTGGATATAACTCCATGGCATGAGAATAGGCTCATTGCATTCAACAATGAGCACCATCTCAAACCCCAGGAAACACAGAGATGAGGATAATTTGTACACATACCTTGGGCCAAGTCTTTGGCATAGAGGATCTCACGGAATCCTGTCTGAAGCCCAACAAAGTCCAAAGATATTTAATAAAAATAATTGCTCAAGAATTGAAGTCCACCAGACTGCAAATCCTTGCTTTATCTGGTAGGCATTAATGATACCGTCTGCAATCCCAAGGAGCTCTGTGTTGAAAGGAGCCAGAATAGAGAGACAGGTGGACGATTCACCCAGGGAAGTACAAGGCAAGTTGAGAACTCAGTGCCTGGGGTCTAACTCAGCTGATTCAGAAGACTCAAGCTTTGAAAAAAGTAATTGAAAAGCTCAGGTCATTACAAATAGAGAAAAATGTTCAATTTGCATGAGACAAGTTAGCTTTTTGTTTAAGACTTCATTTTTTTTTTACAGCAGTTCTTGGTTCACAGCAAAACTGAGAGGAAGGAACAGAGAGTTCCCATATACCCCTTGCCCATTACCCACATGTACAGCCTCCCCCATTATCAACAATCCCCATCAGATGGTACATTTGTTGCAATTGATGAACCTGCAATTGACACATCATCACTCAAAGTCCGTAGTTGACATTAAGGTTCACTCTTTATGTCGTACATTCTATAGGTTTGGACAAATGTACAACGGCATGTATCCACCACTAATTATCTTTTTAATTTAAAAAAAATAGATTTTTAAAAATTCCCATGAAGCTAGTATATGAATCAATATGAAATAACAGATTTAATTTTGGTCCCTACATATATAGGTACCTTTAGTATGCAATATTGTGCTAGATTACATTCTTGATGCTCCCAGGGGCACGGGGGAATAGGTTTTACAAAGATCTCAGGGTGAGAGCCTCCAGTGTAATACCGAAAATTCAGACGCGTCAGAGTAGGCAGCAAGCAGGCATTTTTTAAAATCTTTTAGTTAATTAACGGGCTTAATACTTGGAACAGGGGTTTCTGAACTGTATCACACATTGGAATCATTGGGAAATCTTTAAAGATACTGATACCCAAGGCACACCCCAGATGTTCTAGTAAATTGATGTGGGGTGCATATTGGGCATTAGGATTTCGGAAAAACTCCTCAGATGTTGCTCATATGCAGCTGAGGTTGGGACTATCTAGTCTGCAGAATAACAGACAAGAGGGACCAGCTGAAGTTCTGTTTGCATGAGGCTGGTTGCTGGAGCCTGCGGGTTGTTAAGTCACAGATGGCTTGCAATCAGCTGTGATCAGAGTATGTACACTACAAAGACTGGCAAGTACTTCACATATTGAGTTTGGCTGTCATCCCCAGGACTAAGGTCTCCAGGCAATTAGGAGCATAGGGCCATTTGGATCCTGATAAACAGATGGAGGGAAGGTGAAGGAGACCCCTTGGGGGACAGTTGAGAGCCCCAGGCTGGTTTGGTGGCTTAGGGGAGACGTCAGGGGACAAGGGTCACTTTGAATTCACCTTGGGCAGCCCTCATCCCCTGAGGTCAGCCCCCTAACCCTGAGGTGGACAGCAAACACCCCAGTGACCTAAAACTCATCTCAAATCTTCTAACTGGTTCTTCAAATTGGGTAAAAGTCACTTTATTGGAAGGTGCAGAATGTTGTTGTTACACGTTAAATTGGCCTCACCAAGCTTCTAATTAGTTCTAGGCAAAAACAGAGCCAAGAAGAGATTTACAGTACATATGTGTATATGTATGTGTGTGTGTATGTAGGTATGTATAATGTATATCCATTTTCTGCATTATATATCTGTATATCTGTGTATATGGTTGATTTGATTTTCACAACACAAGAAAACAAAGTTAGTATATATAAAAACTAAGCAGCCTGTAACCCTCATACACAGCTGGTGGGAATGCAAACTGGTGCAGCCTCTATGGAAAACAGTATGGAGATTCCTCAAAGAATTAAAAATAGAGTTGCCCTATGACCCAGCCATCCCACTACTGGGAATCTATCCAACGAACCTGTAATCAACAATCCAAAGAGGCTTATGCACCCCTATGTTCATTGCAGCATTATTCACCATAGCCAAGAAGTGCAAGCAACCTAAGTGTCCCTCAACTGACGATTGGATTAAGAAAATGTGGTATATATATACAATGGAATACTACTCAGCCATAAAAAAGGACAAAATCGTCCCATTTGCAACAACATGGATGGGCCTGGAGCATATTATGTTAAGCGAAATAAGCCAGAAAGAGAAAGACAAACACTGTATGATCTCACTCATATGTGGAATATAAACCAACACATGGACAGAGAAAACTGGACTGTGGTTACCAGGGGCAGTGGGGGTGGGGGTGGGCACAAGGGGTAAAGGGAGTCATATATGTGGTGATGGACAAACAAAAATGTACAACCCAAAATTTCACAATGTTAAAAACTATTAAAACATAAATAAAAGTATAAAACTCTGAAAAAAAAAAAAAAACTAAGCAGCCTGTTAGACTTTATATCACTAATTTTCAACAAAAATTTCTGCCAACAGTTAACATCAAAGCTGCATGCCGATTCTTGCAGGAATATTTATTCCAATCCTGTGGGCAAGATGGGAAGAAGCCAAGTTGTTGTATCTTTGTCGAAGAGGGATTTTTTTTTTCACCCAGACATGAAACCGTTCAAATCAACCATTTTGGAACACTGAACTTGCTTTCAAGGCAGGACAAGTTTTGTTTGTTTGTTTTTCATTTTCAGCGTTTGTAGTTGTGAGGTTTTGTTGACAGCCCCTTGGGCAAAGCAGAAGATTAGCACGTGGTGCCCAAAAATAAATTAAACCAGTAATAAGTGAGTGAAAAAATGTAAATAAATAAGTCAATCAATCCAGAAAAATCAGTGTTTGCCAATATTCCCATTCCTAAGGCTTCAACAACCATATGCACATTGGTGTCCATCCAGAATTATTTTCTGGGGAAGATTTTGTCCCATCCAGAGACACGTTCCAGCCCCCTTCCGTACAAGGTTGGGGTGACATCCATTAGATAAACAAATTTGCTGGAAGTCTGCTTTCATGAGAAGGTACAACCCTGACTTGTGATTCCTTGCTTGTTCTCAGCATCTGGACTCTGGGATTCTGCAAGGGATGTCAACTTTGAAGTTTTCACCCTTCAATCTTTACCCGGAATCCCAGGTAAACTTCATTACTCCTGAAGGATTGCCTGAGGGACATTTAGTCATTTAGTTCTTCTATATATCCTAGATGTTACCCCCTGGTCAACTCAGACCATTAAAAAATATTTGAAATTTAAGAGAGATATAATTTTAGAGTTCAATATGCTGCTTTCTTACCAAAAAGCCTTCCCAATATTGCTTCTGCTCTGTGACAGAGGTTTATATTGGGATCATGAAAACAAGGAACTTTTGAAACACATCATGTATTTATGTCAGAACGTCATCAAGGATATTTCCACTAAATCAACTCCAGGAAACATGAAAAAATCTCTCCCCGACTATCAAGTGATTTTAATTTGCACAATGGGCACTATGGATTTTTTTTTTAACTTATCATGATTTTCTTCTAACTATAAAGAAGTGCAGAAGGAAATTTGGCTCATTGCCATAGTAACTACACATGCCCATATACTTCCCAAACTGTGTGCAGACTTGGCAAGTCAGTATTGCTGAACGGTTAGCTGTCTGAGCCTAGGACCGAACACATCTAGGCTTCAATGTGGGCTCTTCTTGCCCCAAAGTGAGCGTACTCCTAATTCATTTTAAATCCCTGCTTTCTGATCTATAAAATGAATGTTTCCTTTTTACTTCAAGTGCCTTGCAATGTTTCTGTGTCTTGTGGAGGGCAGAACGGCTGGGTGGGTAGGTAGGAGGTAGAGGAGATCTTGAATGATTCCTATTTCAGAGGTGTTAATTGTTTCTCCTCTTGGGACTGTACATTGTTGAAAGTTAGCAGAGATAGCATCCTTGCTTTGAAATGATTTTTGTGTGTGTGTGTGTGTGAGGAAGATCAGCCCTGAGCTAACATCTGCCAATCCTCCTCTTTTTTGCTGAGGAAGACTGGCCCTGGGCCAACATCCGTGCCCACCTTCCTCCACTTTATATGGGACGCCACCACAGCATGGCCTGACAAGTGGTGCATCGGGCTGTGCCCAGGATCCGAACCCTGGCCGCCAGCAGTGGAGCATGCACACTTAACAGCTGTGCCACGGGGCCAGACCCTGAAATGATTTCTGAAGCTTATCGAAGTGGTCATGACTGAGAATGCTCGGAATCAAATGTCTAAGGCACAGTTAAATCTGCTGATGAATGGATTGAAATGCTCTCATTCGGATGGTACTCAATTGGCAGCTATTTGATTCCTCAACATTTCACAGTGTACCATTTGTTCATATTTTGCTAAATAATGTGAGTGTAGTGGGAAGCAATCACACTGACTATTCTGTACGCAGCCCTGCACCACGGCATGTGAGCTCTTAATATTTAAAAAATGCCAGTGATATCAACACAGACACACAGAGACAATACATAACAGTATGTAGGGCTTTCCTGGGAAGAAGTATAATAATAAATTTACCATGTATTGGCCTTTCAATGGACTGTAAATGCAGAATGATTAGACAGAATTTCTTATTAAATTATAGAAATGAACTTTCTCTCTCCCAAAAGTTGCAAGCATGTAGGGTATAGGAATACCAGGCATGCGCGATCAAATACTACCCTGAAGTTGACAGAAACAAATAATAAGGTGTTGGGACCCTTCACAAAAATTTCTGATATGGCTAAGCTGAAAAAAAAAAAGAAAGGTAACAGACTTTCCTTGAACTCAAGGAAAGACTCACAGAAATGGAGTTTTTAAAGGTAATCCACTGCTATACCAGCAAGACCCAGAGAGTAATTCTATGGCCAACAGATACCTTGTAGCTGTGGGTTCAGAGGGTGCAGGAGTAAACCCAAGTGGATACAAAAACCTACGAGATAAATTTATGTTTCTCATACATTTCTCATACAAGCTCATCTTTCGGGAGAGAGATTTTTTATTTAAATTAACTAAAATTTATCTGCTTTGTTTATTTTTAAATATTTTATTTATACTCAACAATGTAGAAAAATGTTCTTTTTACTTGATTCAACCTGACGTTTATGTGTAAAAATTGGGTAATGATCTAGTGTATAACCTTTATTCTGTATATGTATTTATATAACCCATTTAATTTATCTCGATAACATATATACACAAGTACATATAAACATATACATAAACACATATGTGTGTAGGTGTGTGTGGATAATATTTGTATGTTTCCATTTCCTGAGCTGTTTTGAGTGAAGTAAATCACTAACCTGTCAAATTCTGCCTTTAATTCCCTGTTCTAACCATGTATCTTTACTGCATATTTCTCTTTTCATAGAAATTTGTTATATAAACATTTAAGTGTAAGATTTGCAGCATGGACAAGAGTGAATGGAGTTTTAAAAATATACCAGAGACTCAAATTAGCCTTTTTTATAGGATACTAAGCAGAGAATATTGTTCTTATAACAAAGTTTCATTTATCAATCAATGCCAAATTTCACATGTGCGTCATTGGCTCTTTATATTTTCCAATTTAAGTCTTCGCATGGCTTATAAAGTTGAATATCCAACTTCAAATCAACAGATCAATACACATAAAGCACCAAGATTACAATGTACGCATCAATTTGGTGAGATTTGAAATAACCTCACGGAATTATTTACTGTGTATGCAATTCATATTTCCTTCTCTTCTCTTTCTCCAGTGAAAAGTAATCCCAGATAGGACAAATAGATTGTGGTGGTTAAAATGATCTTCAAACTTTCAACTTTCATAAATAGAATTTCTCAAAGTATGAGTGGAAGGTGGTACGGTATAAAGTCTTATCTTTAAAAGTGATCTCTCATTCATTTTTTCAATGTGCTGTCAGTAAATTGGCATTTCATCTTGGCAAATATGTTTTTGCTTTTCTACATTCCATATAAATAATGTAGTCCTAGGAAACTAACTCAATGTTAATAATTGAATTTAACAATAGGTACTCTTCACTTACATCCTTTCTTCCATTAGCTTTTTCCTCCTTTTCATGCATTCGTGGTCACTGTCCTCTTCATTCTCTTTTTGAAACTATGCCTCCTATAAAACATAGAGTTAAAATGCTAAAGAAAATGTACTTTGCCTAAATCTGCATGCCAATAATATCAGGAAGCCGAAACAGTAAAGAATATTCATAGTACTCATCCTCCAGGTTCCCTGATTAATTGCAAGATCTTTATCATCATTGTCATCAGTATTTTGCATCATAACAGCCATTTAGAGCTTGGCATTACTTTGCTAAGGTTGCCATAACAGAAGACCACAAACTGGATGGTTTAAATAACAAATATTTATTTTCTCACACTTCTGGAGGCTGGAATCTGAGATCCAGGTGTGGGCAGGGCTGGTTCCTCCTGAGGCCTCTCTCCTTGGCATGTAGACACCATCTTCTCCCTGTGTCCTTACATGGTCTCCCTCTGTGTGTGTCTGTGCCCTCGTCTCCTCTTCTTATAAGAACACCAGTCATATTGGATTAGGATCCAACCTAATGACCTCATTTTACCTTCATTACCTGTTTAAAGACCCATCTCCAAATACAGTCTCATAATGAAGTCCTGGGGGTTAGGACTTTGTGGGAGATAAAAATTTGGCCACCCTGAAATATGTCTTTTTACCTTGATTATTTTCTGTCACGGACATTTGACGTCCTCCAAACTGCCTAAAGAAATTTAACTCTGGGTATGGACAGACTGGCAGGGTCCTGGCTGAGCCCATTCTTTTCAAAGTTCTGTTTACCAAATATTTGCATTTGTAAGGGTGTCTCCCTCTGTGTGGTGGGAAGAGGGGGGGATGGCCTTATCTGTGTAAACTCTTATCAGGAAGGAAGAAGAGGACTTCAATCTACATACTCTTGATTACTATAATTCCTGTCTCTCCAGCCACATTCTCTATAGGTGGCCCTGCAAAGAATTGTCTGACAAACATTTACATTTCCCTCTCCATGTGAATTGTCTTCTTCCCCTCTGAAATCCCAAACCCCCCTCCCCAGCATCCTCCTTTGTCTTTAGCTGAAGATAGTATTTAAGATGAGAATCTCTGCCATTTTGTTGAGAAACTCAGTTTCCATGGTTTCTCCCATGTATACATGTTATTAAACTTGGTATTATTTTCTCCTGCTAGCCTGTCTTTTAATTATTTGGCCAGTCATAAGAAACTTACGGGAAAGTGTGGAGGGGGATTCTCCCTCTTCCCCAACAACTTCAACATATGGATTTGGGGGGGAACAGTGACACAGTTCAATCCACAACAAGCTTCTTCATCATAGACATTATTGTCCTTTCCCCATTCATTTCCCTGACGTAGAACTCAGATGCACAGACACACACGCACACACATGCACATATGCACACACACACACACTGGTGGAAATATAGAGAACCTTGGGACATAGGGAACCTCTCTAGTTACTGTTTTCCTTTTTAGATTGGCAGATCCCACCATGGTTCACCATTGAGTATAACTCAGCCCTCCACAATATCTTGATTTAAGATGGTCAACAATTAACACTTGCCAAAAGCGACTCTCTTTACAAGCTTGTGTGCAAATGTTTGTAAACTGTTACAGACCGGTTTCTCTTTTTGTCTTATATTTTATGACCTTGAAGTAAAAGTCATTTCAGCTCTCCATAAATTCTTAGAATAGGAAGAACAGCCATGAAAGATAGACAATTCATGAAAAAATTATAACATTAGATACACCTGTTTTCCAGAAGAGAGTAATTCTGCTTCCTCCACTTTTGAGTAATACTTTTCCAAAGGATAACATCCCTTAAGAATGAAAATGCATATGGACTTTCTCTATTTCTTGGAGTCCTGTCGAGCAGGTTAAGAAATCTGGAAAACCAGTTCTCTGACTGTTCAACTAATTATTGTGTGGGCTGTCTGCATCTGTGCCTTTCACTCCAGCCACATTTCAGAAGATAATCCGTTTTTTTGAACAGAAATTTAAGCCAAATGTCTGCCACTAATTCAATATTCAAGGAAAAGAGCTGTAAGTATGTTTTGAGTACATACCATTGCTAACTAATTCCATTTTCAGTATGATAATAAAGATATAGCATCTAGGTGGCTGGCCAATTTTAAACAGGTTCTCAGGATCTGGTTAAGTCGTTAATTTAGGATCGATTACTCTGCCACAGCACTTTCACCAAGATTGTTCTGATTCCCCATCAGAATTCCCAGATAGGCTGGGCTAGAAACATTAGTCGTGAGTGCTCTAGTCTTGGCCACTCTTTGCATTCATGGTATGTCTTTCAATGACCTAATAACAGGTCATTTGCAAACTATTGCACATTTTGTTTTTAAAACTAATGCTATCAAGGAAGATGAGATGAACTCACACAACTCAATAGCAAAAAAGCAAACAATCTGATTAAAAAATGAGCAGAGGACCTGATTCGATGTTTTTCTAAAGACGGCATACAAATGGCCAGTGGGTACTTGAAAATGTGCTCAACGTCATTAACTATCAGGGAAACACAAATCAAAACCACAGTGAGATACCACCTCACACATGTCAGAAGGGCTTTTATCAAAAAGATAAAAGTGTAGGCGAGGATATGGAGAAAAGGGAACCCTCATACACTGCTGGTGGGAATGTAGGTTGGTGTAGCCACTATGGAAAACAGTACAAAGATTCCTCAAAAAAGTAAAAATATAATTATCATACAGTCCAGCAATCTCACTTCTGGGTATATATCCGAAGAAAATTAAATCACTATGTCAAAGAGATATCTGCACCCCCACGTTCACTGCAGCATTATTCACAGTAGCCAAGACATGGAGACAACCTATGTGTCCATTGATAGATGAATAGATAAAGAAGATGTGCTGTATATATACAATGGAACACTACTCAGTCATAAGAAAGAAGGAAATTCTGCCATTTGAACAACATAGATGGACCTTGAGGGCATTATGCTAAGTGAAATAAGTCAGACAGAGAAAGACAAACACTGTGTGATCTCACTTATATGTAGAATCTGAAAAAAAAAAAAAAAAAAAACCAACAGTCAAACTCACAGAAGCAGAGAGTAGAAAAGTGATTATCGGGGTCTGGGACTTGGGGCAAGAAATGACAAAGAAAGGTTGAATGGTGTTCAGCTCCGAGTCCTAAGCCTCAAAAAAAGATTTTCCCAGCCTTTCTGCTTTGAGATGAGCCTTTTCTTACTTTCAGAGGAACGATGAGGTTTTTTGTTCTCTGTGGTGGAAAAGCAGGCGTTTCCTGTGGAGGTGGGCGTCTTAAGTTTTGGTTCCATCAAAAATAGAGCCTGAGCCAGGGACCTGGGTGAAGTAGTTTATTTGGGAGGTTGTCCCAAGAATCTGGTGTGAGAGAGACAGGAGGAAAGGGATGGTAACCATGGTGCAGCTGGGCTTCAGTCCCACTGGGGACTCTCTCAGCAGCCTGGTAGAATGAATATCAGGATTGTCCCCCCAAGGATGGGACATCTATGCCCGAAACCCATCCCTGTTGGCTGAGGATAATCCAGATGCTATTCACCACCGCCACCTCCTCCAAAACTCTGAGCTTTGCCAGAGTTTCTGAGACAGAACAGCTGTGGGAGGAGCCACTGGAGGTGGGATATTGCCTGCATGCATAGGAACTGGAGACCATCTTCGCCTGGAGTTGGACGTGACTGAGAAGATGTGCCACGGACAGTGGACCAGCCCTTCAGGAGTGTGGGAATTAACTTGGGTTGCTGGGGTAGGAGATGAACATAGGAGCTTCAGAGCTAAGAAGCTCGGACGCTTCTTCCGTTTGAACTCGAGGAGTTAGAGAGAAGGGAGCGGGCGCTACAGGTGGACTGGTGGATTTGATGGAAGGAAGGAGATGTAGATCTTAGCTGATAGAATTTATGTTCTTTATAAGGTTTAAGGTCATTAGCTTAGACTGGGGAAGGCATATTGGGGTTTTAAGGAAGAGGGGAGAAGATGGAAAATAATGATTTTAGAAAGTGGGAAAAGATATATACTGGCACAAAAGGATACCTCAGAGAAATGGGCATGATGGTGAGGTTCTTCTCCAGCCACACCCAGCTCAGGTGAATTGGCGGACAAGATTTAAGCAGGATTGACGTTGAAGGGATCACTGAGTGAAGGATGTTTGAAGGCAGTGCTTGTGGTTCTCAACCATGACATGGAACATAAGTGGTGGAAATAAAGGCAGATTGGTCAACGTATTGGTGCCTGGAAGGGATGTGAGGAGGATGCTAGAGAAAGTGACCCGGAGTGGTGGTTAGAGACGGGAGCTCTCAAAGCCACTATTTCAGAAGTAGTGCAGTGGAATGATGACCAATCTCCGTGTGACCACAAAAGGGAAGAGTTGAGAGAGGTGAAGGGAGAGATTCCCTGGGGTTCAGATCAAAGACAGCTTTGTGGTACCATGCGTGAGTTTTACAAACTTCAGAAACATTAGATCTGGTTACCCAACTTGAATACCTCTTCCATATTGTCATTGTAGGTTGGCTCAAAGAAGGCGTAAAAATAAGCTAACGCATTTCTAAGTTACCAGAGAGAGAAGAATCTGTTTTCTTCATTTCTCTGGCATTTGGGACGGGTCTACTTTATTACTGGACCATAAGTATGTCTTCGTGTGCCTGTGAGAGGATATATTTTTCTTTGTGCAAGTATATAAATTTAAAATGATGGCACTGACACCTTAAATTATGAAAATACGTTAGGAGGGGAAATTTCTTAAATTATTTTCTGCGTGTATTTTTTGGAAATGCGCTCAGAACTAAAAGGAAAAACGGGGGGGGAGGCTAAAGTCAAGCCAAAAGCTACAAAAACTAGGAGGGAATGAGGAAAATTCAGTGTTTGGACTCCGTTTGCAATAAATGACTGCACATGCATTTCGACACATCCAGTTCTTAGAGAAAGGTTTCTCTTTCAGAGTGTTTTTAATCCGGGAGGAGAAAAAGGCAGGAATGTGCGAATCGAAGCCTAGTTGAATTCTTCTTCACCCGTAAAGAGACACCGCGGTTATCATAACAGCCAGGTCTTCGGGAGCCAAGTTGCTTCAGGGGGGATAACCTTAATGAAGTGTTATTAAAAGTTTAATCGCGGTAAATATTTCCTCCCGGTACGTAGTAACTACATGTCAGTGGGACCAGAAAGTCTGCTATGGTAGGCACAAATCGCTCCCTCGCACACAAGGCATTGGGTTCTTAGGGAGGCTTAATGGAGAGCCCAGGCCACCTGAGGGGCTTCAGGGAGACCCCACAAGATGCTTCCTCTTCTTCTCTACCCTCCATTCACCCACCCACACACGGATGGATGCCACACCCAGAACCAGCCTGGGAAACATCATCCTGGACCATCGCCCAAATCTGACAAGTATCTCTGGAGATCTATCACCATGGGACTGAGAAGTGGACCCCGCTTGTCCAGTAGGAGCCTGAGCCTGTCTGCTCCACGTCCATGCGTGGACCGTGCCCTCTTGCTCTACACAAAGCACAGCTGTGGGGTGGAATCCCTACTGGACCACGAATGATGGCCGCTGTGTTAGTTTGGTCTAGCTGCCATAACAAAGCTGCACCTTCCAAAATGAGGGTGATCAATGTTCTTCCTGGGATTACTGTAAGGGGCAAGTGTCTAACAGAGCTTTGAGACTATGATAAGCCTTCAGGGAAGATTTGATGACACTTGGTAAAATACTAATATTACTTTTTCTACGTAATCTCAAAAGTGCCCCAGTCAGATTAATCAATTAAAACTGAGATAAGGGATTTTTTTAATAAATAGTTTAGTCTAGGGCTTTCTTAAATGCTAAGGTTTGCTGTGGTCTGTGGGTGGATGTGACCTGGAGCTGGCTAAGAGGTGTCAGGTAAGAAGAAAAAAGAGCCATTGTGTTCAATGAATTTTAAAGGATGCTTTTCAGTGGGTGACAAGAGAGAAGGATGGTATCATGGACCAATTGCAGACTGACACTGAGTCTTAGAGGCTACAGTTTTTGTAAGTGCCATGTGGCTAGGATAGGAGATGTAAGGCAGCCAATTAGTTCTGTAATATGTTCACAGGGATCTGGGCTAATGAGAGGAAATATATGAAAATGTCACTTAAACTCTGCTCATCAGGGACCCGTAGGGACCTGGCTTGCAGTGTATCTGAGTAGAAATGAATTTTTCCTTCCATTTTAATAAATATCTTTAACAGACACAACAGATACCTAGATACAATGATAATAATTGTTTGGTAAAAAAGAAATTCGCCATACATCCGTTGTGTTTTATTTTGTACAAGGTATTCTTTTTTATTGTGGGAAAATATACACGACACAAAATTTACCATTTTAACCACCTAAGTGTATAGTTCAGTGGTATTGAGTACATTCACAATGCTGTGCAACCCTCACCACCATCCATCTCCGGAATTCTTTTCATTTTCCCAGATCAAAACTCTGTCCCCATTAATCACTAACTCCCCATTTCCCCCTCCCTCAGCCCCTGGCACCCATCATTCTGCTTTCTGTCTCTATGTATTTGACTCCTCGAGGGACCTCATATAAATGGAATCATTGAAGAGTTGTCCTTTTGTGACTGGCTTATTTCACACAGCATAACGTCCTCAAGGCTCATCCATATTGGAGCATGTGTCAGAACTTCCTTCATTTTTAAGACTGAATAATATTCCATTGTATGGATGGGCCACATTTTTTTTATCCATTCACCCATTGTTGGACACATGGGTTGTTTCCATCTTTTGGGTGCTATGAATAGTGCTGCTGTGAACATAGGAGTGCAAACATCTTTTTAAGTCTCTCTTTTCAGTGCTTTGGCATATATTAACAGAAGTGGAATTGCTGGATCTTATGGTTATTCTACGGCACAAAGTATTCTCAAATAAACTTGCACCAATAAGATGCTTTATAAAATGTTTTTTTTAACATCTCAGAGTTTCAGGTTACATAATTCTGAATATTTATATCAGGGATCCAAGAATTTTGCTCTTTCGTTTACAGCTGAGCAAAAGAACATGTTCATCATTTTTTTTCACTTCCCTTCGTAGGGAATTTCGTGTTTCTTCGCATGCATGGTGGAGAGCAAATTAAATCTATGAGTCAGAAGTCACAGTTGGGTTTTACCCAGGATGGTGTTAGTTTCACGCAACATGAGACCATATAGAGTTAGGAAAAGCACGTGTTTATAGTGGATATAGCTGAATGTTCAGGATATTTCAGCTCTTTACTAATTATTCCTGTCACCTTCTCATCCTTATCTCCAGAGCGAGCTCTCCATTCTTGACATGTACAATTCGAAAATTTTCTCTACTTTTTTTGGCTACTTCTGTTATTTGAAATTGTTATTTTCTTATTTTGAAAAGTTAAGCCAATATCCCCCTAAAATTAAGAAGAGACAATTTTCATGAGGAGATCGTTGAAAACCAAGCACAAAGCGTTATCCCCCTCATCAACATCACTCTCAACCTCGGATACCATTTATAGGCGATCTGGTAAGTTAAATGTTCGTCTTTAAAGGACTGACATCTTGACAGATGCCAGGTTAATGAGTGAGTTATCTGACATTTCATCTCAGAGAGATTAATCCTTTGCCTAACTAGATTTCTGGCTTCACATCTATATCATCCAACCATCTTCATGTCATCTCTCCTCTGGCTGAAAAAGAAAAACGATTAAGAATTTCTGAAATTTAAGTAGAACAGCATTTAATGATGTGATATGTGGAAAGGCCATTTTTCTGAAAGAGCGGATGCCTATGTTCGAATCTCTTGTCCAGACTCAATTTTGATGTTTAAAAATGTAATTTTTAAAAGTATCTCTAGGTATAAACAGAAATAGGAAATAGAATATACAGCCTAGGCAAAAATATTTTTAAGAATCAGAACAAATGTATATATGGGTTATGGTAATAAAATTAGTCATTTTTTTGGAGGAGAAAAATGATACCTAGGCGTGGAGTGGCATGGATTTTATAAATGGTGGAATTCTGTTGCTGGAGCTAAGACTCAAAACTTGCTATCTTGCATTATCAGGGAAAGTACCTCATCTTCCCTCCAGTCATGGTCCAGATGCATTTGGTAAGATGACTCTGGCAACCCTGTTATTTTCCTCTTTATGTCTTCCCTATTCCGGCACGTGTTTGTACTGCTTTTATCACCTTATTTTATTCTGTATAAAAGATATCAATTGGGATTGCTAGATGAAAATCTTAGAGGTTGAAAGCCAAGATTCTAGGAGGTTATGAAGCCAAGGAGGATAGCAATACGACAAATGGATGCTGAAGTACCAGGATCTGCCATGTTTTCAGTTGGCTTTCTTTCCTTCAGACAAGACATCTAGCTGACTTTGATAACAGATAATTCCTATTTTTCTAAATATATGCTTATTGCACAGCAGATAGGATTTTTCAGTGTTTGTATTGAGAACAGCAGAAAAACAGTTTAATATATTATAATATGTAAAATTAATTGTGACTTTTCCAAGCGTAGACTGAGAATGTGTCACAATCTCCTTTCTGTTAGTATTTTGTCAAACACAAACTTATGATCCAGCCATGTAATGACGTTAAGTGGGAGATTTACACATGCACTTATTTTAAAGTAACACCTGGATCTTGTTTCATGAGAAAAAAGAGAGCCAAAGACGGCTCAATATAAACTTAAAACTGAATAGCAATTTCCCTGGATGAATGGAGAAATGTATTGCTAAACAAATGAGCTCATGTAGATATGACTATATCTGGTTAATATCAAGGACCCACTAAAGAAATTTATAGTTTTAGGTACACTTATATTTATATATATATAATGTATGAGTTATGTATATAATTTATGCATGTTATATATAAAATTTATAAGTAATAATATATAGTAATAATACAAAGTATAAATAACAAAGTATAATTAATATAAATAATATACAGTTTAATATTTACATGTGTTTGTATGTTTTTTGCTTATATTTTAAATTTGGGTCCTTCATAAAGAATTAAAATGTGAAGCGTAAAGTGAGTAGAACTTTGAAAACAAATCTGCTGTTTGCGGAAGCCAGGAACAACATAAAACGATTATTAGATTGTTTTTTCCCTCAATTTTGGCAGTGACACTGGACTTGATAAAAGTCATTCACTGGGGCCCACAGCTGCCAACAGAATCGTGTTAGTTGTGTATTTCCACCAAAATGTCAGTGCTCATCGGTAATATAATTTGTGTATTGGGATATTAAGCATTTGCCTCATCTTTGTTTTTAGGGGATCTAGGGTGAAGCTAAGTCAATCAGGCACCACCAGTCATTTTTAGGATTAATTGAGATAATATACATGTGGTGCTTCTGACCCATTATGGGTGGTCAGAAGAATCTAGAATCTGTGTATGAGAATCAGTTTGACTTCTATGAGTACTTTTTAGGATTCTTCGACAGTTATCTTATTACATTATGATCGTAGCAAATGGTTGGTGAAGTTCACTACCAAGGAAAGGGCGTTTGGAAGTAGCCACCCTGAGCCCACAAGGATGAGAAAGGGGTCCAAAATACACCCGTGTCCAGTGTGACTTGCTTTACAGTTATAGCTCAGGTCAACATGGATCTTTTGATATCCACAAGCACTATCCCGGAAAAAATTCTACAAATAAGTGGCTGTGACTAGCATATTTTTTAAAGCTGTTTGAAGAGACAACAGTCAACCACACAGGTCCTGGCTGATAGCCGGGGCGGGCGGTCCCCTGTTACAGACAGTGCTGAAAGCCAAGCACAAAGGATCATGAGTCATGACTGGGGAGAGATTGGATTATTCTGGAAGCGTCTATTGAGAGTGGGGGCAAAGGTCCCCACCACTGCATGAAGAATGCTGTGGGCTTCACTCCCACCCACTTCCTGGAACGTCTCTGCTCTGGAGAGAAATATAAAGTTGGAGAAGAGTCACCCCGTAGGGCATGTCCTGGAATTTCTCAGCACTGTGAACATTAATACATGAAGTGAAACAAGACAGTACAAAAGATGACCCTATTAATACATATTTTTGTTTTATTTGACCATAGTCATTGAGTCAATGCTTTTGATCACAATTTAAGTGATTCTTGCCAACAGCTTGCAAATACGAAGTGCTCTCAGGAAACATCCATAATCCAGAAAATAATAGTATGAAAAGGAATTCAGACTCTATTCTCCAGATCCTGATTGTATTTTTAAAAGAATACTTGTGAGAAAAATCGCTTGAGAGGAGATGAAAGATAGTCTGTGTTTTTAGATTTATCTTGAAACTGATACATTTACAAGTGAATCCTTTAGACCTGACTGGAAGGTAAACATTTCATAAAATATTAAATGTAATTCAACACCAGCTTCAAATTCAAGTCACCTTAAAAGATGTCAGTTAGATAGTTAATAACACTGTGTTACATATTTGAAAGTTGCTAGGAGAGTAGATCTGAAAAGTTCTCATCACAAGAAAAAAATTTTGTAACTATGCATGGTGATGGATGGTAAGTAGACTTACTGTGGTGATCATGTCACAATGTACACAAATATCAAATCATTATGTTGCACACTTGAAACTAATAGAATGTTATATGTCAATTCTACTTCAGTTACAAAAAGAGATGTCTGTTAGCCACAGAGATGTGACTATTTGCGTTTGCTATAAGAAAATTAATTCAGCATTATTGATTTTGTTCCCTATGAGATTGACCCCAGAATGAAATCCTTCAAAAAAAATTCTTTTTGCAAGACCCAAGGCTTTTCAAGCACTTAACTCTGATGACTTAAGACAGTCAGTAAGAGAATTCTTTCCGTCCTTCTAGAATGTACATGTTTATCAACTCGTCCTGGTGTACACTTTAAATATCTTACACTTTTGTCAATTATATCTCAATAAAGCTGGAGAACAAAGTAACCCTTTCCACCCTAGGCCAAGGCTTAAATACCATTTTTAAAAAGTTGCATGTGAGGAGTTTGCAGAAAAATGGCTCCCAATGCATATATGGAACATTGAGATGTGAACTACCGGGAGTTTGGACTCCTGGAACATCCAAGGATGTTGCAAGGTCAACACTCTACCCGTGGGCATCTTCCTGTGAGAAGGCAGAGACACACGATGTGGGCGAGGCTTACGTTCTCCTTTCTGCACGGGCAGAAATGCAATACCAACTCCATTTGAGTACCTGGCGTGAACCAGGCTGGGGTTTAGTGATTCCACAGGAGTACAACTAATTCTCACAGCCCTTGACAAGGTGGGCGTTGCGATCTCATTTTGCAGTTGATGAAACTCAACCATAAATGAGATAAGGAATGTCCAAGACCTAGAAGCAGATCAGAGATTTATAACCAGCTGTGATGGATTTAATTCCCAAGCTCTACGGGCTGCATTTTCCTATCGGATGTGCCCCCCCCCACCCCCCAGCAGAAGGAATGAGCATGTTCTCCTGGAATGTGGAAATGTAGCCCCATGTCTCCCTGATCCCTGCAGGATCAGGTGTTAATTCAAGTTTCATGAGCATGTGCAGACTGCTGTTGCCTGCACTGTATCTGTTTGATGAAATGCTTACCTGAGTGCGAGGCAGGCACTTACCCAATTCCCTCCAAGTGGGACGAGGAGCTGCTTAGCAAAGTCGCACAATGGACGCTAGTAATGTGAGGAGCTAAGTGAGGTCTCCCTCCCGACCTTTTCCTCCGCTCCTCCCTTTACTGGTTTCGACAGAGAGTGAACGACACTGTCTTAGAATCGCCAAGACAGAAAAACGCGAGCATGTTTTTGGTTTCCTTTGGCATCTGTCAAATAATTTTTCTACTCCCCCGTAATGATTGTAAGAAGGAAGCATTGCATTCTTTGATGGAGACAAAAATAGAGTGCTTATTTCAGTGTGTCTGTAAAAACGAATTCTCGATGCAGATGTTGGCTTTGTGGAAGGAAAAATACTTACCATATTCTGATCTCTTGTTGGGGGCTGAATTATCATCCCCCCAAACTCTTATGTTTGAATTTTGACCCCCAGGATCTCCGAATGTGTCTGTCTTTGGAGATGGGTCTTTAAAGAGGTGATGAAGGTAACATGAGGTCATGAGGGTGGGTTCTGATCCAACAGGACTGGTGTCCTTATGAGAAGAGGACATGAGGACACAGACACGCACAGAGGGACGACCATGTGAGGACACGGGGAGAAGACGGTGTCTACATGCCAAGGAGAGAGGCCTCAGGAGAAACCAGCGCAGCCCACACCTAGATCTCGGGAGTCCAGCCTCCAGAACCATGAGACCATAAATGTCTGTTGTTCAAGCCTGCCAGTCTGTGGTCCTCTGTCACGGCAGCCCTAGAAAATCAATACACCCCCTTATCAATAGTGACATTCCACACTTCCATATTTCCATCAGCCCTGTGCACACACACACTCACGTTTCTGTGTCTGCATGTGTCTACATGTGTGTCTGTGTATGTGGATGCCTGAGTGTGTGTGTGAACATGCCTGAGTGTGTCCATGTGTGAACCTGCATGTGTCCCTGTGCAACCATGGATGACTGGGCTTTCACTCCACACTGGGGTATTCTGATGGCCTGCTGGCAGTAATCCATATGGGTGGGCCCACCTCCCCCTTGGAAGGCAGAAAAGAAGACCCGGGAGGAGGCAAAACCTTGAAGATCACTTTACCCATGTGACAGTTGGCCAGGGGTGATGAAATGTGGCTGAATAGTCCAAACACTTAACCCTTGAGTCACTTGTTGTTAAGTCTGACCAACGTTGACTTGGCCATGATACTTTCTTTCCGTGATGCTCCGTGCTTGGGGTAGGTATCCAAATGTGAGCTCTGTATTCAGGCAGCATGCACAGTGTACAAAGCATTGTCAGAATCCCATAACTCAGGGCTTCCCAGAAGTGCTTAAGGAGGCGAGAGCTTTTGTTTGTTTTCTTGGCTTAACCCACCACGTGAGAAACCACCCACGTAAGCTTGGATACTCACCACACCTACGCAGCGCAGAGTGTGGCAGCCAAACCAGAGGTTCTCAAACTGGGGTTCCTGGACCACAGCATCAGCACCACCCATAGAAATACAGCCCCACCCCAGAGCCATTGCATCACAAGCTCTGGGGGTGCGGCCCAGTGACCAATTTTCACAAGCCCTGGGGCATCCCAGTTCAGCTTGCTTTTCTCATCTCCAAGGCTTTCCCAGGTCCTCTCCTATAATCGCCACCCTTGTCCCATCATGACCCTTGTACTAGGGTCCTGGGATTTTACCATACAATATATAAAGGTGATGCTGACCTTCTTCTAAGGGGTTCATCTATGGATTCATTCTAAGACTTTGCTTCCCATCAAGATTAATTGCAAGATGGTGGTACTTACTTGTTTACCTCGTCTGAATTTGCTCCTTGTAGCAGCCGGAGGAGGGTCTTCTATCATTTTCTGAGACTGTTGTGCCTCTCTACATGGAGCAAGGAAAACTTGCAAATATACTGTATGTTCTCTGGCAGGAAAGCTAATCCTTAATAGAGCCCAGGAAGACCACCGGGTTATCATAACTTTTTTTTTTCAATCAAGGTGAAATTCATATAATGTAAATTAACCAGTTTAAAGTGTACAGTTCAGGAGTTTTTAGTGCCTTCACAACGCTGTGCAATCACCACCTCTATCTAGTTTCAGCACATTTTTACCACCCCAAAAGGAAACCCCATACCCATTAAGCAGTCACTCCCCATTTCTCCCTCCCCCAGCCCCTGGTAACCACTAGTCTACTTTCTGTCTCTGAATTTATCTATTCGGAATATTTCATGTAAATGGAATCATAGGATTCGTGGCCTCTTGTGTCTGGCTTCTTTCACTGAATGTGATGTTTTCAAGGTTTAACGACATTGTAATATGTGTCAGAGCTTTATTCCTTTTTACGGCTGAATAACGTTGTATGTATAGACCACCATTTTTTAAATCCATTCATCCGCCGAAGGACACTTGGATTACTTCCACCTTTTGACTATTGTGAATAGTGCTGCTATGAATGTGGGTGTACAGATATGCGTTCAAGACCCTGCTATCAATTCTTTTGGGTATATATCCAGAGGTGGAATTGCTGGATCATATGGTAATTCTGTTTAAATTTCGAGGAACTGCCAGACTGTTATCCACAGGAACTGCACCATTTTACATTCCTATCAGCAAAGAACAAGGGTTGTAATTTCTCCACATGATTGACAACTCTTATTTTCCTTTTTTTGTGTGTGTGAAGTGATATCTCATTGTGGTTTTCTTTTGCATTTCTCTAATGACTACAGATGTTGAGTATCTTATCGTGTGCTTATTGGCCATTTGTATCTCTTCTTTGGAGAAATGTCTATTCAAGTCTTTTGCCCATTTTTTAACTGGGTTGTTTGTTTTTGTTGTCACTGTTGAGTTGTATGAGTTCATCATATATTCTTGATATAAAGCCCTTATTAGATAAATGGTTTGCAAATATTTTCTCCCATTCTGTGGGTTGGCTTTTCACTCTCTTGACAGTGTCTTTTGATGCACAAAAGCTTTTAGTTTGGGTGAAGTCCAATTTATTTAATTTTTTCTTTTGTTGCCTGTGCTTTTGGTGTCCTAGCCAAGAAATGATGGTAACTTTTCTATACTTTTTTAGGCAAGTGGATGTTATCATCCAAGGTGATATGCAAGATCTAGGGGGCTCTCTGTCTCCCCAGGAATTCCTGGGTGAGGTCAGCTGTCCAGACAGTTGAGTCTAATGACTCTTTCATCTTCTTCATTCTGCTGCTGGTCACCGCCAACAAGATGTGTCCCCAGGAGGCAGCAAGAGAAGCCAATTTCTGCAAATGCACAAAAGCACTGGTCATTGTTGGCTCTCCTTTCACCCCTAGGAATTGACTTGACAGGACATGTCCTAACAAGGGCCCCATTGGTTGCCATTGGTCATCTATGCCAGATACTCCAAGGGTCACCTTGGGAAAGTTCCCTAAGTTTTTTTCTTATCTTTTCCAAGTCTCTTTTTTTTTTTGGTTCAGAGAAATTTATAAATTTGAACTGTTGATGAGAGCTTCTTTGTGGCTCCAAGAGGTCATCGTAAGAAAGCATGCGCTTGCAAAAAAACAACATTTTCAAGAGGCCGCAATTTTTTTCCCCTCTAGGCGGTGACATGTGGAGATTTTACACGGACGTAAATGCCCTTGGAGAGGGCTTTTGGAAAGGAAGGCGATAGATAATGCAGTAAAGGAGCTAAGATCGCCTCCCAGCTCTCTGCAGACGGGACAGGTTTTCATCCCACCAGCTCTCAGATTTGCCCACACTTTCCAGACTGGTTACGTCACCCCTCTGGAAGGACTGAGGCTCAGCTGTCTGCCCAGAGGCATAGAGCAGAGTACAAACCTCCTCTAAGATTATAAATCTCATGGCTTATCCTGTTAATACCTGAGCCGTCTGCCCCAACTGTCCCAGGCAAGGACTTATTTCTGTGTTGTGATTTTTAGGGATCATTTCTCTCCTTCTAATAGAGCCATCCTCCATAGCCCTCACTAAATATATGCTTTGCTCACAATAACTGTCACCTTGACCTTTTCCTCATCTGCTCCTTACAGAACTGACTTGCATTACCCTGAAATCTGTCTCTGCATGAAGAGCATGATTAAAAGTTATATTATCCATTGGGAGAGAGCCATGCATGAACCTCCTGCCTCTGAGTTGAACCATATGTAAAATTTGGAAGCACATAGTATCTGCTTCTTATCTTTCTCGGAGGTCACAGTGAGGTTTAGGAGGACAATGCAAGGAGGTGATGAATTTGGGCTTCAAGATGTTCTCTGTGTGTGTGTTTATGAGACAGCATCCACTTTTAGACTGGATTAACCAGGGCTAACATGAAGATATCCAACAGAATTTTAATGTCCTAGAGAGATATCCCTTGCCAACACCCATCACAGAATATTTATAGATGAAACACATTATCGTGGACGTGTTTGTTGCATGCATTTTAAGACACGATCTCTAGGCATTTAAGAAGTTCACATTTATCTGTCAGAATTTTGGCTGGGTAAACATGTTTTTTTCCCATTGGGAAGATGTTTGAAGGTGTGGTATAACTCAGGATTTATTTGAACATAAACCTCTCAGACTGCCTTATGGGACGAATTCAAATGTCTCTGTTCCCATCCTAAGAACAAGTGCCATTGGGGTGCACAGTTAACTACACAAATGGGAGACATTTTAATAAGCTGCATCTCTTTATTGTCATTTGGAACTGCAGATTAGGGAGTGAAAAAGAATGCAGAAAAAGATGGAGATGAGATGGAGAGGACTGATTTTGATGATCCACGCATAGACATGTAAGTACACACATGCATGCATACATAAACTCATGCAGAAACATGCATGCATGCATGCATACATACACACACCAACACGTATGTACACAAACACAGACACACATACATAAACTCATGCAGAGACACACACACAGACACCCAGACACACAAAGGCTAACGGCAGGTAACCCAGACCAGGGCCACATGGAGGACGTAGCCAAAACCTGGAGGGGCCTGCATGGAAGGCAGTAGGGCCCTGAACAGGAAAAATGACCAGGAGATATTCAGGCTGCTGGCTGCAGTCCCTATGCCAGCCGAGTGCAGGTGGGCGAGGCTGGCCTCAGCTCCAACGGCAGCCGAGACCAGCCACTCCTCAGCCAACCCTCCCTGCATTCAATGCCGGCTCTCATGGTCAGAAGGACACGTTGGCTCCCCTCATCTGGCACTCTCACTTCAGCTTGGAGAAGCTCTTAGGGATGGCAGTCAAGGGGTAGACATGAAGGACCCTACATTCATTTACCCAAAAGGCACCCATGTACCTATGGACCCCTCACGGGAATTGCTCGTTTGCCCTAAATTTACACCCCCACCATTCTCCCAGTGTAATGGGAGCTTGGCAAACCCATCAGAGTAGCTGACAGACTAAAAAATGGCACAGGTTGCTCTGTGCACATCCAAAAGCGAATCTGGTAAGCTGTGGCACCCAACCCCGTCACAAGAGAGCTTCCACTGCGGTCCAGGAAGGAAGACTAATGCCCACTCCTTATTGGTGACTAACAGTGACCATCAATGTCTTTGTCTAGTACATTTGCAAATTCAGCTTTTATCCCACTGTCATGCACATGCAGTACTGTGGATATTCATGTTAAAACCCAATCAAATCAGCACCTTGTGTTTTTTAATTGAGCTCCTTCTAGATCGAAAATACTAAACTAACCCACATGCCCTGGCAGGATATACCCCACCATCATGAAAGAGAATAAACCCATTTACAGGACTGCATTCTGCATTTAACCCACATGCAAAAGGAAATCAAAAATGAAATTTGAAAAATAAATTCAAGGTGGGCCATCTGAGGCACATAATTTTTCTTTTTATACTTCTGATACACACTTCAACAAAAGTTTCATTAGACTAATTAACAGGTGGATGGAACCTCACTTTCAAAACACAGAATGTTTTCCGTTGGATATTTCCATCTGTTATGGACTGAATGTTTGTGTCACCCCAAAATTCATATGATGAAGCCCCGACTTCCAGTGTGCATGTATTTGGAGTAAGGAAGTAATTAGGGTGAAATGAGGTCTTAAGGGGGGAGGTCTTGATCTGATAAGATTAGTGTCCTTATAAGAAGAGACACCAGAGAGCTGTCTCTCTCTCTGTCTCCTCCCTGTGAGGACACAGCAAGATGGCGGCCATCTGCAAGCCAGGAAGAGAGCCCTCACCAGAAACCACCCTACTGGCACCTTGATCTTCCAGCCTCCAGAACTGTAAGAAAATGAATGTCTGTGGTTTAAGCTACCCAGTCTATCATATTTTGTTATGGAAGCCCAAGATGACTAATAGACTGTCTCTGGGTGATTAGCACTGGATTTTCTATCTTCAAGCCAAATGGATTTTGTAACCCAACATATGCTTGTTACAGGCTCCCAAAGGAACTGAGTGAGCATTGGGTGGGCAGAGAGGCTGTGCAAAGGACCTAACTGGGCCTGGCTGTGGTGTCTGGAGTACGTTTCCACCCCTCTTCCAGGAGTGAGGGCAAGCACATGCATGAGTGTGTAGGCTGTGTTTTATATTCTTCAGTGTTTTTTTTTGGCCAAGATGACGGAAGAGACATGGGAAACTATTTATTTCTCACTGGTTTCCTGTGCACAGGTGCTGGGGTGTGTAATGCTCCCTAATTATTTACACCTGAATGGGCCCAGCCATTCTGCTACTTGCTGTGGTGCAGCCTCATGGGTGGGAGGGCCTGTGGTTTGCTTCTGGTGGTGGGCGATTCCCTGGTAAAATGCTCTTGGAATTAACACTTCACGGATAAATAGTGATGGAAGACAGAGTCATACAGAGAGAGATACGGGGGTTCTTGGACATTGCCATTTTGTGGTGGGTATTTAGTTCTGGCCAAATTAAGCTCTACATATAATATACCTCCTAGGAGTTCACATGACTCAGCCACGTTCTCACTTCTAACCCTTTAATAAGCATAATTTGAATAACTTCCTGTGCTATTCCAAAGGAGTTGACACAACAGCACAACGCAGACCCAGAAAATATCTATCTATCTCTCTACTATCTATCTATCTATCTGCCTATCTATCTATCTATCATCTATCTATCTATCTATCTATCTATCCATCATCTATCTATTATCTATCTATCAATCATCTCTATTATCTTTCTATTTATCTATCTAGCTATCTCTATCTTGTATTTATCATGAATCTATCATCTATCTATATCTATCTATCTATCTTCTCTCTATCTATCATCTATCCATCTAATCTACCTTTCTATCCTATCTATCTTTCATCTATCTAGCTATCAATCATCTATCCATCTAATCTATCATCTATCTATCTATCTATCTATCTATCTATCTATCATATATCTATTCATCCTACTATGGAAATATGTTTCAGTATGTAGTCAGCCAGAGCTTCCAAATGCACAGACTTCGTTTTGGTTAAGCCAAATGTGGGATGCCTTGGGGATGATTTCAAAGAATGGAAAGTCGTCCTTAGAGAATCTCCCACGTACATGGGGAGGGGCTGGAACTCAAGCTCATAACCCTGCTTTTCTTAGGGTGAGTGTTAAACAGCTGTGTACATCAAGGTGTGTCCTACGAGCCCTATAAACTCCACTCACAGTTGTGCAGGTGAGCATTCCCTTTGACCATGTGGTCATTTGTATGAATCAAGCTAACTAGAACCCATCATGTCTGATAAGCAGATGCCCCCATGAATTTCCTGCTATTTACTCTTCTGCATAGGTCCTGTTGATGACACACACCTGGAATGTCATTCAGGGGCAAGTGCCAGGGGGAGAATGACCTTTTTTGTGTATGCAGGAAAAGACAGATTCCCCTTGAGGAGAAGGCAAGTCTGTTATTTAGCTTCAGTGTACCACCATCTTTAGAACAAACAACTATATTTAAACCAATGCATTTAAGAAAAATACACGTTTAAATATACATCCAAGAGTTGCAAAGAAACAATGCCTTAATTGTCACGAGTTCTAGTTTACGTCCACCAAATATAATTTCTCTGACAATTGCAGGAAGGAAAGTTACCTTGAGAATTCCTCGAGACCCAGGCCACAGGAGTGACTCTCGAATAAAACTGCCTTAAACTCCTTTGATTGCAGAGAGTGAAAAAGCATGCTTTTCAGTCTCTAGGAGAATGGTGGGGCTTTCTCCTCACTCAAGAAAAGTCTCACTCACCAACCTCACTGTTGAGGTGGGGCAGAGGGACCAGAAAGACAAAAGGAGCTAGTTTGACTTAAGGCTTTTATGAATCAACATTTGACCTCTCTCCTAACAGAAATGTTTCCAGAGAAATCTTTCTCCTCCCATGCATTTTCTTCCTCCACTGGAAATTTTTCTTGGAAGCTCCTCATCTGACAGTTGAGAATCTGCAATTCCATGTAGAACATTGGGGTTGGCGTGGGGACTTTGGACTGCCAATGTGTAGGGGTCTCTGGGCTTTCATGAGAAAACATCTGTGCTAGACATTAACTCTGAGTCTATTCCCAATTTTGTCCCTATTATGTCACTTGGGGCAACTTGAGTAACCTCTGAATGTGAGATAATTAGAGCATTTTATTTCCTCATTTCTTCCTATCCAGTTACATCCAAAGAGTTACAATGCATTTGGCTGTAGTTGGAAATCAAAGCTTCCAACTCAAGAGTTTTCCCTTTATCTTCACTAGATTCCTTGATGGTGTTGATAACAGGTAAGGAGCTGCCCATTCTCAAAAGTCATCATTTGTAAAGTCTCCATGGGCAGACCAACTGGGATATCTGGTCTACTACGTTACATCATTATTCTTCATTCTGCAGGAATGAATCAGTGTCCGCCTTAGAGCTATCTCCTTTCTTGAAGTAGACAATGGCATCAAGCTCTCAATACAAGCATCCTTGGAATCTTTCCTTTTCTCACATGTTACATTTCCATTTTTACTAAACTCTGCCCACAAGTAGCACATTGACTGATATTCACTAGCTGTTCAAACAACAGTTGTGCCATAGGTGTGTTTAATCTCAAGCTCTGTCTCCATTTGATGAATGAATGCACTTCACACTCACCCAAAGCCCTGCCCTCATGACAGATAAGAGTTCTTGGTTTGATTTTTTTTTTCCACATCTGTTTTTTTCCATCACTCCAAGAAGGTTAACTTTTAAATATTGTCCTTTGACAAGTTCTCTCCCTTATGTTCTTGGTTGTCAAAGTCTAACATTTTCTCTTCTCTGAAATATTCACAACTTCTCCCCCCTTTAGGGGGGCCACCCTGGCTCCGTTCCCAGCTTCATTGTTTTTCCTGTTTCAGCATCTTTTTTGCTTAATGGAAACAGCTTAGGGACATTTATAAATTTGGTTCAACATTCCAATCTGTTTCAATAATCCTTTCTGACTTTTCTCAAGTAAGCAAGTGATGGTTAAGTGTTTCCAGGCCTGCGGACATTCTCCTGGGGATATTCTGAGGGACATGTTGAATCTTCTTGGGCTTTTCCTAAAATCCAGCTCATGTTCTCCCAAGTGCCTGCTCTGCAGCCATGTGCACTGAGTCTGCTTGTCTGAAAATAATATTAGACATACTCAAGCAGAATTGCTTTCTCACTGAGATGTTTCTTCCGCATTTTTGGCAGAAGACCAGGTGATTCATTAAAGGTTGACTTCTAACCTGCCACTGGCAAGACCCAGTCTTTCTAGCCCCTTATATGACTTCCCAATTTTTTTGCCTTGAAGTCTTATAAATAAAATGAATTTGCTTCCTCCACCCTTCTCCCATTCTCTATTTTTTTCTCCCCTTTCTGTAACCCGAATCCCTTCTTGGGGAAGCAATTTAATGATTTACATTTCCTTGTAAGAAAAGTCTACTCCAACTAGCATTTAAAAATGTCTTTCATGCACATGTTTTTGCACACATTCTGCCATTGGTTAAAAATTGAGGCAATATCATAATCCTGTCCATAAACTACAGATTATCCCAATTTTGTTGGCTATTTGAGAGTGCTTGTAGGTTCACTAACAAGTTTTAACAAGTCCTGATATCAATACAAGCGCATTGCCAGAATTATTGTAACATGTATGAACTAATACGTCTACACGTATACTCCTTCTAACATGTATTATGTTAAATCCAGAAACACAGTTTAAAACAAAACAAAACAAAAAGTACCCTGTGGGTGTTTACTGTGCCATATGACATCATGGCCTCTGGTAAGAGTTTCAGCTAAGCCATGTCACGTCCCTGATTACAGCTGTTATTTCAACAAGGATTTCCTTCTCTCTGATACTCTGTGAGACAAAACAGCTGATACCATTTTGACTTGAATGCTTCTGATTGCAAAAAATATATATGAGAGATTTGGTTCAAGAAAATGCAATATTTGGGGAGGAACTATTGCCTGCATTTTACGGAATCATTTCTGCCCTTTGTATAAATGTCTGTGTTTTCTGTGGAAATCCAGAATCACAGCTAATTGGAAGGAAATGTGCCTCTCTCTTTTCCAAAGGGTACTGAAGACGTGCCTGCAAATATGCAATACACAAACCAGGGCTGAAATCCCAGAAAACGCCAAAGCCATCCCAATCAGAGACTCTTTCCAGTTTGGCTTTTCCATTGGCTTAATTGCAATGGCCGAGTTAGCAGAAGAGAATGAATAATATCTCTATCGTCCTGTAGCCAGCAACAGGGCTGAGTATTTGCAAAGTTGTGATTGCCATAAATGATTGATCTCCACCCCTGACAAAATGAGTCATGCACACATCTGATTGTGGAAAGACTAAGTCGCACCTTTTTGCTTCCAGGATCACCCAGCTGATCCACATGGTCGAGAAAGGTGGTGAGAAATGAAACATCCAACCTCCACCGGTCAGCATCTCATTTTCCACAAAGCAATGCTAGTGTCATCAATTATAAGGCGATGTCTCCTACCAGGATTCTATTCAGATTTTGTTATTTTTTGCTCAATGTCAGGATTTCCTCATTTCAGTTCAATTCGAGTAAGCACAAGTGTGTGCTATGTGAGACCCCACAGGGCCAGCAGTTCTTAAGAGCCGAAGCCCACGAGGTCAGAGATAAGTAACTGGCATTCTTAGGAGATCTTGAACTGCAGCATTGACAGATGGATGAGTGGCTTTGCTGCATGATGGTGATGGGTGGGATCTTGCCAAGTGAGGCAAAACGAGGCAAAAATCACTTCTGGGTACACACAGATAGCCTTGGAAGATATAACGTAAACCATGGAGCCGTGATGATAATTTGTGGCAATGATTATCAGCTTAAACTCTTCATAACAACCAAATAGAATAAGGATTATCGGGGTACATTAAAGCAATATTATGTTGCTGAACTCAATTATGGCGGACAAGAGAAGCTCACATCATTTTGTTTCCTTTTTATTTTTATTGAAGTAAAATTCACATAACACAACATTAACTGAAGCGTGCAACTCAATGGCATTTAACGCATCCACAATGTTGCACAGCCACCACCTCTGTCTAGCGTCAGAACTTTTTCACCACCCCAAAAGGAGACCTCATGCCCCTGAGCAGTCATTCCCGAGTCTCCCATCTCTCCAGACCCTGGCAACCACTAATCTTTCATCTCTTTGGATTTGATTACTCTGGACGTTTCGTACAAATGGAATCCTACAATGTGCGGTCTTTTGCACCTGACTTTTTCACTTGATATAATGTTTTTGAGATTCATCCACGTTATAACGTGTATCCAAATTTCATTCCATTTTATGGTTAATATTCCAGTGTATGCCTGTGCCACAATTTATTTCATTTCTTTTTCCATTCTTGGTGGGGTGACCATATGCCTGGCTTGCCTGGGACAGTCCCAATGTACACCTGTGCTCGTGCACTTATTAAAAGTTCTGCCCTTTTAATCTCAATTTGGATGATAAATTGCATGGTCATCCCAGTTCTAGGAACATATCCATAGAAAAATCACAAAACCAGGTGTGATTTTTTTCTCATTGTCTTGCCAACAGCTCTGATCATTGTGACCAAGAATACCTTGAGGCCTTCTACAACAGCCATGGAATTCGTCCTAATTAACAGGAGCGTGGATGAGAACCGCGGAGCGTCAGGCCTGAAGAGGTACGAGAAACAGGACCAGCCTGAGATGTGGAGAGACACCAGGAGGCATTTAGGCATATTCCATTATATCACATAAACACCTTAATCACATTCTAAGCTGGTTGGAGATCACTGTGAGGCTCTTAAGAAAAGACACAAAGATGTGCTATTTGGGGCTGCATTTGTAGACTTTGGTGTCACTGGAGGAATAAAACAAGGTTTTCATTCTTATGTGCCAAGCTTTCACCTCTGATGGAGAGAATGGAAGGCATCTATTTGGCAAATTCAGGCAACAGTTCTACCTTTGTATTTATGAAAAGGTGGAGTGTTTTGTCTTGAGCGATAATAAATAGCCTCGTCATTCACTTAGGTATACACGTTGTAATGCACTGGCTTATGTCATGTCACAGAGCCGGTTCTCCTGGGTAGTTAGAAAGTTTCGTCCCTCCCGTTCTGGTCATTTTTCCATTTTCCTGGGCTGGAGAAGGGATGTTACCTCAGCCACAGAGGTGGTTCAGCCTCAGATACCTCCTCCTGTGATGAAGCAATATCTTGTCACTCAAGGTCTCCAGGCGAACTTGGCAAAGATGGTTTTCTGGAGCGTGTTATCTTTGCCTTGACTGCCGAATCTCTCTCTGTGGCTCTTTCTCTACTGTAGACACAGCTGGATTTCTAATTCCTCTGGAATTACAAAAATTCCTTCTTGCTGTGTTGTCATATCCACTTTTTCACTCAGCATCTTTAACTCCTAGAAAAAGCACACACCAAAATTGCATTTTATCTTGAGACTATTTCGTGGACGTTAAAGACAGTGTGTTTGGTAGGCATGATTGGATAGACTTAAAGTTCTTCCATTGGGGGGATAAAAAGCTTGATTGTTTTTAATAACCTGGCTATGATTCCACATGATGGAACACTTAAATGTTGCATCTTTAGGTCTGTTGGATATTAAGTGTATTAATGAAGGTTCAGCTGAATCCGTCACCTCCTTAAAACCTCATTCAGGAGTTTATGATCATGAAGTCGCCTTCATATTATGTGAGATTAGAAACAGCCTAAGGTCCCACGTATTGCAATAAGCCGTCATCCTTGGACACTTGGAAGTCAAGACCCCATATAGACCCCAAGCATCTGAAGACTTGAGGCAGACTCCAAATAAAGGGTCTGCTGAGAAAAGTGCGTGTGGCTGTCGCTCATTACAGGGGAGATAGAACACCATACCCTGAATCCTGCTGAAGTCAGAGGGGCTGAAACAAGACCCACTTTGTTAACAAATATCAATGCCACGGGCCAGTGATGATGTGGTCCGAATGTTCTAAGTAGAAAGAATGATGTTGGGATGTGTTATGTGGTTCTTACTACTTGAACAATAAAAATCTGGGGGAATTTTTCTTCCAGATACTCGTCTATCCATTATCAAAGGCAGTGCTTCTCAACAGAGGATGATTCTGTCCTGCAAGGGATATTTGGCAATGTCTGGAGATGTTTTTGGCAGATATTTTGGAGATGTCTGGAGATCACCACTGCCTGATTCTACTGGAATCTGGCAGGTGGGCACCAGGGAGGCTGCAAAGCATCCTACAATGCACAGGATGGCCCCCACCACAGACAACGATCTGGTCGCAAATGTCAATAGTGTTGCTGTAAACCTTAGTTTAAGGCAGATACTTTTTTAATCCAGATAAAAAAGAAAATGACACTATACATGTCAAACGTTCATGAGAGTTTCTAGAAACGTGAAGTCATTTGGGATAGTGTTTTCTGGAAGTATGTTAAAATGACTAATCCATAGTTAATTTTTAGAGTTCACTCTTGTTGAGGTCTGTCTCTATCCAGTTTGAAAAACAGAGGCCAATTCAAGTATGCCAAGGGTATGGAAGGATTTCGTCCCCATTGTTTTTGAAGTTCACTGAAGCTGTGTTTGTTCTCCAGCTGAATAAACAACTTGTGAAGTGGATCCGACATTTCAAGTTTGTTTCTGCATTGGGAGCCGCACTGAGGAGGGGGTGGCGGGATATTACTGGATCTCTTTGTGATTGCTGTTTAAAATATAACAAAAGTTGGGAAAGAAGACCCATAAAGACTGTTTTTCTTATGATGGATGAAGCAAGCAGCACAGGAGATTTTTTTAAGAAGCCAACTCGAGAATTGAAGCCGTTGTTAATTTCACATGAGAAATTGTGAAATAATGGGCCAGATTCTATTAGAAGGCAAGCCACACAGGTTCTCAGAACAAAAGAGGGGCAGCCAAGGTTTGGTGTTTTGTGCGTCCATCTTTGTAATGTGACCTTCTTCCTTCTACACACCCCCCTTCTCTTCCCAGTGTCCCGGGGTTCATTCCTCTTGACAGCTCTTAGTCTCAGGACAGGAGCTGGTAACAGACCTTAACCTCCCAGTCAGGAAGCTGGGTTCTGTGTTAGCTCTACCACTAGCAAGATTATTAATTTTCTTTCAAGAAACACATATCATGGCTCCTACAGGTAACAGACTGTAAGTGGTCCCCAGTGATGCCCACCTCTGGATACTCATGTCCATGTTCAACCTGCTTCCATTGAGTGTGGGGGACATGAGTCTTGCTCCCAACCAAGAGAATGTGACAAAGGTGATGGACCGTCACTTCTGCAATCATGTTATAGAAGATTGTGACTTCCATCTTGCGAGCAGCCTCTCTCCATGGATGCTCACTGTTGCTGGCATTGATGAAATATGCTGCCATGTTGTAAGCCCTCCAATGGAGAGATCTGCATGGCAAGGAACAGAAGGCAGCCTCAGGCTGACAGACAGCTAGGAATGTAGGTTCTCAGTCCAACAACCATCGAGGAACTGAATCCTACCAACAGCCACATGAATGAGCTTGGAAGTGGATGCTTCCCCAATTGAGTCTTCAGATGAGACCCCAGCCCTAGGCGATGTCTCAATCACAGCCTTTTGAGATCCTCATCAGAGGATTCGGTTAAGCTGTGCCCATTTTCCTGACCCAGAGGAACTGTGAGATAATAAAGCTTCTCCTGAGTGATGTAGTGATTTGGTTACAACCTAAGTCAAGCCACATGTTTCCTTCATTCAACCATATGATGGCCCCATTTCAGCCCAAGAACAAGTCAAACTCATTCCACCGTTCTACAGGGCTCACCTCTGCCGTGAGCCTCTTATCTCCACCACCTGCCCCACTATGCTGGTCTCCTCACCATTCCATGAACATGCCAGGTGCCTCCTGTTCCACTGCTTGGAAAACTCTACCTCCAGCTATGTGTTCAGCTCACTCCTCACCTCCTTCATGTCTTAGCTGAAATGCCACCTTCTCCATGAAAGCAACCAAGACACCTCCACCATTTAAAATTTCAACTACCCGTCCCACTTTTAGCTTAGCCCTCCAAATTCCCCTCATACTGACCTGCTTTGTAAATTTTCCATAATACTGACCACCTTCTAGCATTCTCTATGATTCACTTGTGCCTTATATTTATTCCACAACAGAAGCGTCAACAGAATGCAAAGGATCTTTGTTCCCTGGTGAAACCTAATACGTGGATGAGTCCCTTGGCATGCGGAGGGTGCTCAATAGATGTTTGTTGATTGCACGGATGATTGAATGAATAACAGTTAAATGCCTCTCCCGAAATGTCACTAATAAGAATCAGAAACAGGACTCAAACTCAGGCATTTTGGTTTTGAATCCAACCTTCTTTCCACAACAGCAAACTCTGGTAGAAACACAATCACTGGTGTTCGCCAGTGATTACTAGGCTATTTTCTAAGATGTAGCTACAAGGAAAAACCATTTAAGACATGTCAAAATAGTGCCTCTAACAGTATGCTGGGAATAATAGGAAGACCGTGACCCTAACCTACCTCGAAACAATACATTTCTTAAAAGCTTACAGAATACACAAGTTCCATCCGGAAATTTTTAAATCTATCAAATGCTGCCAGGGAAACTCCCAGAGCCATAATATTTTACAATTGCAAGGTTCACATTTTTAGTATAAACACAGTCTCATTTTCTTTCTTAAGGTGGAAGGGAAAACCAAATGAGGTCAAAGGAGTTATGCCACCAATGCAAAAACAAGTCACCACAGAAACAAAAAGGGGAATAAATTCCACAACAAAGCAGTTGCGCGCTTTCCAATGCTATTGAGGACTAGCGTAGATTTGATTTTTCAAAAGACTTAATTTCCCTAAATTGCAGTTGCAATTCTTCATTAGTCCGTTGTTGCATTGTCCTAAATTGCTTCGGAGAACTAGAATGCATGACCTTGGTGCTGCCTCCACTTCAGCTGTCTTCATTTTCTTATTATCTTCTCAATTGGTAAATATTTTCATTTTGGAGAAAAGTTTCCAGCACAAAATTAGACCTCCCAGCGAGGGTTCTCATGCAAATTAGTAAGTCACCACTATTTTAAAACACAAATGGTTTTTGATGTAATGTTTTTGAAGGAAAATTTAGGCGGGGAAATGTCATTATTATCTTCAGATATTCAACTATTTAGCAAACAGTTGTTGAATGCTTCTTAATTCTAAGGCATCAGATCAGATCTTTTATGCAGTCATTCATTCATTTATTCATCCAAGGATTTTCATCACTAGTCATAGGGGTAAAAAAGACAAGGCCCCTGCCTTTTGGGAAGAGTTAGTGTTTTAGAAGAAGCCGTTTGAATGATTAGAAGCTGAAATGAATGTCTGTGAAGGAAAAGCAGAGAGGTGCTGGGAGGGACAATCTCAGGGAACGTGAGGTTTGTCCAGTCCAACTCCAGGCTTTCTCATCTCTCCTGAGTCTTTTTTTGGTCTAAAAGCCTTCATTTTGCCCACTGCCATGTCTGAAGAGTGGCTGGCTCTGATGATGGATTCGCTCTTGGCAAAAGCCCTTCCAGGATGGAGATCCATGTGCCCTCAAGATGGGCGGTGATGAGGAGGGTCCTCTCCAGGCAGCACAGTTTCTGTCAGAGAGGTCCACTCTCCCCCAGCCACGTTAATCGATAAGGCAGAGTCTCCATTAAACTGATCATGTGGATAACTCGAATCCAGGTACAAGCCAGGGACGACACTCCCAGACTCACTACCACTGAGTCAGCAGCTCAGTTTTAGAGAAAAGAACCACCAAAGATGTACCTACCTGTGTATAAGTAAACACAACAGCAAATATGCATACCCATATATAAACAACAACAAACGTACACAGATGTTTATACAGGTATAATAAACAACAGTCCCAACAAACATACGCATACCTATATACACGTACCTGAAAAAATATGCAGATCTATGCATATATAAATAAATGAAAACTGAAAAAAAAAATACACACACATATATGCATATATAACATGCACATATACATATGTAAATAAACAACAAATATATACATGTATGTTCATTATAATAAATAAACACAGCATATATACACACATGTACATAAATAAGCAACAGTAAATTTGCATATACTTATGTAAGCAACAATAACAAACATATACAAACATACACATATACAAAATAACAATATAATACAGTGAATGCATATACATATATAATATACAATTATACATACATAGCAACAATAACAAATATACATGTATCAATAAAGTATACACATGTATCTATATATAAATAGTAGCAACAAATACATAGATACATATATGTGCATATATATGTGTGCGTGCATATGCTATACACTTAATGTATATTTATACTCAAATATAATATATAAGTTGTACCATATTGTATATATCATATATGTATATATTGTATGAATATATTTATATATACATATATATTGGCAAGATTTCTAAACGACGTACTGTAGACTCCATTGTTTTTAGATATTTGACATCTACCCGTATGAAGCCAAATCATCACATAGTGGCATCTGCTCCCTACCCTGCCAGCCTGCCCTAGATCCGTTCTCATTGAACCACCCTTTGGGATGAGAATAAAAACCTCCCACAGACTTAGGACAAGACTGCGTGTTCTGTGGTCGTGGCAACAAATAACCATCACACCCTCTTTGAAACCTGTTCGATTCCTCACGGACCACAACCTCAGTGAACAATACCCTTTTGCAAACCAACCAATCATCCCAAAGTCTGGGATGGTGTCCCTCCAATACCCCGCCTCACAGTGTCAACCAATTAACAGCCCCACCTGGAGCTGCTACAGATGGTGTCATCCTGCTCTCACCTGCAAGAGTGCACCCCAACCCTCAGGGCCACGATCCCCAAAAATGCTCCATGAGGTCAGAGCCCTGGCAGGGCTCTCCTTGCTGTAATAAGTGATGTGTTCAGCTCCGTCTCTGTGTTTCAGATGTTGAGAGGTGGACTCACCATCCTTGGGCAGGTGGAAAGTTGTCCAGCTGGAAGGAATCTCCCCATGGAACTCATCTTGAGTCCTCCATGGATGTGGAGGGTTCTAGAACCAGAAAGATGGAGGTTGCTTCCAGGCAAAGTCCATGAATGGAGTGAGGAAGGGGACCTTTCTGCTGTACCTACTAGAGCGTTTGGGACAGGTCTGTGCATCACTCATTGCAAATGCCTGCAGCTTTGGAAGGTCACTTGGATGTGTTGGCCTCTTTCTTCATTCTGCTTTACGTCTTCATGCTTTTATATCAACTACATTTAAAGGAGGTCATTCTGATGTATATATTACATCCTTATACCTTTTTATTGTGGTTCAAATACAACTAACAAAAGCTGTACCATTTGTAGTAATTTCCTAGGGCTGCCCTAACAATGTACCACCTACTCGGTGGCTTAAAGCACAGAAGTTTACTCTTTCAAAGTTCTGGAGGCCAGAAGTCTAAAATCAAGGTGTCGACAGTGTTGGTCCTTACTGGAGGCGCCAGGGGACAATCTGTTCCATGCGTCTCTTCCAGCTTCTGGGGGCTGCTAGCCATCCTTGTTGTTCGTGACTTGTGACTATTTCATTCCAATCTCTGCCCTCACCTTCATGTGGTGTCTTCCCTGTGTGTGCCTGTGTCCAAATTTCCTTCTTTTATAAGGACAGTAGTCACACTGAATTAGGGTCCCTCCCTACTCTAGTATGACTTAATTATATTCGCAATGACCCTAATTCCAATTCAGGTCACATTCTGAGGTACGGGAAGTTATGACTTCAACACATGAATTTGGGGAGGACACAGTTCAACCCGTAACACCTCTGTAACCATTTGACAATATACATTTAACGGCATTTAACACATTCATGATGTTGTGCAACAATCACCACCATCTAGTTCCAGAAATTTTTCATCACTCCGAATAGAAACCCCATAACCATTAAGCAGTCACTCCCCTTTCTCTTCTCCCTCTAGCTCCTGGCAAACACTAATATCCTTTTTGTTTAAACGTTGGCTGAAGTGAGCGTTTATAAATACGTGAAAGGCAAACACATAAGCATATGAATATCCAATCCTACCTAGACAGTTGGATGTCTTATCAAGTTTGGAACAGCACCCTCTCTCTGCCTAAAGGGCACATGAGAACTTAAATGACCTCACTCTTGGATCATTAAATATTTTGACCAATCATTTGGATGACTGAATTCCAGAGCAGGCTTTTAAAGCTTACTCAATTAAAATCAGCTGAAGAAAAGCCAGTTCACTCCCTTGAAAAGCATAAGATTAACATCTCTAATAACTTAGATGAGTTGCAGGCATGACAAAATAAGAAGAATATGAAGCCCAGGGATGACACAGTCAGGGTTTTTTCCGAGGGAGGGCAAAAAGATATGACAGGAGGGCTGGGGAAAGTCGGGGATGGTCTTGAGTGTTTTGTGCTCACAAGGAATGTCCCTCAAGCTAAAATGGTGTGATTATTGTTTGTAAGTCTCTGCCCTTTTCTTCTGGTCTGATGGCAGCTATAATGATGGGAGGGCTCGTGTCTCCATCTTGTTTGCATCCTGACTCGTAGCAAGATCTGACATAAGTGTGTCGAATTGAGCAAATCGACTCAACAGAACATGTCATAGTATAGATAAGAGTGTTTCCAAAAAGCTTTGTCTCAAAACATTTCATCATAAGCTCAAAATTTATGCTATGCTATGTGAATATACATGCAATAAATATGAGAATCCGATTTCCTTGAACACCAAATTAAAACAGGAAAGTTGCAAAGGAATAGTTCATATTTCTATTACTTTCTTCTCTTTTGCTGCTGTGGTTCACAGCAAGAATATTGGTGTTCTGCTTTGTTCTTTTTCTCAGTATTGGATTTGACAATGAAATCAGACGGACTGGCAAATGTCAGTGTATTTTAAGATGCTATCGCGGAATTTATCTTATGTTTTAGTTTATGTTGATGTATTTAACAGTGTGGTAGTGGAAATGGCAGCTATGGAGCAATTGCTAGATGCTAGGCACAGGAGAGGTGAAGCAACTCCAGTAGTAAGTAGGGTTGAAACAACGTCCTCAAAATAAAACCATCTTAGATCCCTTTCAAGAACCATTTCTTGCAAAACAGAAGAATTCTACCCATTATAAAGAAGTCACAGAATCATCCTTATAGGTGACCTTTTTTAGGATTTGCTTTAGCAAATGCCAGGATTTAAAAAAGTTTTTTTGATGGCACCTTGTAAAATTAAACTCAATTTCTGCACATCCCATGTCATTTCATCCATGAGTTAATGAATTAAACTGGAAAACATCCAGCGTTTGAAATGTCGTTAACAATCACAAAGTAATCCACAATTTGGGAATATTAACCAATCACTTTGTAAATTAGGCCAACAGAATTTCTTCTGGCGAAGTCTGGTCGAGCTGTTGAGACAAATTTTTTTGGCTACAACTTTACTATGTCTGTGCTTCATCATTATTTTCTTTCCATATGATTTTTTTTCTAAGTTCTTCCTAAACTGAAGAACAGTTTGAAAGTTCACACGAGGTGAAATAAATAAGGCCGGTTATAATCTCGCATAACCACCCAAGAAATGGTTCTTGTTTACAAGGGTTGTGGCGAAGTCAGATTTCTCTCCAGAGACTAGGCCACATCAGCTGTCTCATGCATTCACTTAGCACCTTCCATTTTTATGCATCACTTTACAGGACAGTTAAAACATTTTTTATTGTCATGAAAAGAAGGCCACCCTGGATCACAGATTTTACTAAAAAATAAAAAGAAATCAAAACAATGTCATTAAAACTGTTCTAGTCTCCTGAGAGCTGCCCTTTCTGTAAAGCAAAGCTAGAACGTGGGAGCCACGTGAATACATTATTTGACTGAATTCTTTTGTTTTTAAAGAAAAATGTCTTATAAATCACGTGTTGACTTCTTTTTCAGAGCTAAGAAAATTTAAGAGCATAAGGCAAATACTATTATAAAGACCATTTGAGGATGAGGGGAGCTGTATTCCTTTTGGCATGAACGGAAAAAGCAAATGCTTCTTCAGACCAAGGTTGGAGGGGGGCTGGGTGATTTATAGCTTACACTTTCTCAAGGAAACTTTACGACATTCTCTCCAGTGCCTTCTCCTTCTTGTTCTTGGTCTCACAGGTAAGAACCCTAAAATTCAGACAGGTAAGTGACAAAGCTCAGACCTGAAGCTGCACACGTCCGGTTATAACAGCAGGGTTTGCCCACTGCCTCTAGAAACTGTGACATCTCTTTATTTAACTTGGTTTTCAAAAAATGTTATGCGTGGGCCCATGCCCGGAAGCAGAAGTCAACATTAAGTGAGCATAAGAAGTCCCTTCGGATCTCCAGTTCTCTTGGTGCACTTCACAGAGTGAATGAATCCCTATTTGTCCTCAAGTTGTGTTCTAGAAAAGCACACAAGACGTGCCGTATCTCTCCAAAGTGTCAAATGCATAAAACTCTAGGTCTCGTTGACTGGATTAAAGATTTTCGCTGAGTGGTGTGGCCATCTTTAGCAGAGGAGGATTGGGAGGAAAATACATAAATTACTCTTAAGCTACTGCCTGCGTTGGTATTTAGAAACAAATAAATGTGTCTGATTTGTTCCAGACGTGTCCTCGTACAAACAATATAGTTCGGTCTCCCGCAGCTGAGTCAGAACCCGGGAATCTCTTTATTTGTCTATTTAACCATGTTGTCCCAAACAAGGGAGCAATCTCACCGTGCAAAGTCGTTTTCAGGAGTCACATCCATTTTAGAAGAAACGGAAGATGAGATGGAGAGGAAGCTAGACTCGGAGAAACCCTCCACGCTGCACACATCTGGTTTTGATTTAGGGCCGTATTTTTATTTTCATTGTGTAGCTTTCATTTTCAAAGGGGCTGGCGGGTGAACAATTTTAATTGATGCAACGCTATTTCCAATCGGCAACGTTCTGGCTGTCATCCCCGAGACCATGTCCCATGGTTCCAAGAAAATACATAGATTCGAGAAAACCCCTGTCTCCTGGTTTTTTCAGACCCTTGCAAAAATCCTTCTTAATGGATCACACATGTTCTAGGGTGGCTAAGGCATTGGGATCTCGCAAGAGCAGTACTGAGCTTGGAGTAATCCCAGTTTCCCCACACCCCACCCCAGCCCTTACACAGGATACCAAGTCCTTGGATTCCATGGGGTGGCCAAAAGGTCAATTAAGTAAAAATAAAGAGGAGCTTTATTCAGATTATACTGTATTCCAAATCATTAATTTTTACAGTAATGAAACTTCATTTTCTTCCTCTTCTCAGGCACAGAACACACCCAAAATGCATGGAGACAGAAGTGATTTTATTGGGGATTCTTCTGCAGATGGTGAAGGAGATTCGTTAAGAGAGAAAGAGAGAGGAAGCCAGTCGAGTTCAGCTGCAAAAACATGAGAAAATACAAAGATTTGTCTCTCCTTCCTTGGAAGGCAGGATTCGCCGTAAATGAAGATCTGTTGAAGGCAGACCTGTGGGTTGTACAGTTTATTCTTATAATTCTCCTAAATCTTGCTTCAAGTATTTGCTACTAGGGGCAAAGAACTTCAGCATTTTTATAAATTTTTGGTGACTTTTTTTAAATCACTTTATACCAACTTTCTTTATCTCTCTCTATTTTTTTTTAAATTCCTTAAAGTCTTTTTTGCTTGATGTGAATGGGGCTACAGAAACTTTTTCTTCACCTTTACTCACCTATTTTAGGGTTTCCGTATGTTTATTCTTAGCCTTTCTCTGTTAAGAGTTGTTAGTTTCAGATCCTTACAAACAATAAGGACTTGATTACTTTTCAACTCAATCTGAGAGTTCATATCTATTAAGAGATACTTTCAGTACATTTGTATTTATTGGAGTTGAAATATTCCTAAATTTCATTCTTGTATGTATTTTCTATTAACCATTATTTTTCTTTGCTTATATTATTTTTCTTTTCTGACATCTAAGTTTTTGAAAAAAAATATTCCTCCCCTCTTTTTAAAAGAAAGCGATGTTTTCAGTTTTCATTATTTTAGCAAGTAACCTTCAAATGTAATCTGCATAATAACATTGGCAGAAAAATAATAAAGGCAACATGTTGACTGTCTTCTCAAAGAAATGACTTGTTTTAACTCTAACCAACCCATTTCTATCCTACAGGTAAGTTTACCCTTAACTTTGGTTCTACCTTGCGTGGATGCCCTCAGATTAGTCATAATTTTCTTATTGGTGCTGGAGGCGGCCAAGGGGTTTTATGTGGTCAATGCTAGTGCTGGTTCACAGTTCTCTCTTCCATTCTCTCGCTCACCGATGGTTCTTGCATCCTCTCTCTTATTCTGACATCAAAATCTTTCTCCCAGTGATTGTCTTTTCAAAGTCCTAACAATGAGGGTCAGCAAAAGGGAAATGCTCTGGCTTTGCAGTATATTTATTTCCTGCGAGCTCGGAAAAGACTCCCCTCGGTGCAGAATCTTAGAGAGCCAGCAATTTCCCGTCCGTGTTTTGAAGACATTGTCCCACGGGGTCCAGCCCTTCTGACGCTGTACAGACGTCTCCTCCAGCTACCCCCGGATACTTCGAGGAGACCTGGATTTTTCACTCTGGCTATTTTAAAGTCTCCTCTTTGTTTTTGTACATCTACCGTTTTCCTTCTACGTATGAGTTTGGCTGTGTGTTTACTTTCCCTTACCGTGCTTTTTGAATCGGAGAGTGAATGTCTTTCGCGAATCTTTGAAAATGAGCAACCATTGTTCCTTCAAATAGGACTCAGTCTTATCTTTCCAAAACACTCCTTCAGGAGCGTTGATTAGATGTTTTGGAAGCGTCTCATCCTTTGCTCTGCGACTTTTCAACTTCTTTTTGTATTTGTCATGTCTTCACTTCTCTGAGCTCAGAAAGATCTCCTGGCATCTAAATTTCTTTCTGACTTAGCTAGTCCTTTGGGTTATTTCAATAAATAGATGTATATAAATAGGGGTGTATATATATATACACACACACATATACACATTTTGTTGTTACTGCCATGGAGTAGATCCTACCTCCTAGTGCCCTTGTGGACAGCAGAGGGAACCCTGACAGGTCATTTTTGCACCATCCTCTCCCCTTCCTGTGCTCTATCAGACAGTGCTACTCTGCTATTCATAGGGTTTTCATGGCCAATTTTTTCAGAAGTAGGTGGCCAGGCCCTTCTTCCTACTCTGTCTAGTCTGGAACCTCCGCTGACACTTGTCCACCATGGGTGACCCTGCTGGTATTTGAAATCCCAGTGTCACAGTTTTCAGCATCCTGGCAACACGCAGCCACCATAGTATGACAACTGACAGACGGCGGGTGTGGTTCCCTGACCAGGAAAGGCACCCAGGCAATGGGCAGAGCACCGGATCTTAACCACTAGACCCCCAAGGCTGGCTGCATATACACATATATGTATATATATACATATATACATACATGCATGCAAATGTGTATATACATATATATACATATGTGTGTATATATATATACTCACAAATACATTTTATTCTTTTAAAAATGTTTTTTTTTTCAGAAGACCTTGCCTCTGTCTTCGTCACGATCTTAACATCTTTTTACCTTTCAAACCCTTTAAAAATACGAGTTTTACACGCTCATTCGGATTTCATGTCCTATTCGCTGAGGTTTTTTTTGGGACAAATCTGCTTTTTGCTGAGGCAGTGCATTGTAACTGGTTGTGAAAGATTCCATCATGTGTAGGAGGGTTCAGCAAGGCTGCAAGAGATGAAATCAATAGGAGCACAAAGCTCAATTATTCTGAAAAGGCAAATTTAGAATATTGTCTAGAAATTCCCCAACTGCAGAGATTTGTGGCAGAGAGGTTAAATACTCCTGCTCCGTCAGTGCTCATAGAGGCTGAGACACAGAGATGAAGTCCTGCTCATCGGTTTGGAGGAGGATAGGGTGGGCAGCAGCCCTGGATCTGCCTGGGAATTTGCAAACATCGCCCCAGTGAACAGCCCAGGAATCTTGCTGCTCAGGCTCTCTCCCTCTGGTTGCACACAGTGCCAGCCCTGCTGTGACATACCAGCGCCCCCAAGAAGGATGACCCTAATGGAATGGCACTGAAGTGAGAGAAAATAAAGTGAAGTATCTTCCAAGAGAGGCAACACATCTGTGAGAAATCTTGTGCCAAATTCATGCACATCCCTGAGTTCTTATCAGAAAAACTGTGCAAAAATCCTCCTGTCCCCATCGAGAATGGGAGGGAGGGGCTGGCGCCTTCAAAGGACTTTCAGCAGCTGGGCTGAGCAATCAGACAAATGGCCAAGCAGTGAGAACTGGAGCAGCTCAGACGACAAGGGGGAAGTTGGAAGTGGAGTCAGCGTATATGTGAAGGTGGAACTCACCCTGATGTGCACACTCCATACCTGAGCTATGTAACCAAAGGCAAAGGCTCCAGCGTGGATGTGACTTTACGGTGAACTAGCGCGTGCAATCTCCGTGTCAGCCCCTTTGTCCAGTGCCAACAGCATCCACGGGTCCTCAGGCAGGTCCTGCGTCTGCAACGGCAGCTACAGCAGATCCAGTTCTCCAAGAAGATCTGCATTCAGGTGACCACGTGGGGGCCTCATGCCCTCCCCTCCAGCAAGGCTGGAGCCCTTACCTCAAGACATTGGACGGCCCACAAAGTCTTTCTTCCTGCACAGTGTATGCCTTGGAAGGGTATGCTCTAAGGAGAAACCCCTGCCGATGCTTGTGTCTACTAAAGAACACCTTTGGTTTGCTTTTCCCCCCTCCAATAAAAGGGAAAGAACTACTGATGCACTCAACAATTTGGATGAATCTCCAAGGAATGATGCTCAGTGAAAAAAAGCCAATCTCAAAAGTTTGCATACTGCACGATTCCAGTTATATGACATTCTAGAAATGACAAAATTATAGAAATAGAGAACAGTTTGGCAGTGGTTGCCAAGTCTTAAAATAGGGTTGCAGGTGGGAGGGAAGTCGGTGTATCTACAAAAGAGCAACATGGCAGGACCTTGTAGTGATGGAAATATCTTGTATCCAAGTCAGTCTCCTGGTTGTGATATTATGTTACAGTTTTGCAAGATGTTGCCATTGGAGGGAACAGGGAAAGGCTACACAGGATCTCTCTGTATCATTTCTTACAACTGCATGTGCATCTAAAATTATCTCAAATTCCAAAGTTTAATTTTTAAAAATTTTAAAGTTAAGAAAATTAAACGAAAAATGTATGCATGAGTCCGCTCTACTTCCTTCTCAATGTGCAAAAGGATGTTAGAAAAAATTTTCTCTACAAATCGTGCCTTTCAAGCCGACTCTCTTCAAGGTGATTCCAACAAAGAGTAATTCAAGAGACAAAACAGAGAAATGATGCTGTTTGTCTAGCTGACGTCCACCGATCTCCTGGAGCTTTGGAGTTCGTTGCATCCATGCCTTGTAAGCCCCCAACGTGAGAGGACTCTCAGGATATGAAATGATGCCTGGATGTACTTCAATATGAATTAGCTCATAGTGCAAAGCAGGGGCGTTGCTTTTAAACACTTGTCAATCTTGGTGGGGTAGAGAACATGGCTAATTGGGCTAGAAATCACAAGTCAATGTGATGTGAGCGATGATCCAGGTATATACTGGAGATTTTATAAGGTTCTCTTGGGGACTATCTCCCTTTGGCATGAGAGGAAAACAAAGGAGGAGTAGATTGCTAATTTATGAGGAGCAGGATTTTGCATCGGAAAAACAGATGTCGTCACACAAGTGTTTTGAAATAGTCTTCAATGCGTCAAAGAAGAAGATGTGTAGAATTCCTGTCCAGCTGGTTAACTCTGCAATGGCTAATAGCATTTGCAATTATCCGCTTCAATTCGGGTGTACTTAGCGCATCCAATGCATTTGTTCTAGAAAACCAGGCTCCCTGTGAACACGTGTCAAGTTTTGTTTAGTTTGGATCTGCTGTGAATCTGTCTCCTTCTCCTGGTGGAGTGGAAATTCTTTTTGAAAACCAATCTGCAGGATTTTAAATATTTTCAGAATCCTCCCTCTTCCCTGGAAAACGGTACATATGTTACATCGCAGATGAAATTCTCCACTTCCAGGGTGGATTCTGGATATTCTGAGCCAAATCGTTCTCCTTTCAAACAGGATGTTTATAAAGCACTTATGCAAACTCAGACTCTATGACACGGATTTTTCGTAGAGCTGGGTTAAGCATGTTTACTCATGGAATTGCAGTGTTTGAGGAACTTAGCGGGACATACACAAATGCAATTTGAGAATCATTAACTCAGCGGCAACTGGAGAATGTTATCCAGAGGTGGAAAATTACATAACAACGTTTTTGTCAAAAATGGAAAGTTATCTTCAAGTTTTAGCAATAAAAAGGATATAAATGCAAGACATTGTTCGTTACGATTTAGTACTGCCTTGTGGTTTGCTCCTGGGAGAGACATCTTCTCATCTATTAGAGTTTTCATTTCCACATGGCCCTTATTGCCCAGAGTTAGCAGCTCCTTAACTTCTTTGGGGGTGCATTTCAGAATTAACATCCCTGAATGAGTGAGGATACCCATAGCTTCTTGAAAATTCCACTTTTTCACCCAGTCTGTGTGCTGACAACCTTATATTCTCCATGATCTCCATGATCTCCCTGACACCTGCCTGACACCGATCATGGTGTCTGCTCCATCATCATCCATCCCAGCTTGTCATAAACTCTGAACTCTGCTATTGAAAAAGTAGAAATCAACACCTAAAATAAAAACATTATTTAAGTTCCCAGCATCTAACACGTATGAACATTTTGCTGGTCTTCCTTCCTCGTTAGGCAATGATAGATCTGTGCCTCAAATCTAAAAACTAACCAAGAACTGATTTTTCTACCAATTATGTGACTTTAAACTTAAAAAAAGAAGACACCAGGAGCTAGGGGTGTGGGGGGTGGGCACAAGGGGTGGAAGGATGCACTTATATGGAGACTGATAAGCAATAATATACAATAAAAATTTCACAATAAAAGTAAATTAAAAAAAAAACAAAACCCTCTCTGGTTCTTAATTTCCTCATCCGAATCAGATCATCTCCAAAGCGCCTTCCAACTCTGGTGACCCACGACCTCAATTCCATCCCCTAAGAGCAGAATATGAGAGTAACTCAAAATGGGTACATCTTATTTGTCTTCTTATATTTCTTCCCCTTTAAACATTTTTAAAGTCATAATGTTTATGTCATTATAGATTCAAAAGGTGTTGCAAAAATTGTACAGAGAGGTCTCTCTATATATGTTTTTAATACTTTAATATTTATCAGAGAAACATTTACTAATATAGAAGTTATTCAGATTAGCTGATATTGCAATTAAGTGAACTTGGAATTATTTCATTGTTTCTCTTATTCTTGGACTCCCTGAATTCCTATAACCTTTCACCTCGCATTATTCCTCAACAGGTCCGGTCTTAATCAATGATGAAAATTTGCCATTAGATTAGATTAGATTAGATTAGATTAGATTAGATTAGGTTAGGTTAGGTTAGGTTAGTTTAGCATGCTCTTGTCAATGGGGCCTAGTCTTTAGATCCCAGCTGAAGTGACCACAAGCAGCTTGGCGGATATTTATCCTCCTAACACAGGCAGCAGCGCAAGTAGATCTCCATCTTCTTAACTGGTGTTGTTTATACAGTTGTTCAAAGGACTGTTAATCTTCTGGCCCCCGCAAATGTTTTTGGTAGCTGTCACGAGAAGCAGCTGAAACAGCGTATTAGACACCGACCTGAACAATATCAAAGTTCTGGGCGGGTCAGCCTCTTTTGATTTAAAGGCAAAATTGTTGGAATACTCAGAAATGTCTAAGAATAAAAATCTGCAAGAAAAGAATATAAAGACTAAGGGAATGCAGATCGATTATAGACCCGGTTCCTTTTTCCAAATTGTGATGTTCAAAGCACGGCTCGTCTGTTCTGGAGTCTGTGACTTTAGACTTTCCTCTCTGCGTATTTTCTTTTATTACAAGTCATTTTAATTGTTTTTAAAAAATTATCATGAAAGTAATATGCTCACATTGTGGAAAACTTGGAAAACCAAAAACCATAATAAAGTCCAGAATAGGCAAATCCATCTAGACAGAAAATAGACGGGTGGTTACCAGGGGCTGCGTGGGTTGGGGGAGGATGGGGAGTGACAGCTAATGGGTATAGGGTTTCTTTTTGGGGTGATGAGAATGTTCTAACATTGTGGTGATGGATGTATAACTCTGCTATTATGCTAAAAACCACTGAATTATATTCTTTCAATGGGTGAACGTTACGGTGTGTGAGTTATATCTCAATAAAGCTGTTATAAAAAAATTCTTTAAGGAAAATTTACTCATGAGCTTACAGCCAAGTGATAAACACTGTTAATATTTTGCTGCACATTCTTCCATTTTTAGGAGATATATGTTTGGGGATGAGTGTTTTTCATAATATACAGTTTTATATCCTGCTTCTGTGACTTAACAGTACATTGTCTTCTGTTCTGAAAAGTATCCAAGTTGTGGATGGAATTAGTGGGCTTATTCCATTTTTTTCTTCCCTTTCGACCATCTGCCTGTGGGGGTCCATAGTAAGGTATAAAAACATTGCACTCTGTTATAGACTGAATGTTTGTGTCTCTCCAAAATTTATATGTGGAAGCCCTCACCCCCAGTGGGATGGTGTTTGGAGATGGGGCCTTTGGGAGGTGAAGAGGGTTAGACGAGGTCATGAGGGTGGGGATCCCATGATGGAATCAGTGTCCTTATAAGAAGAGGAAAAGACCAGAGCTCTCTCTCTCTCTCTCTCTCTCCACCACATGAGGACACAGGGAGAAGGGTGCCGTCTGCAAGGGAGGAAGAAAGTTCTCACCAAGAATTGAAGCTACCAGCACCTCGATCTTGGACTTCTAGTCTCCAGAACTGCAAGAACTAAATGTCATTTTAAGCTGCCCCGGTCTATGGTATTCTTTTATAGCAGCCTGAGCTAATTAAGACATCCCCAGGGCAGTGACCTTCTCGTACTTGCTGGGTTTCGGAGTGAGACCTTTTCACAGAGACTGTTGAGCTTTTCGAGAAGGGAAATGGATGCTCACAGCCATTGTAGTGGATGACCCCTAACAAATGCACACCAGATGAATTAGAAGGGAGAGCCTGCTGCCAAGAGAGCCAGTTAAGAGTCCAGTGAACATGCCCAGGGAGGAGCTGGACCTTAGGCTGGAAAAGTGGGATTGGGTGTGGAGAGTCAGGTAGAAATTAAATCGCCATGACTACTATTTTGGATTGAAGAGGCAAGAATGTCTCTGAGCATTACATCCTGATAAGTAAACATGGCTAAGAGAGCAAAGGAGCCTCAGAGGAGAAGCAAATGGTGACTAATGGTTTCTGTTTGGTAAATGTCAAATTCGAACGTAAGCAGGAAAGTCACATGGCTCACTGCAAGTAATCATGTATAAACGTGGGTCTGCATTGAAGAAAGATCATTGGGCTAGAGATTTGTATTGGAAGTTATCCTGATAGAAGTGATATTGAAGTCATTTTGGAAACCCATTTGGAGAGGATGAAAAGAAGACGACTAAGACAGGAATGCTTCCATTTAGCAAAAGGGGATAAAGAAAAATTAGCAAAGCAGAGTGATAAGGAGTCCTCGAGGTTTGGCATGGTCATTGGTAAAATAGAAAAGAGTGAGATTCTGAATTTAATGCATGGATAGATCTCACAAATGCTAAGACAAATTAAAGGAAAAGGAAGAAGGAGAGAAAACCAGTAGAGTAGGCAATAGGAAGAAAAGATGATGAGATCATAGAATTGAAATGGATCTTTAAAGAAAATCCAACCCAAACTCCCCACTCTACAAATATTTCAATGAACCTTTGTTGAGCTTTAAGGCTGGATAGGTGGTTGGTTAGAAGCAACACTTTGCTTGACTCACATATACCCATATGATCCAACAATCTGGATTCTGGGCTTATATCTAAAAGTATTGAAATCAGAATCTCAAAGAGATATCTGCACCCCCATGTTTGTTGCGCCATTATTCACATTAGCCAAGATATGGAAACAACCTAAGCGTCCATAGACAGATGAATGGATAAAGAAGATGTGGAGAAAGGTGGTTGCCAGGGGCTGAGGGGTCTTGGTCAAAGGGTACAAACTTTCACAGTGTACAAACTTAAATAAGTTCTGTGGATCTCATACATAGCGTGGTGTCTATAGTTAACAATACTGTATTATATACTTGAAAGATCTTAAGAGATTAAATCTTCCATGTTCTCACCACACACAGAAAAAAAAAGAATTAGAATCACGTGAGGTGATGGAGGTGTTAACTAACTTGATTGTGGTAATTATTTCACAATATATATGGGTATCAAATCATCACACTGCAAACTTTAAACTTAGACAATCTTATATGTCAATTATATGTCAATAAAGCTGGAGGAAAAACAAATGTGGTATGGGCATACCATGGAACATTATTCAGCCTGAAAAAAAGACGGCTTGCCATAGACAACAACATGGATGAACTTTGAAGATATTATGCTCAGTGACATAAGCCAGTCACAGAATGATAAATGTTGCGTGATTCCATTTATATGAGATCTCTAAAATAGTAACTCATAGGAGAGAGTAGAATAGTGTTTTCTTGGGGCTGATGGAGCAGGAAATGGGGAGTTACTGTTCAATGGGTACAAAGTTTCAGTTAAGCAAGATGAATATGCTCTAGACATCTGTTGTACAAAGTAGTGCCTAGGGTCAACAATCACGTATGGTACACTTAAAATTTCTTAAGGGGGAAGACTTCATATTAAGTGTTCTTACCACCATAAAAGCAAAATAGTGTTCTTTAAGATGGTGTTCAGGCATGCACAGCTGGGGTCACCTGGCAATCCTTCAAAATGCTGATTCTGATTCCGAAGTTCCTAGTTGGGGCCTGAGATTTGGCATTTCCAACAAGCAAGGCTGTAAGTGACAGTTAATGGATTGCTAAAACTCAGTATGCAGAGAATTAAGATGTGAGTCAAAGGTGAGGAGACGGTGAGGCCAGGTGTAAAACACACAGTGAGATTAGCAGATATAGCTCAGGCTGGGAAAATTGAAGAATTTAGTTTTTAGAAGAGATCTGTGCACCCCTTGCCAGGTGTCCCCAAGATCTCAGTTCTGGGGATGGTGACTCCATCACCTGAAGGAGGTGGCTGACCCCCATTGTTGCCAGGTGTTTGAACTGTCATGATGGGTCATTGAGCACTAAGCTTTGCACTGTTGTGTCTGCATGGAAAATCCCACAAAACCTCTTGACCTCAATGCATAGGGACAGAAAAGAAAGCAGAAGATTATTTCCACACAGACCAAGGAGAAGAAGAGTGAGTGTGGCAGTTCATTTGGGGGAGCTGTCAATGTTGAGAATGTTTGGAATCTAGAGAGAATGGGATGGGGGGAGGGAGGCTGTGGCAAAAGGAGAGGTCAGAGTGTCCATGATAGGGTCATATCATGAAGGGCTGTGGGTCAAGATAAGGGTTGAGATGCTTATGCCCCACTGTGGACAGCATGGACTGGGGTGCAGTTAAGAAGCCTTTGCCCTGACTCAGGCAATAAAATATGAAGACTTGACCTTGGCTATGACAGTTTTGGTGAGAAGTATAAGAGGGAATGACCACGAAAGCAGGAGATGGATATGAATGGAGTCGATTGGAGAAGGCTTGGTGGCCAATTGGATGTTGGCATTAAGTGCGCACAAGGAGTTGTGAAGGAGGACCTAACTTATATTGCCTAAAATGAGTGATGCCACTTCCTAAAAGAAAGGAGAGTGATGAACAGGACTGGCTAAATAAAATGTGGTCATTGTAGCACGTTTTCATAGCTGGACATCCACTGAGGACCACCTCATTCCAACTCCACTGCTTCATCGCTGTGTCATCTTGGCACCGTTATAGAACCTTTATTAGCCTCAGTTTCTTCATCTGAAAAATGAGGGTCCCCAGGATGTATCTCCCATGAGATCCAAGATGGTGGAATGCTTACAGTTGGAAGAGCCAAGAGTTGAGTCTGTGCAGCAAAGATTTAAAATTCTAGATTGGGGGCCAGCCCAGTGGTGTAGTGGTTAGGTTCAGCATGCTCCACTATTGAAGTGGACCCAATGGCTTGGGTCCGTGACTTTGGATCCCCGGGAGTGGACCTACAGCACTCACCAACCATGCTGTGGCAGTGACCCACATACAAAACAGAGGAAGATGGGCACAGATATTAGCTCAGGGTCACTCTTCCTCAAGCAAAAAGTGGAAGATAGGCAACAGGTGTTAACTCAGGGCCAACCTTCCTCAACAGCAACAGCCAACAAATTAACTTAAAAAAATAATAAAAATAAAATTCTGGGTTGGCATCAGTCCCTTCTACTATGACTTGGGGATCCCATGCAGAGCCAGCTGTTTTCATTGGGCTGAGCATCCTAAGGCCACACTACAAAGCACCCATAACTCTCATCTGGATGCAAGTCCCACCTCCAGGCCTGCTAGGGGGGCTGTATTCTTGCATTTGTCACTCATTCCATTTCCACCCATTCTACAGCATCCTTTCAATTATGCCCCTCCTATTCCATTAAAATGTTATTTTTTTCTTCAGTATCTCATTGAAAGCAAACTCAGTCTCCTGCTCTCCTCTAGGGCACCATCTTTTTCCACATGGCTGCTCATTCCCACCCTCTCCATCAGTCATGAGGTCAGGGGATGTGGTTACCATTCCTACTCTCCAGCATTGTGCCTTACAGATGTTTCCTCTTCTGTCTCTAAATAAAACCCTTCGTTTGAGATTCACATCTTCCAATCATGCTACTTTTTACAGCCCTTGTTTGCTTCCACCTCCCAAACTTCTCACCGGTCTCCAACTCTTGGAGATTCAACCAGTCTAAAACAGTGATGGCAGCTGCCCTGGTGTTTTTTAGCAAAGAGCTCTGAGTTCTGAGCCGTGGCCATCTGGAATCACGTATTCTATCAGGAGAGCCTGTTTCGGAGGAACTACATCTCAATAAAAGGAAAACCGGGACCTCACACCTCGTGCTCACGTGAGTGAGAAGCTGGAAATCCTAGACTTTTAAGATCAGAATACTCTTGGCTCAGCTCCTGGAGGCTGGCTTTTCATCTTGAGCCAGAGGTCAATGGCAAAACGTTCTCTCTGCTTTCTTTCCTTTTCTTTAGCAGATTCCGGAAGTCATTTTCGTGTTGAGTAAGGCAGAACAATAAATGTCCCATCCAAGAAAAAATGGGTTTTGTCACTATTAACCCCATTCTCTCTGCATTGCATAAAAACTGTTTCTGACAGCCATTAATTTTCCTAGAATAGGGACACTCTATTACTTTCCAGGGATAGGAGAAATAAATAGGTAAATAAATAAATGGCCCCACCATTTGGGATCTTTACAGTAAAAGCTCTGTTAATTTTACTGGCAATTGTATAGCATAAACTTATTGCATTGAAGTATGTTTTCATTATGATGGAAAATGTAGGATCATAGTTAGAAAATTGTCTTCTATTTGAAATAGTTTAGACACTGCCAACTTAATTTCATTTGAATTACTTTCTAATAACACTGTATGGGGTTGTTTTGCCTTTATCTTGCATATTCTGCTTATCCACCCCCTTCAGAATACCTAAATTTTTGAGTTGGTGTTTATGCACAGGGAATTCTCCTAGGAGGAATAGAGTGAAGCTTTACTATAAAAATGTAAAAAGTCCAAATATGTAATCTAGAAGTGACAACAACCATAAGAATATGCTCTTTATACTTAGTGAGCAGCGACTGATCTTGATGATCCATTAAAATTGGTTTTAGGGTAGTAGGAATAAAGGAGATTTGTAAATAATATGAAACCACTCCTTTAGTCTCCTTTCTCAATCTTTCCCTTAGAAGGGGCCGGAATTGCTAATGAGAAAAATAAGTTCTTTTAAGGGCCCTGCCCTCTTCTTCTCTCTCCAGTGAAATGGTCCAGAATAATTTTGACACAGAAAACAAGTGGAGATCAATGGATGCCCCACCTTGGTAATATAGAGTTGAGTTCAATAATTCTCCCCAATGAGTGACAATTGAATAAACAGAGCACAATGCATGGACTAGGGGGGTAAACAGGAGAAGAGAAACTTTGACATGAAGGTCATAAATTTAATTCCCTATATGTATGATACAGTCTCCATTTTTTTTTTTGCTCATGTACAATATTTGGATGCTTAGGCTAGAGAAAAAATGCCATCTCTTCACTTAGCCTGAGAAGAACATCCTACAACATCATTCAGCTCACTAAGCAAATAAATTGGAAACTTTATTGCTTAAAAGTGTATCACACAAATACAGCTTAGTGTTTTGTTACTGTAATGCTGTGTAGTGGATAAATAGAAGCATTGCTTAGGGGAAAACATGGAGGAAACTGGAAGAAATCCAGAAACAATTTTTGGTGTAAAATAGTACAGAAGCTGGGTTTCCATGCTTCCTAGAACTCCATTAATATTTGTAGCAGCCATCCTAATGCCAATTCATGAAGAAACCTAATAAATATAAACTGAAGATTGTAAAACCACTGAAAAGTTTGTGCCCATACAGCAACATGGGATTTAAGATGTCGTATTTCTAGCTGAAAATTTACTAACACACCAACCCAAATATTTAACTTATGGTACATCATTTGTTGTATAAATGCTTGTCTGGAGGAGCATGGGAAAAAAAAGTTATTTTATGGAGAAATGATAAATAAGGAATTCACTGTTTGCTTTTTGCATTTGGCCAGAATTTAACAGCCCTCATTCTCATCCACCAGGAAGTCGGCTAACAAACACAAGAGTAGCATTACTCAAAACGAGATCCAGGCTCACTTCTCTTAGTTGTGGGAAGTAATGTGGGTTTTCAAGCTATAACATCAAGTTTACCAAAGCAATCATTTATCTACACTTTCCTTGTGATGGAAGTTTTTAAATGATGTGAAGAGGGGCAGACATATAAAACGTGGAGGATGGCCCTCACTCATCTAAACGGTATTATCATTCTCTACTTTTCCTTATGTATGATGTTCCCAAGATAGTAACTTCACACACTTGACTAACCGGAAAGATTACTCCAGAATTCAATATCATCTAAATTATGAAATAGATCGGGGAATCTGAATTTTGGAAAATTGACAAGACATTTTAGTTCCTAAAATAGAAAATTTATTCTGACTATTCTAGCAATAACCAGACTCTGGTAAACAGCAGGCATATAATATTTGGGTGGAATGTTGACTCTGGATCCTAACCTAATATCATATTTATAACCTCTGTGATTTTTTAATAAAAGGGAAGAGGCTTAGGTACATAAATTGAAAAGACAGCTTGTTGATCAAAACATGAAATCATACAGGGATATGAGGTTAGAGATGAACGGGAATTTGGAGAAAGCTCACAGAAATGATGCGTTATTCTCCTGGGAACAAAGACAGACCACACACTCCCCCTCCACACACACACATACATACACTTGTAGCTTGGACAGTTTTAATTAATTTTGGCCAATAGCACTTGAGCATAAGTCCTGTCCCATTAAAAATAAATCTCTCTGGAGCCAGCCTGGTGGCATAGTGGTTAAGTTCAAGTGTTCTGTTTCAGCGGCCTGGGGTTTGCAGGTTCAGATCCTGGGCATGGACCTATACACTGCTTATCAAGCCATGCTGTGGTGGCGTCCCACACATAAAGTAGAGGAAGATGGGCACAGATGTTAGCTCAGGGCCAATCTTCCTCAGGAAAAAGAGGAGGATTGGCAATGGACATTAGCTCAGGGCTAATCTTCCTCACCAAAAAAAAAAAATAATAAAAATAAATAAATCTCTCCCAACCTGTGTTAGCCCAAGTGTAGACAATTGGAGCAGTCTACTCAACACATGAGAAAGAGGAGGATATATATCTGTAGAGAATTTAAACATAATATTAAAACCAACCTAAAGTGGGCTTGTTTTAATTATCACCATGTAGCAGAGATTCTTAGCAATATCAACAACAAAATAGTCCTTCCTGGAAAAAATATTTTGTTCATCTAAATTCTAAGACAATTTGCTGCAGTTCCTATTGTGTTTTAGCAATATATTGTACCTGAGAGCTTCCAGTTACCGTGTTTGTGTCAATGATCTTTTGATGAGTGGTATATCCAGCATGGTGGTTAATTCAGAGAACTCTCACCATCAGCCCCAAAACAGATAAATTCAGCTACACGTGTTTATTCTGAGAGTAATTTCATACCCGTTCAGAATCATATGAGCAAGCTTTGGGTGCAGTTTTCTCTCTCTTTCTCACACTTTTAAAAACTCCTGAGTTTAAAGAGTAGAAATCAACAATGATAAGTGACTGATTTTTAATGGAAAAGTAACAGAGCTTTGGTGCAAATCATTCTTTGAACCATGTGGAGTCTGCCTCTTTGCAATGATCTCATGTTTTTTCCCTTTTCCTCAAAAAAAAAATGTAATTAGAAAGTATAAATCCATTACTGTTCCTCCATTTAATACTACAATATTTATTTTTATTATTTTTTCTGACATGTTTATACATACAAAGTTTAATAACTGAAAATCTTTGCTGCCCATGTTTCTTTTCTGTCATTATTATTATTCCTTTCATATGATGATGGCTGAAAACATTGTTGTCATATTGAAGAAGGGGATTTATAAAACAAGGCATGCAAGGTGTTAAAAATGCTAGCTATACCAACACCATCCTTTTCTCCCTCCTCTGGCAGCTATCGAGGCCACCGATGGTGATGTCCCAACAAGGAGTGAGTTACTTTCTTAAATTTCCACTTGAAGGATGTATTCATCACTCATGGCTGCATAACAAATTGCCCCAGAGTTTAGAACCCTCGAAGAACAAATGTTAACTATCTCACACAGTTTCTGAGGGCCAGGCGTCTTTGAGAGGCTACCTCGGTGCTTCTGGGTCAAGCTTTCTCATGATGCTGCAGTCAAGCTGGTGGCTGAGGCTGCCATCCTCTGCAAGCTTACGAGGGTTGTAGCATCCACTTCCAAGCTCCCTCATGAGGCTGTTGACAGAGCCTTCATTCATTTCCTTGTCATGTGGATGTCTCCAAAACGTTGCTCAAGACATGGTAGTTGGTTTCCTCCAGAGTGAGGGGTTCAGGAGAGACATTGAGCAAGATGGAAATCATAACACCTTTTTCTATGTAATCATGGCGGTGGCATGCCACCATTTTTACCATGTTGATCACACAGAACAACTCGGGTACATGGTGGAAAAGCACTACACAGGAGAGTGAATATTAGGAGGGAAAGATCATGTGGAGCCATTCTGGGGGCTGACCACCGCAAAGAATTGCCCAGGATGACCACACAACAAAGAATACCCCACTGGAGTTTGTGGAAGCAGGGTGTAAATATTTTTGTACTAACCCTCTGAGATGTGGGGATTATTTTTAGAACATGCAGCATGAATTTCCCTGTGCCAAGTTCTTTTCTGAAACTTTCAAGTGGGAATTTGCAAGATGAAAAATGAGAGTCTCGAGAAAGAAAAGTTTCCCTATTATTTGCGCGCTCCCTGGATCCCGGGCTACATCTCTCCCGATCTGTTGCCTGTAATCGTTCCATATATATAGCCATGGGGACGTATTTGCAACCCCAGTCTTGGAGTTAGTCTGTCACAAGAGTCAAAAGAATTTTCATGACAGCTCAACCAAAGCCAGAATCTGTGAACTTTTTTTTTTTACTGCATTATTACAGATACTGTTATTTCAATAGTCTTCCTGCTTCCCTTTAAAGCCACAAGAGCAAAAACGAAGGCTGATTGTGGTTTCTTTGAGTTTATACTTCACGTGACATGTTGAGCAGTCCAATCCAGCAGATGTGACAGTAAACAAGAAAACGGGCTTGATTCAAACCGCATAGTGATTACAGTTCTTCTATGCCAACATGGTCTAAGACATTCGAGGAGCTTTTGCTAATGTTTCCCAAGGAAAAAAAAAGTGAATTTTAGGATGAAAATGGCTAAATGTTTCCTCAAGCATTTTTTACTTTTATTGTATAAATTACATGGCGTAAATTAAATTGTATAAATTATATTGTATGAATTATATCAGTTAAATTTAAATTTATGAAATGGCTTTTCACTCCAGTTACAGGAAGTGCATTTGGGAGTGTTTATGAGTATACACACACGTGCACATGTGTGGTGTGTGTGCAGGTATGTGAGTGCATGAATATGGGTGTGTGTGTGTGCTGGTGTATGAGTATGGTGTGTGTGTGCAAGCACAGGCATATGTGCATGTTGTACGTGTGTGAGTGGTGTGCATGAGTTTGTGATGTGTGTGCATGTGTGTGTGGTATGTATGCACAAGTATGTGTGTGTGTGCGGTCTGTCATGTGCATGTGAATGTGTGTTGCATGTGCGTATGGTGCATGTGTGCATGTGGTGTGTGTGTGGTGTGTGTGCACAAGCGTTTGTGTGGTGCTTGAGTGTGTGTGTGTTCTGTGTCATGTGTGCATGAGCTTGTGGTATGAGTGTGTGTGTTGTGTGGTGTGGTGGAGAAGCCTAGAATGACATGGCAACTAAGGAAATTCTGTGCGCATCAACACACAAGAGGACATGTGTGTTCCTGTTCTAAAACAGCCAAGACCACACAGAAGCCAGAGCAAACATCTGTAGTCCAGGACCTTCTGAGGGAGACTCACTCTTTCCTAGACTGTGACTGACAGATTTTTCAGAATGATTCTTCTCTTCTAAAATGGATGGAAATAAAAGGAATGCAAATTAAAACTCGGTAAATTTTTGGCTTACTAAATTAGCCAAGACTTTTAATAAGGACAAGGCTTCAGCAGTCACCAAAAGCTTCAGGAAATGGGCTTATCTTGGACAACAGAGAAGCCAAGAAAAGATGAGGCCACCATGTCAGAATGTCCTCCAGCCACTCCCAAGAAATCTCCCAGGAACTCATGCATCATGCTGCAACAACGCTTGCCACTGGTGTAACCAATGTTTCTTGTAACACTAAGGCTTACAGAATCAAGATTTGATACCAACAGCCTTTCCCACAAAGTACAAAGTTTTGAGCAAAACCAGAAAAGAGTTTGAGTATAAAATAATCAATATCTCATTGGCAATGCCTTTGTTCAAAAGACCATCAGAATTGGCTATTGTCACTTCAGTTGGAATGTTTTCAGCAACTCTGCTGAGCTAAGTGGTCAGGGTGAAGATGCACACTAGCAATTAACCATGCCATTGATATCTGTTCTCTTATCTTAGTAGTGTAATTGGATCAGGGCACCTCCTGGGTGCCTCCTATTTCCTGGGACAGATCAAAGGATAATTGCATGTAGTTTTGCTTCAGGGAAAGACTATGGATATTGCCTCCAACCAAAGTAGAAAGTATGATTCTGAGCAAGTTGTAAAATATGCCTGAATTTCATACAGGTAACACGAGCCACAGAGAGGCATTTAGTGTTGGTTATTTTCTTACACCAAGAGGAAGCTCAATTATCACAAATATCCAGATGATCAGAGTTTTGTTTTTCTTTTGTTGGTTGTTGATCGACTGGAGTCTTAGAATCCATGTAGATGAACAGAATGGAAGTATTTGTGTGATTATGATTTCTATTATTGGGCACAGCATCAATTTCTGTCCTCAAGGGAGACTCATTTTCTGCAGATATTTGACTATGTCCACAAGAAAAAACATGATTTAATTGAGGGGACACCTTTTTTACCAAAACGTCTGTAGTGGGTCTAGACAAGAGTTGGTAAACCTGTTCTGTAAACAGCCAGATAGTAAATATGTTCAGCTTTGTGGGTCATAGGGTCTCTGTTGCAAGGGCTCAACTCTTCCGCCATAGTGCAAAAGCAGTCACTGTAGTGCAAATCAATGGTTGTGGAGGTGTGTCAATAAAACTTTATTTACACAAACAAGTAGAGGGCCAGATTTGGTCCACAAGACTTCATTTCCTCATCCTCTACTAGGCCATGGATCCTTGTAGTCCAAGAGTTTGTAAAGTCAAAGATGAGCTATTTCCCTTATTCTGATGAATAATGGCAGCTGGAAAATTTCAAACACTGAAAATATGCCTCCCGTTCAGAAAGGAAAAAATGAGAGTTCAGCAGTCTGGTCTACAGAAACCATGGAATCCTCAGGGTCCACCTTATCATCTCTTGTCCTCCTAGGGGCTGTGTGAGTTCTGTGCCCACTTCTGCTCATGCAACTTTGGAAACCTTATAAGTAAGCATAAGTGAGGCCATCTTGTTACACTAAATGGCCCCAGCCTCTCCTCTGTGTGACTACTCACTGTTTTGCACGTACTCCAAAAAAATCACGTGCTCTCTTGATTTATGGCCTCCACTTATGCATGTACTCCCCAGTAGCTTGATAAATTAAAACTTTGTTCTATGAGTTTCTCTCCAGGAACAGGCTGACCACAGGCAGGGAACACACCTACAAGGTATCCATCAGAGCTGACAGAAGAATGGAACGATGTGATGCCTGGAGCCCATCATGCCTGGAGTCCAACATCCCTGGACCCCCTCCTCACTGCCCATTTTCCCTATATAACTACCTCAACATTTTGTGATCTTTGAAGACGGGTCTTTGAAACATTAGTCACCTGTCTTCTGATTTGCCGGCTAATCTAATTAAACATCATTTCTTGATCTCTAGCTTGTAGTGATTAATTGGCTCAGATTACAGCAAGCAGAGCGAGCCCATTGCTCGGTATCAATGTGAAGATAGTCATAGGCTCCTTGTTTCTGGAAAAATATGATTCCTTTAAAACCTTGTGGGTATCTGATCCATTTGCTTCCAGTCAGCGTGGAATCGCAGTAAAAAGCTCAAAATTCTTTTGTAAAAAGCATTCACACACCTGTTTATATTAATTTCCTGTCACTGCCTTAAAAATTACCAAAAGTATAACAGCTTAAAAGAACACACGTTTATTATTTCATAGTTCTGCAGGTCAGAAGACCGGGCATGGCATGGCTGGGTCCTCACCAGGCTAACATCAAGGCAGCCTTCTCATCTGAGCTTGGTAACCTCATCCAAGTTCACGTGGTTGTGGAAAGAATTCATTTCCATGCGTGATAGGGCTGAGATCTCCATTTCCTTGCTGGCTGTCAGCCGAGTTTGCTCTCAGCTCATAGAGCTGCCCACATTCAAATCAGCAGCAGAGAATCTCTCTCACATGGAATACCCCTCATGCTATGAGTTTCTCTGACGTTGAGTCTCTTTCACCAGGAAGAGTCCCATTTCTTTGTAGGGGCTCACCTGATTAGGTCAGGCCCACTCAGATAATCTCCATATGTTAAAGTCAACTGACTTGGGACAATAATTACAACTGTAATGTCCTTCACAGTAGCCCCTAGACTAGAGTTTGATTGAATCATGGGGAGGAGGTGTGTGTGCTGTATGGGGCAGGGATCTGGGTGTTTTATTTCTTTATTTTCTTGTCCCCACACCTCTTTCTCTGGACTGGATGATGGCTTCCTTGAGGCCATGTGACATTGCAGACTTGGGTGGGAAGGAAGCCTACTTGAGAGGATCTGGTTCACTGATCAGTATTAATGGCATTTTGTGACTTAAATCATTTTTCATTTTTTTCCTGTGAATTTGACCGATTCCCAGTGCTTAGAGACTCTGCGTGAGATTGGTGGTGATAATAGCAAGTGTGGTTTTTTGATATCTTATAATGAAGTATCAGTATCTGGAATATCTGCAAACTTAGCCACCGATATTTTGCAAACGACTGACACATGACATTGCAAACCACACACGGGTAAAAGATGCATCAAAGTGCCAGGGAGATCATTTTAATTTGACAGAATAAGAACACCTGATTGACAGGATTTCACACTGGACTTGGCAACTATCCTTTAAGAACCACAACATGTCAAATTTTGGTGTGGTCTCAAAGAATCTCCATGATGACCTAAAAAGATATAAAACAATGCCTACCTCTTCCAACTGTATCTGTGTGAGGCTGCGTTTTTTTTCACATACTATTACCAAAACAGCATACTGACAACAGATGGACGCCAAAACAGATATGCAAACTCAGTTCTCTTTGGTTAAGCCAGACATCAGCAAAAATGTAAAACAATGCCACTCTGCTCACTATTTTCCTTTCCATTTTGGAAAAATATTATTTTTCATTGAAAAATACATCATTTTTATAACTTTAAAATGAATGAATCAATGTGTTTTCAATTTCTCAGTTTTAATTCCTAATATGATAACTTTTGATAGATATAATGTCCATAAACAAAAGTTTGTTGGGGTTCTTCATAATTTTTAATAACGGGAAGGATTCCTGAGACAAAAACGTTTGAGAACCAGTGGCTGAAAACAGGCAAGCAAAGATATGAGACAGTTGTTCCAAACGCAGTCTATATATTCTGATATATATAAATAACAGAATATGGATATATCTGAACATGGACATATATGTATATGTATATAGAGAGAAGTATTTTAAATCTGCAAAATATATATGAATATATATGAATCGCTGATGAATAAGTGGTACTTGAACTTGTGGTTGTGGATAGCATCATGTGGAGACAGAATAAAGAGTTGGAAACAAAGAGAACTTAAGATGGAGCCTTGAAGCATGAATGTTCTACAGGTGTCCTCTAGGAGACTGGAGAGATTCTACCTGTTAAGCTGAATGCAGGGCACACGAGTGTTTGCATTAGTGTTGTAAATCTTCTTTGGGACATATTTAAAATCCAGTTGCAACATTTAACAGCCAGGATGGCTCTGCCAAGTGACAAAGAGTTAGCAGAGAGATTGGAAAAAGAACGTAGAGTATAGCAATTTTAGTTTGCTTGGCTGCCATTACAAAGTAACACAGACTGGGTAGTCTAAACAACACACATTTATGGTCTCACAGTCTTGGAGGCTGGAAGTCTGAGATCAAGGTGTGGGCAGGGCTGGTTTCTCCTGAGGCCTCTCTCCTTGGCATGTAGACGCCATCTGCTCCCTGTGTCTTCACATGGTTGTCCCTCTGTGTGTGTCTGTGTCCTATTCTCCTCTTCTCATAAGGATACCAGTCCTGTTGGATAGGACCCACCCTAATGACCTCATTATACCTTAATCACCTCTTAAAGACTGCATCTCCAAATACAGTTCCATTTTGAGGGTACTGGGGATTAGGGCTTCAACACGTGAATTTGCAGGGGGACACAGTTCATCTCATCACAATCATGAAATTCAAGGAGTAGGAGCGTTTCAAGAAGCAGCCATTTCTGCTGTGGGATCAGTAAGAAGAGAGTTGGGAAGGCCCGTTGCATTTAGAGATAGTTGGGTATGGGGAATGCTCACAGCCACCATTATGGTGGAGTGAATGGGAAAGAATGCAGAGTCAAGTAGGCTGAGAAATGGTGAATCAGACAGTGCATAAACAGAAACAGAGAGAGGATGGTAGAGATGAAACAAATGAGTGAGTCCTTCCTGGTGACCTTACAAAACCCAAGGAAATTGCCTACAGCACGACTGTAATCTGGACTCTGAAATCCATGTTGACCACTTCACCAAGAATGCCCTACTCCAATGAACCTCAGCTACATCTAAACTGAAAGCGTGGTACCTTTGGCTCTCAGCCTGGAAAACTGTCTCAAAGTCTCCCCCCGAGAACATTCTTTGGTGGGACTCAAATCTAGTTGCTACTAAAACACATCTGGCCATGGAAGAAATGCAAGATAAAATTTAATTTGCTGATGATTGCCTATGGGCCTGAGTTCAGGGATGATTTATCTCTTAAGTTTGGCAGCAAATTTTAGGGGCTTGAATCTCTCGCTTACATGCTTTTGAGCTTATGTGATGGTGTAGTATTGTGAAGCTCTGAATCGAGAAGTTTTAGCTTTCTTTTCTGCTTATTATTACAATGGAAACTGAGTGATAAGGCTCAAAAGAATTTTAAGGTGTCATTTAGAGAAAGCAATCCTACATTTGTCCCACTGAGGAGAACTCTGGAGCATCTGTGATTTTGGGGTGCTTCTCACGGTTTTTAATGACACCTACTCCTCTTGGAAGCCTCCAGCACAAAATGTATCTGAAAGGCTGTAAAATTCCAGACCTTCCACTCTCTCCATAACACAATTTATCCACAAAGCTGTACCTCTCACAGCTGTGGAGACCAGAAGTCCAAGATCAAGGTGTCAGCAGGGTTAGTTCTTTCTGGAGGCTCCAGAAGAGAATTTGCTCCATGCCCCTCCCCAGCTCCTGGTGGCTGCAGGCTGTGCTTGGCGTTGCTTGATTTGTAGACCCATCACTCCAATCTCTGCCTCCCTAATCACATGGCCCTCTCTATGTCTTCTCCACCACTTTTAAGGAGACTAGTCATTGGATTTAGAGTCTACTCTACTCCAGTATGACCTCATTTTAACTAACTACATCTGCAAACATCCTAATTCCAAATCAGGTCACATTCTGAGGTTCCAAATGAATGTGAATTTTGGGAAGATGCTTCTTTGTCTCACTCGACTGAGGTGATGTGGTTGTTGAATTTCTCTTTCTCCTCATCCTTACACAGAAAAATAAATGTTTCTTCTGAACTGGAAAACCTGTGTGCCAAATTGCAGCCCAGAGGGACTGGAGCAGGCCATGTCTTCTCAATGTGTGTTTCACAGAAAACTCTCCCAAAATATATGGTTGCATTTTCAAATGAGATTTGTGGAAACATCATGGCAGTGCTAAGGGGTCTTGGCCCATATTTATGCATGCATTCGTTCTGAATGAAAGTTGGAAACATTTTTTTTTCCCATACACGGTAAAGGTTATCTTAACTACAACCATCTTTCATTATCCATAGTCATACCTGATCAATTTTCACTAATCCTACAATTTAAGGATGTCCAAAGAGTAATTTATATCCCTGGACTTGAGAGCCATTTCTCTTCTCTCTGGCTCCAATGTGGACCTCAGAGGCAAACCCCATGTGAACTTGTTTAAATCCTTCAATGCTTATTGAGGGAAGCAGAAAGAGATCTCTAGAAAGGCAAAGATTACATGGATATCAATTAACAATGGCAATGAATTGGCATTTATCAATTGTCAATGAGTTATTGACAATTTATCTCATGCATAGATTCAAGAGATCACTATTCTGATAATGGAGAGGGCTTTCCTTTTAAATGACAAGGGACAGAAAGACTGCTATAGTTACAGACATCATGAGAATGAGCTCATTTATTAGTGAAGTAAATCTTGTGTCGTGGCTGCACCCATTCCCACCAAGGATTTATGCCTTGCCAGGTGGCATTCAATGAGAGCTAAAGGTGATAGTCTACAGAACAGTGTGAGACCCAACTTTGAATTAGACAGTGGGAGAAGGTGACACTTAGGTTGACCCAGGAATCAGAAGAAGGACACAACCCTTTGAAGAGCTGGATCTAATTCCATCTGGCCAAGAGCAGAGGGAGTGCTGGGAAGGCACATGAGAAAACAAGTTGGAGAGAGAGTAGAGTCCAAGAATGCGTGGCCAGTTAGTGCATGGGAAGGAGTCTGAATTGTATCCTAAATGTGATGGAAAGTCATGGGAAGGCTTTAATTAAGAATGTGGAATGGTCTGGTTTACATTTTTAAACATCCTTTGACAGGCACGTAGAGAACAGATTACGGGGGCAGCCGTGGAAACAGATGCTCATCCAGGAGACTATTGTAGGCATGTAGGTAAGAGGGGGGATGGATTTGACAAGTGGCTTTATTGGAGATGAACGAAATGGACAGGTTCAGAACAGGTTTTGGAGGCAGAAAAATCATCCTATGAATCAGATGTTGCTCTAGGGGAGATTGGCAGAAGAACACAAATCAGGAATGAGAGTTGAGTTTTGCTCTTAAACAATTGGGTCAATCAATAGTGGTATGCTTTACTCACATATGCAATACTGAGGGAGAAGCAGATATAGAAGGACACAACCAAGAGTTCCCTTTCAGACATAAGGCTTTTGAGATTTGTAACAGACATCCAAGTATGAAGGGGGAAATATCACAGGAGGCACCATATATGTGTCTTGGCTTCAATGACAAATATGTGAGAATCAAATATGTGAAAATTATGCTCAGAAACTAGAGTGGCTTCTGAATTCTGAGTAGGATGAGGATGATATGTCTCTTAACATTTGTGTGTCTGAATAGAATACTTCTAAAAGTCTGCTGGTATTTTCAATTAATATTCAAAAATGGTCCTTCCAAGGGATTTAATTTTGCACATGTGCGTTTGCAAAGTCCTTGTAGGATTTGCAGTCTTCGTCATAATCTGTACAAATACTTTCTGCCCATCAAGTATTTGCCTTTGCTGGAGTGATTGCTGTCTCACTGCCTCTTGGTTTTATAAACAGTGGTTCAACATTGTTAATTGTGAACCACCTTACCTGCACTGGGTGGAAATCAAATAATTTACTGATGTTTTAGGTTCTCTTTTTTGCTTTTTCTTGTTTGCGGGGAGCTAAGCTATCTCTGGCATAGCTAAAATTGGGGAAAATGTAGGCACTACAGAATCTCTATATGCTTCACAATCTACTACAGTAGAGGTCAAAAATATTTTCCATGGGGCCGGCCCCGTGGCATAGCAGTTAAACGTGCATGTTCCGCTGTGGCAGCCCGGGGTTTGCAGGTTTGGATCCCAGGCACTCACTGAGGCACCGCTTGTCAAGCCATGCTGTGGCGGTATCCCATAAAAGTAGAGGAAGATGGGCACGATGTTAGCCCAGGGCCAATCTTCCTCAGGAAAACAGAGGAGGACTGGCGACCGATGTTAGCTTAGGGCTAATCTTCCTCACAAAACAAAATATTTTCCTTCTCTCCCCCAGTGACGCATTCATCAACGCTTATTGGGAAACTCATTGATTGTGTTTGACAAACATTTAGTGAGCATCTGAAATATGGAGGGTAGTGCATCAGGCTTTATCCACACAAGATAAACAGGCTTGGTCTTTACCCTGAAGGATGGGATTTCCACACGGCTTGGAGGAAAGCAATCCTTTCAACTCAGGGCACTGTAATAGAGAAACACACACAGTGCACTACAAGGACATGGGAGAAAGAATGATGGAGAAAATGAAGACCAGAAAGGCTTATTGGCTTTCTCTCTGTCAGTTGGCAATATTTATCTCTATCCAATAGAGAGTGAAAGATAAGGTAGAGAGCAGAAGAATGGTCCAAAAGATGCTCAGACCTCTACACACAAGTGCTGGCTAAATTGCTCATGATTACTTAGGAGCAGCCCTGCTCCCCACCATGTGCCATGGATGGTGGCCTAATTTGTCAGCACCAATACACATCAGTATTTCTCATGGCAAATGTGAGTTTAGAAATGGCATAACATAATCAAACTAAACAATTGATGTATCTGTTAGGACAGACTTTGCCCACTAATATTAATATATTAATACTCATTAATAATATTGCCTTAAGGCGCTAGCATCTTCTTAAACATTGGAGCCAATTCTTCAGAATTGAATTGCCTACCGAAAGGTTGTGTACGCTGAGAGAATCTAGATCATTAACTAAGTCCAGTATTCAAGGAAGAACCCAACTGGCCTTTGTCAAATTTTGTTTAAAACTTGACTCTGGCCCTGACCCTTCCCTGCCAAGTTTTAAGTGCAAAATTCCATAGCTGAAATTAAATGTTGGTTGCCTAACAGGAACGATGAGCGAGCTGGGTTGACTCATTGAGTGGTGTATCTGACTACAGGATTGTTTATAAGGGTAACATCTCATTAGTTCTAATTAGGTGTTTATTAGCAGGAAATATGCATACTTAGGCTCTCCAGATGATGAGATGGCCCTGTTTGCTTGTTTCACGGCATTCTGGCTGATAAGATGGCTGGATGACCCCGTCAGAGAGCAGTTCTGCTGTGGTTTGAAATATCAGCATTATGTCGAAACTTGCTTCCCATAAACATACACAGTCCTAAGGCATATATTAGAGACTGTCACAATATTTGTGCATGTTTATACACGGCTTAAAGATTCTTGGCAACTTGTGCCATTTGCCTTAATTGATTGCGATTGCCGTTTCCTTGGTCGTCTGCAAATACAGGTTATTCAATCATGTCCATTCATACGCAGTTACAGACCGCCAGCCACCCAAAGCGAAAAGAATGCCTGGGCGATGTGTGGGATGTGTGGGATGCTTTCGACGGTAGCAGCATCTGCTTTGTGAAACAAAATGAGAATACATCCAAATCATGAAGCTGGCAGTTTTGTTTCCGATGCAGAGTAGAGAACATTTCAAGTGAATACTGTTATTCATTTTCGCCAAGGGCTGTTGCCTTTGTCATTTTAAAATTAAGCTGAGTTTGAATCTGTCTTGCATTCTTTATGGGAACTGAGAGCACAGATTTTCAAGAGAGAAATGCAGGGGAGGAACAAGCATCCCGTAGACCTCGCGTAGCCGTAAGGCTGCCCCTTCAAACGTGGTGGCCATAATAAGGTGACTGGACAGGCGTCTTTCCTTCAGTAATGAGGAGCACAGAAGATACAGAAATTTTCTGGAGTTACTGGACCTTTATGTGGCATCATGGCTGTATGTTCTTTATGTCTGGCCAACTGGCTGTATTCTCTATTTTATTTTTTCTGGTCCTTCACTCAATTCATATTTGGACATAGCAAATGCTGTTTCAAGATGACTGTAGTGTATTGTTATGGTGCACGTTTTCCAGCAAAAGTTACAATATCCTTTATTCTGTACCTGCCCAATGTGTTGTAAGATGCATGCACACACACACACACACACACACACAAGACATTATGATGATACTTAATTTTGTGTGCCAACGTGACTGGACCACAGGGTGCCCAGATGTTTGGTCAAACATTATTCTAGGTGTGTCTGTGAGGGTGTTTCTGGATGACATTAGCATTTGAATGAGTAGACTGAGTAAAGTAGACTGCCCTCCCCAACGTAGGTGTCCCTTATCCAATCAGTTGAAGGCCTCAATAGAACAAAAAGCTTGAGTCTCCCACCAATAAGAAGGAACTCCTCTCTTTCTGGCTGTCTTTGAACCAGAGCATCTGTCTTCTTCTGTCTTCAGACTCAGACTGGAGATTACACCATCAGCTCTCCTGGGTCTCAGGCCTTCAGAATCAGACTGAAACTATACCATCCGTTCTCCTGAGTCTCCAGCTTGTGGACTCCAGATCTGGGAACTTCTCAGTCTCCATAACTGCATGGAGTTAATCCTTACAACAAATGAAGTTATTCCCAATTCCTTGCAACAAATCTCTTTATATATACATTGCTATGGTCTGCACTTTTGTATGCCCTCAAAATCCATATGTGGAATCCTAACCCCCAAGGTGATGGTATTAGGAGGTGGGGCCTTTGGGAGGTGATGAGGTCATGTGGGTGGAGACCCAGTGAATGGGGTCAGCACCCTTATAAAAGAGACCCCAGAGAGCTCCATCACCCCTTCCACCATGTGAGCACACAGCAAGAAGATGACCGTTTATGAACCAGGAAGAGGGTCCTCATCAGACACCAGATCTGCTGGTACCATAAACTTGGACTTCCAGCTTCCAGAACTATGAGAAATAGATATTTATTGTTTAAGTCACCCGGTCTGTGGTATTTTGTTATAACAGCCCAAACAGACTAAGATTAAATAGATAGATAGATAGATAGAGAGATAGATAGATAGATGTAACATATATATTACATATAAGACATACACATATATATGTGTACATATATAATAATATAACAATGTAATAATATATAAAATATGTATGTACATATGTACTTATATATGCATTTATGTAATATATATGTGTGTGTATGTGTGTATATATTATGTATATACATCATATAACATATATAATATGTAATATATATGGTACCTTATCACATATATATCTAATATATAATATATATTCTCTGGTGAATATATATATATATACTCACATATTCACACATATGCATGTATATGCATATGCATATACACATATACACATATACATATGCATATACATATACTCACTTCCCTTTGGAGCTGAGACATGGCAACCCAAAAGCATGGGGAGGTTAAGACCCCAGGTGGAGGAAAAGTCTTTGAACAGTGACAGCCAACAGATAAGTTCTTCCCCCTCCCCACCTTTGAGGATCTGTCCTGAGACTCAATTCCTTTTGTCCACTGGGAAGAGGGTGCCCGAGACAGAGCCATCAGCCCTGCTCATTCTCAATGGTGGTCATTCCTCATCCTGTCTTTTCCTCCTCCCCTGCCTCATCTTCTTTCTTTCACTTCTGCTTCCTTGGGACTGCACCCCCCCCCCATTGCTTTCTCTCTGCCTTCTGCGGGACCCAACCTAAGACATGGACCCTTGAGCTCCCTGAAGCCCCAGCATCCACAGGTCATCACCGAGCTGTGCTTCTAATGCCTGGTGTTCAGTCCAAAATAGTCAACAGTATTTGGTGTAAGGCAGACTTCATGCTGGGGTAGGACTGATAAAAATGAAGAGATGCAACCCTTATCCCCACATTGGTCAGAGGCCACAGGACAAACGGAGGAATGAAGAATAAATTTCGACAAGCGCTACAGTGAAGTAACACAACGCACAAAGGGAGCCTCCAGCGGGGGCGCCTCGCTCTGTTGGGGGCATTCTGGAGAAGTCATAGAGAGGTGATGAAGCTATGCAGCTGATTCCAAAAGCAGAGGTGTGTGTGTCCCAGAAGATGTCGGGCGAACGTTTCTGGTGACGGAAAGCAACAGCAGAATGCACTAAATGAGATTCAGGGCACAACATGGCAGTGGGGTGCTACAGTGCAGGGGAGAGGCACACAGCTGCTGCCTTGACATGACAGTGACAGACAATGACATGAACAAGATGCTGGGAGCCTTTGGGGTTAGTGCGCAACTCTCTCAGCAATGACCGGTCTTTGGGAATCAATCAAGCCCCTTCTGCACTCTGTCCCAGAGTCTTCCCAAAGTTACCTATCCAAACAGCCTTAGTCTCCTCAAGAGAGAGGCAAGGAGACATGACTTTTAAGGACAGGGCAATGGAAGGGATACGGATGTGTTTCATTCTGCCATGAGTCTGAAGGAGTTCCCAGAGTTTCTTCATTCCCGGATGAATCTTATGCACTTACTTTGGGTCAAGTCTCCAGCTCTTGATCAAGAAGTCCTGCAAAGCACGGTGATAACACAAAACAGACGTAGAAAACCCACTCTTGAGTCGAAGGGATTCTTTCAAGGATGGGGAATTATTAGAGCATGGGAAGTCATCCAGGAGTGACTGATTGCATCTAAAACTAACTTATTTTGTGTGTGAAATGCTGCGGATCTTCTAAGGAACATATGCAATGGTTTGAAGGTATGAATATGAAAAGGTATGAAGCAAAATAGCAAAACACACAAGGATCCACTGTCCACGTCAAGCATCTAGAACATTCCTTAATCGTTATTACTCTCTGGGCTCCCTTTCCTTCTAGCACTCCTCATGAAACCCCTGTCACCAGAGTTAACTATTTTCCTGAATTTTGTGTGTAATAAGAAAATAGTAATAATTTTTCCAAAGATCTCGGTATTTCTAAACAATATATTATTGTTCAGTTCTGCTTGCTTTTGAATCTTATTCACTGATAGGACACTGTCTGGTCTTCTGGATATTTTTCCTCTCAACATTGAATTGCTAAGATTTACCCATGACATTGCATGTAAGTTCAGTTTATTTGTTTCGCTTTTGTGCCATATTCCATTGTGTGACTATTTCACACTTTATGTATCCATTCTCCTGTCTGTACACGTTTGGGTTCTTTGCAGGTTTTCACTATTACAGACACGACTGCTGAGAACACGCTTGTCTGTGGATTCGGATGCAAGAGTTTCTCTAGAGTCTATACTAACAAGGGGAATTGCAGGGTCATGTTAAGCTTTACAAGATGGTGCCAAATGAATTTCCAAAGTGATAGTACCAATTTACAGTCCTGGCAGCAATGGATGAGTGTGTTCATTGCTTAACACAAGCATCGACAGATGGTTTTATCAGGGGATAGAGACTGCTAACTGATACCAAACCAATTTCTCCCACTTCTCAGCTTGACAACACTTCCCAGTTGGTCTTACAGTTCTATGCATCCCTGGGTTGAGTCTGGGCCAAAGGAAAGTGAACGGAAGGGTGTGCACCACGGAAACCTCCCATGGGGAAGCATGTGTGTGCTTTTTGCCTTTCAGCTGTATGGAATTAAAACAAGGGCAACAGAAACATCAACAGCCAAAAAGCAACCAGCGAAAACAAGGATACCTTGGGAGGCAGGTGTTGGTGATGGCAGGACACCAACTTGGCACAGGAACCTGGATCTCTCACTCACCACTTGGAAGAAATCTACACCTGCAGAAACACTCGTAATTTAAAATAAATAAACCGTGATTGCGTTAAGCCAACAAAATTCTCTGGTGGCTTCTTCACAGCAGTTAGTATTACTCTAACTAGGACAGCCAGACTTCTCATTTGATCAATCTCGTGCGTCTCAAACGACAGTCTATCTTGGTCACAACTTGCCTTTCTCATTTTCAAATGCGATTAGTCAACTTTTTAGCTGGTTACACACCTGTCATATTTCCTCTTCTGGAAAGCTGATTCTTTTCATCTTTTGCCCATGTAGAGACTGGAAAATAATTGTGAGGAAACATGAGAATATGTAGATATGCATATATAAATAGTTGTAGACTTCTATAGCTATGGAATATATGAGTATGCATATACACATATTTAGAAATATGGCAATTTTAGGGATTTTTCAAAATTTAGCTTTCTTTCATATCAGGGCTTTTAGGAATATCTAGCGAGTTGCATGTTCTGAGTGAAGTATATTTGTGCCCTGATTATAAAGAACATTATGCCAGTTGTACTAAATTTTATGTAGGTATCTTCCATGCCTCTTAGAATCTTATAATCAAAAAAAAATTCCAAAAATTAAAACTACTTTAGCCCTTTTGTAACTGGATATTCCTGGGTGATAGCCAGCCTCTGGATTAGCACAGTCCTGTAGAATTTTCTGCAATGATGGGAAAATGTTCTGTGCTGTGCTGCCCAATATGGTGGCTACCGAGCACTGGAAATGTGGCTAATATGATCAAGGAACTGAATTTTTAAATTTTCTTGTATTTTAAATAATTTAAATTTAAGTAGCCTTAGGTGGCTAGTGGCTACCATGTTAGAGAATGCATCTTTAGAGCCCTCCCCCTCAATTCGTGGACCAACACCACCAGCATCACCTGAGAGCCAGCTAGAAAGGGATGTTCTCAAGCCCTGCCTAGGACGTCCCGAGTCAGAATCATTAGTGAGCGTGTTAAGGTTTGAGAGCACTGTTGCAGAGCTGTCCCACAGAGATATGGCATTTTCCTTCTGCTTCCTGAAACCGCCCTGAGCAAAGCATCCTGGCGTCCTTCCATGATCCAACAAAGATAACAACATCTCTTTATTTACTGGCAACTCTCCAGTATTCAGCTCACCAATGCTCAAAATAATCAAGCTGCTTTTCACTCGGTTTCTAAAGTTAAAACAAAATGTATTCTGCAATTTCCGCAATGCTTGTATCACTAGGAGGTACATGCAGCAGAATGGGGAGACCTTTAATGTTGTTTCTATAGGAAAATGGATTCAAATGAATAATTGACTTGAAGTGTGCACCCGTATGCTACAGATTTCCAGCGTGGAGCACACCGTTGCTGAAAACAACCACGTTTCAGTGTGTTCTCTTCAGATTAGCCCTCCCCAAAACTTTTCTCCATGATGCCATGCATCTGATGCCTAGGTCACATGCATCTCTTATAAAAATTCCACCCACCTACCTCATTACAATTTTTGTAGTCACACACCGTTAAACTTGACTGGACTTGAAATGAAATTATTCTTATGTCCAGAAAGACCCTTAATACATGCTGTTTGATGATGATAAGGGCCAGGTCACTTCTATGCCAGTAGTAACTTGGAGGAAAACCATTCAGATGGTGCAAGAAATCGGGCTAACAATTGGACAATATCTGCCACTGGTAGTTAATTATTCTTAAAATAATAATGGGTAACAAGTCTGTAGCACTTACTGTTGTGTTCCAGCATCAGATGGAGAGTTTGACGTTATTAATGCCGTTGCCTCTAGTGCAGAGCATGCTCCAGGCAAGCGTGAAGAGAGGACGCTGGGAGACCAGTCAGAGGAGGTTATTTCAGTGCTGGGAGGGACAAATTAGACTGTCTCAGTGGGCATGGGGAAAAGCGGCTGGGCTAGGATATTGGTTTGGTGGTAGACTCTACAGAATTTAGATTGAGAGTGAAAGTAAGCAGTAAGTACCAACTTCCAGATTTTGACTTTAGCAATTATATAGATAGTTGGCCACTCTGAGAAAGGAAACATGATGAGAAAAAAGATTTGGAGAGTTATTTTTTTTAGGAAGGGGGATTGGAAGCCTAAGCCAAAGTTTCAAATTTTTAGAACAAAGCCTTCTATCCCCGAGCTGTCTTAAATTGTCAGAAGGGAAAACGTTGCAAAGACGCTTATGTGCCCAGGTGGGCTTTTCTCTTTGCTGGAGGTCAACCACCATTTCATCTTGCCTTTACCCTCTTTGTCAACCGTTGTGACAATTTTTCATGCATTTCTTGGTGGTTCACCTGTTCTCATTGGAGCTCATTTGTTCTCAGAAGACGGGTTGGGTTCCATCACAGCCAGAAGGAGCAGTGAAGGCAGCCTCGCACATAGGTGGTACTCAAAGCTCTCAGGCGTCTTCACAAAGACAGCAGTGTCTGGTTCCCAGCTCTCATGAAGAGTTTGGCTTTGGCTTGTCGTTATTCAGCTCCAACTCAGACACACCAGGGAGCTTGTGTTAGACGGAGGCTTCTAAGACATGTGTCAGCTGCCACGATGATGCACCACGCAGATGCTATGAGATGGCTAGGTGCTGACTATCCAATTGGCACACCCCATGACCAAGCTACCATTGGGATTCTGCCACTTGTCGGTCAAGCTTCCATTTCCTCAGAACCCAGGCCATTTTGAAGGACTCATGAGGTTCCCTCTCCAGAAGGTTCAAGCCTTCCTCATGCCTCACCATGTTGGCCCACTCCCCATAGACACTGCTGTGTTTCATTATGGGGGCAGCTCACCCAGTGTACCGTGGAGGCCCAGAGAGGCAAGGTCTGCCAGTGGGGCGAGTCCAGGGTGGGATCCTGGAAGACATGACTGGATTTTGTGAGCTGACCATGGAGGAATGGGTATTGGCAGGACGCTTTTTAACATTTGTAGAACATTTCCAAAACAGTAAATTGGGCGAGTCATCACTCCCATACATTCTCTGAAGAGGCCCGACGTTGTGAAATAATTGTGGACTGAGGCAAGACTTTGTGAGTGATGAATGCAGAGCAATAGTTGTACGTATGCATTTTACCTAGTTGCCACATTTGGAGGATATGACTGTTTAGAAATATGAGTAGAAGAGGGAAGGATTGCTGGTTGATGATAGCTGAGGGGGAGGTGACTTTGGGGAAAGAAAAATCCCCATGGTGGATCCTGAAATGTTCATTGGTATTAGTATAAACAGGCACATATACAACTTTCTCTTTTCCTTGAACTCTAAAGCACAATGAGAACTATAATCTTAAAAGCAGACCAGGCAAGACCCTTAAATGCATATTACTAAGCAAAAGATGCCAATCTGAAAAGACTATATACCATATGATTCCAAGTACACGTCATTCTGGGAAAGGCGAAACTATGGAGCGAGTAAAAAGATCAGTGGTTGCCAGGGGTTGGGGGTGGGGGAGGGATAAATAGACAGAGCACAGAGGATTTTTAGGGCAGTGAAACTACTCTGCATGATGCTGTAATGGGGGATTCATGTCATTATCATTTGTCCAAACCCACAGAACATATGACACCAAGAGTGAACCCAATGTAAACTACGGACCCTAGGTGATAATGATGCATGAATGTAGGCTCATCTATCTCAGTTTACAAATGTTACACTCTGGTGGGGGATGTTGATAGTAGAGGAGGCTATGCATGTGTGGAAGCGGGGGTATATGGAACTCTCTGTACCTTCCTCTCAATTTTATCGTGAACCTAAAACTGCTCCATAAAGTAAAGCCTGTTAAAAAAATAGTACATGAAAATAAAATTTTGTTCAAAAAATTATTCTCCTAAACAGAACGTGAGAGGCTAAAATGATTGGGGAGGTAGAGCTTGTTTTTATTTTGCAAACTGAAAGCCACTAAATCAATATTCAAGGACAAGCAAATGCATTTTGCAAAGATCATCCACTTAGGTATCTCAGAAAATTCCGGATGGAGCAAGAAAACAGCAGAATGCAGTGCTGTAAATAAGCTGATCCTGTCTGGTTGCTCTGTGGACCATCTAGTGGCAGTATAACGGGGGTTTCCTGGAGGGTTTGCAACAAGTATGGTTAATTTAGGACCGGGAGTCAGGTTTGCTATGAGCATGCAATGCCTTGAGCACAGAGGGACAGCTCAGCAGAAAGAAACATAAATCCATGGAGATGTCAGGGCCAGCAAGACAATTGCACTGGGTGAAAAGCATTACGGGAGAGTCACACTGCCTTCATTTCTGAATTACAGATGAGTAGGAGTGAGGCATTTGGATGGAGGCAGCAGATTAATGAAGTGTGTGCTGTTCTGTCGAATGCCTGGCCACGGAAAACAAAACCCACTCGGTTGCCGCTGAAGAATGCGAGCAGCCTGCACCATCGAGCATGCAGCTCCGTGTTGGAGCCACCGAAGCTCCCAGAACAGCCCAGAGCAACCCCCCAGGCTCCTGGAAAATGCCTTAGGCAGAGCCCCACCTCTGGGGACCTTCATTATCCTCGGAGACCATCCCGTGGTGAGATGAGGCAGCTCCCTAACTCCTTCCAAAGGGCATCTGTGGAACAGTTTGAGCCATAATGAATCCAAAGCCATCTCAGGAGAAAAAAAGATGCAACTTTAGAAAATGTATTTTGGTTGCATGGATGTTCTAGCTCCCATGAACCTCAGGATGCTCTTGCCAATCGAAGACCTGACGTAAGAGCCTGAAAATCCCACTCAGTGTCTGAGGTTTAGACTTCTTAAAAAAAGTCCCCTATCTTCACCTCCCGGTTAACAGACCACAGGTATTTAGAATATTGTGCAAGAAGGGCCTTCCAGAAAATGCCATGCACATTTGGAGGGGGGTCTGCTCAGATGCGGGAAACCGAAGACCTGTCTAGACATGGCACCCTCAGGTTGTGCAGTGGGTCAAATACTACTGACATCGTTCAATTCTTTCATGGAGATTATGAGAATTAACTTTGCCCTGGCACCACATAGGATCCGGCGGTTGTGATGTGCCATTCTTGTTTTGTCTTGTTTGGGTTGTGTGTTAGTCAGTGTTCTCCAGAGAAACAGAACCAAGAGGAGATAGGTAGAGATAAAGGGAGAGAGAGAGGTAGAGAGAGATAGAGAGATGCAGACACAGATATGTCTATCTGTATCTCTGTCTCTGTATCTCTACCTAGCTAGCTAGCTATCATTTATCTACCTATCTATTTATCTATCTTTGTATCTATTTATCATCTATCTTTTCCTCTTTTTATCATATCTATCTATCATTTATCTACCTATCATCTATCTACTTGCCTACCTGTCATCTACCTATCTATCCACGTATCTATCTATCTATCTATATCTATCTGTCTATCTATCTATCTATCTATCTATCTATCTATCTATCTACCTATCTATGATCTATCTATGTCTATCTATCCATCTATCTATCTATCTACCTACCTACCTACCTATCATCTATTTATCATTCATCTATCTATCATCTATCTATCTGTTTATACATCTATCTCTACCTATCGAGAGAGAGAGATGTTGATTTTAAGGAATTGGTTCATGTGATTTGGGGGCTGGCAAGTCCAGAATCTATAGGGCAGGCCAGCAGGCTGGAAATTCAGGTAAGAGTTGATATCGCATTCTTGAGTCCAAATTCAACAGGGCAGCAGGCTAGAAGCTCAGGCAGGGTTTCTATGATGCAGTTTGGAGGCAGAATCACCTCTTCCTGGGGGGATCTCAGTCTTTTTTTTAAGGTCTCCAACTGATTGGGTGAGGCCCACCCAGATTATGGAGAGTCATCTGCTTTACTTAAAGGCTACTGATTTCAATGTTCATTGTGTCTGTGAAATATCTTCACAGTGACATCTAAACTGGTGTTGGACCAAAGTGGGCATTTTAACCTGGCCAAGTTGACACATAAAATCATGCATCACAGGCTATATTTAAACAAAGCCACTTAATCCATCATGATTGACCAATCATGGGTCTCACTCATCGGGGCATCCCAACAGCAGGTCATTTCAGCCCAATGATACATTCTTCTAATTGAGTTAAGTTGCGGATATATAAAAGTGATTCATTGTTTGGACTTGAGGAGGACAGAACTAGCATCTATTTTCTCCATCTGCCCCTTACTCTGTTCCCCAGGCCAGGGAGCACGGGGGCTGTGAGTGATAGCTATGGAATTAGACTACATGGATGAAATGCCTCATGCTTCTTCTTCTTAACTGTACCACCCTTGGAAAGCTTCTAAAACCATTTTCACCTCCCCAAATCTTAATCTCCTCATCTGGAAAATGAGGATTCTAGTAGTCTCCACCCATAGGAGCATCTAGGGTTCCAATGAAGTCCCTTTAGAACAATGCTTAGCACATGGGAGGTACAACAACAACAGTAGATGTTGTTCCAGCCACATTTCCTAGTTGCAGAGATCAGAATCCAGTCTAATTAGTTTGAGCAGAAAGGAGATGTGACTTACTGTTCACGCCAGACCATTGTGGAAAAGAAATGGGGTGATCGTTTTCCTAGGAATTGCTGGGATAATTGGGGCCATTTAAGAAGAGAGAATCATTGGAACACAAACCCTTAAAGGGAAAGAACTAGCCCTGGGAAGGGCCAGAGGACCAAGTTTCATGGTTCACAGACAGGAATGATGGTACTGGGGACCATGTAGTAAACAGAAACACTCAAACCACATGGTGACATTTGAGTGGAAGCAACACAGCTCCCATCCCACTCTGCAGCGCCCATGATTCTGAGACTGGACACTGGACTCTCCCCCAGCAGCCCCAGAAGAACCAGATGCCCATCCCATTGTGCTGGCTAGAAGATGGCCCCCTCTACTGTGATGGCTGCCTGTCAAAGCTCATCTCCAGGCCTCAGTGCCCCAATGACAGTAGGTCTACCTGGAGAAATCTGGGTCAGGTGACAATCCCAGACGTCAAGTTTCCTGGGACACAGAGCATTAACTTTCGATCCTCTCTTGTCCGGACAGGCAAGTTGGAAGGGGTCTCCAGCTTACAGACGGCTGATGGTGGGACTTCTCGGCTTCTATAATGGCATGAGCCAATTCCTCATAACAGATGTCTTTATGGTTCTCTTTCTCTGGAGAACCCTGACTAAGACAGTTAATCTAGACCAGGAGTTGACAAACAATGGCCCAAGGGAAAAATCTTGCCAGCTGCCTGTTTTTGTACATGGGCTAAGAATAGTTTATATATATATTTTAAAGGTTGGGGAAAAAATCAAAAGAATAGTATTCTGTGACAACTGCAAATTGTGTGAAGTTCACGTTTCAGTGTCCATCAATAAAGTTTTATTGGAACACAATCACGACAGTCATTTAGGTATTGTCTATATTTGTGCACCCACTGCAAGGCAGAATTCACTAGTTGCAACAAAGACCGTATGAATAGCAAGAACAGCCCAAAATATCTACTCTCTGCCCTTTACAGAAAAGGTTGCCAAGCTATGCTCTACTTGTTTGAGTAGAAATCAAGAGGAAACCAAAAACCTTAAGAAACAATGTATTAACTGCCCCCTCTCTTTGACATTGGATGACACCTTTTTCTGCAGAACCCTCCTGTAGGATTCCACAGACATTGTCTCTTTATGCTTTGTCAATGAGGGTTTTCCACGTTTGGGAACAGGTCCTCTCTAACACCCACGCCACCCTTGACAGAGCCCAGTTAACGCCAGCAATGGGTGTGGTCCTAAAGAGTTCCCATTTTTCCTCTAACTAGCACCAAACAGCCCTGCTCTTAACAGCTTTCATTGGTCTGAATCATCTCCTTTTGGAAGACACAGTCCATTACTTTTCCTTCTGCAAGCAGCCAGAATATGTCCTCTCTCTGCCAAGCTCACACAAACTGAGATAATCATAATTGCTAAATGGATTACCATAAATACCAATTTCACAAGAATATAAACCCAACAGCAGCCCTTAACTCGATGTGCATTCCGAGCGATAGTGTCGTGTTTGACTTAGCAGAGCATTACGATGGTGATTTATGTGTAGGAGCAGTGATGATGAGCAACTCCAAAAAGATAGCTGAAACCACGTGGCCATAATCCTGTAAGCAGCAATGGCATTTTGGAGAACACAAAAGATTGCAGAGGACGTCCATTCAGGATGGCAGTTTGGCTTCTGGTTCATCGACAAGAGGGAAATTACCAGGAAGTATCAAGCTTACCTTACCTCCTGAGCTAAGCAGGTCGCACATCTGCAAACTGTTGTCTCATGCTAGAATAGAATGCGTCTTCCTTCCAGAGTCCCCTCCTTGGGGAATGCAGCTGTTGGTAGTGGTTCTGGGTATGACAGAGGAAAAAAATTATTGGTTTCCTCTAGCCCCTGGAGTGTCCTACTAATATTCCAATCATGAGACAACCTTTTTTTAGAATTGCAACTGTCCGCTCTGGAACATGCCATCAGGGTCTGAGAAAAGAAAGATCTTCAGGTGAGAGTCATCAACACCATAGCCGACCAGGCAATTGGACACCCTCTTGTCAGCAAGGGATGTTCTCAGGCTGGTTTCCAAGGCTGGCATGGAAGCACAAAGGTTAGCATGGCTACAGAAGTGGAGTAAATTGTGGGAAAAAGATGAGTTTGTGTAAATATGCATGGGTTCCTCTCTCTCGTTCCTTATGTATATTGTGTATATCGCTGAAGAATATGCACAACAAATAAGATACAATTAAGTAATTGAATGCAGTTGTGGGAAGCCTGGGATTAGATTCAAGATAAGTCCGGGGGTGGTAGGAGAGGAGTGGGTATGGGTATAGATTAAAGAGGATTGCTCATGGGTTGGTAACTATTCAACACAATGGGCATGTGTAGGATCCAATATACTATTCTACTTACTTTTACATATGTGTGCAATCCCCCAGAAAAATGAAATTTTAGTCTAATCATAGCAAAGACTTTAGAAGGCAGAGTATTTAAAAATTTACTCTTCCCCCATCCCCGTCACCTGAAATCTCATAATATACATATGTCCTTGTCAATCACAATGATAGAGTTTTAAAAATGGCTTAGTTATGAGCTTGCTGGTAGCCAAAGGAAAAAGTGACACATCTGTTATGCAAATAATGGATGTCCCAACAGTTCTTCTTGGGAAGTAAAGCTGTTCCAGTCATATCTCTGAGTCATTAGTACCAAACATGTCTTCAATAATACCCCTGCAGTGAAGACAGTAATGCAATTTGTAAATGCACTTTGCAATAAATATTTTCATTTTAACACCCAGTGCATAATAATAAAGTACTGCTCCAATTTTGTGTCGAATTGCCACAGAAGTTCTCTAAAAACTCAGCTTTTGGATGGTCCAGGGTGAGCTGAAAATAAAACCTATGCTATCTAGAACCATTGGTCCTTCAAACCATCCCCCCCAAATATATCTCTCAGTGGTTGCTTGACCCAAATGAATGGTATTTTAAGGTCTTATAATCTGGCAGAGGCATCAAAAACCCACATTTTCTGTAGCTCAGTAAGGGCAGATGAATAAACCCTCATGATCCACCAGGAGAACAGTATGGTTATAAATTATAACCCTTGCATGGGGGCTCATGGCAGAAGGGGTGGTGAACTTCCCTCAGTATAGCTAATATATTCCCTTTCAATGAAAATCCTTTCTCTCTCTCAGTTACTCTCATTCTCTGTCTACATATAAACACACACACACATGAAAGACAAGTCTTCAATCTTCTACACCCCTGAGTATCACTTAGATCATTTTAGCCAAGGAAATGTTTCAAAGTCAGACTTAGAAGTCACTGGTCCCAGCCACAGAAATATTTCCATCGCTCTCCCAAAGAACTTCCAGATTTGAGCAATGCAGAGTATTTGTGAAGTATCAGGAGACATTTCAGGAAAAAGATAATTTGAAGCAATCACATCCGCTGTATGGAATTATTGCTCACAAACCCATTTCGTCTTGGTGACCATCGGCCAAAAATAGTTATATGCATTCTAGAAAATGTATCATAAGCCATTGTTAGGATAATAGCTTCTGCTATCAGGAAGACTAGAACAACTGTCTGTTCCCATCCTGCGATTATAATAAATGTATTGTCAAGGTATATTTGTTGTTCTAATACCCTTAGTGTTGGGGAGGTGGAACATTTTTTACTTACTTTCATTGGCCGTGGAAACAGAAGTCTGACACCTGGGCTATCTGTCATGGCGAAATCCATCTATTTGGGTCTCAACTACTGGAGGGGGAGGGAATATTATTAATTGAGAGATTTAAAAACTGCATCCATAACAGGTAAAATAGTTTAATACACATCAGATTGTAATTGATTATTATATCAACTATAAAATAAAGAACCATATTTAGCCATGACAATAAGCTCTGGTGAACTTCTCAAAGGTAAGTATAAGGGGATATACAGGCTTCTATGGGCTAAATGAGAAATTCCCACTGTCTTGGAATTCTTGTGCTTGAAAAGCTCACACAAGTGAAATTTACCTTCTGTCCTCTGTCAGAGACACATATTTCACATATTCAAAAAATTTGCTTAAAAGATGTAGTCAAGGGACTCTACATAGCAATAGTAAGGTTTAATAAAATTAAATATTCAGTGGATATTTATAATGCTGATTGAATTACCATGAGATATTTTATAGAATAACAAAACTTAATATCACTGAATATAAAAATGAATATACGTAAAGATGACCCTGGAGTGGGTGAAATGTAACCGTGGTTTATGAATCACATATCTTTAATGAAAGAGGCAGGAGAGACCATGTCTCAGCTCCTTCTCTTACGGCTATGTCCCCTTCCTAAGGTAACTAATGACTCTATGAGGTGGTTTTTCATCTGAAGAATGAGAAAAATAGCAGAAGGTTGAGGATATTATTTGTAAATGGATGAATGTATAGATGAAGACAGGTAGAAGATAGATAGATAGATAGATAGATAGATAGATAGATAGATAGATAGATAGATAGATGGATAGACAGATAGATAGATAGATAGATAGATGATACATAGATGATACATAGATAGATGGATAGATATATATGGATAGATGAAAGATTTATAGATTTGATAGATGGTAGATAGATATAGATAGATGAAAGATTGATAGTTTTGATAGATGACAGAGAGATAGAAAGATGATAGATATGAAAGATAGAGTTCATATACCAAATATGTATTCCACATTATATGAATTTATATTTATACATACCTATACAGTTGAGCTTTGCATGTAGAGTAACCCAACAATTAAATGTTCATGATACATATTGAGTTACCATCACAATTTGTATACTTTAGAGTCATATATCAAATTTTAAAAACCTAATCCTTTTAAAAGTCTCAGCGTACTAGAATACTCGATTAAACTGAACTGACAACACTATCCAGTTCCCCAAAAATAGTCATGACATGTTTGAAAGGAACCTGCAGCCCCTCTGAGGCAAGATACTTCTCCACTCCGTTCCCTTTCATCTCTCATTAGCCAAGAGGAGATGAGCAGGTTCTCTTGGTTTTCTCATAGAGGGAAACATATTTAGGTTGTTAATAAACGCACTGTAGCTTTCTACACTGAAAGAATCTGCAGATCCAATGCATTTGGGAAACTGCCTTCAAGGTTGACCTCACTCATCTTTGTTGTCTTGGGCAGAGGCTGGGGTTAGGTGCTAGTTTTGTTCAAATAGATTTGCCAAATGCATAAAAAACTGTATTTTTGACAACCTGGGAAGTGTTGACCTAGATATAAAGACTGAGTTTTTTTTTCCTGTTTCTGCTGGTGACTCACCTCAACCTGTCAGTCTTTAGAACCTCCAGTTCTGAGACAGAGCCCTGGCAGGGTGGGTGTAGGGAAGGACGAGCTTTGCCTGGGCAATCAGGATTCAGGAATCAGAGGGACTGAAAACATCAGGCAACTTATCACTCTACTGTCAGCGTGCATTAAAAAAGGAATTGCCTCTCCAGGTTCTGCTGTGGACGTTCATTCTCCCTTTTCAAACTTTGAATGGATGGATTTTCAGGCAAGGCTGAGCTCTGACAAGGACTGCCTGCAAAGACCCTTTCTCCAAATACGGTCACATTCCCAGGTTCTAGAGATGGAGACCTGATATCTTTGGGGATATTTATTCAGGCTCTTAGAGGAATACTTGGTCACAATTTTAAAGGGTTATATTTTTTAATGATGACCAGTCCCATCACTCTCTGGAAAGTGTGGCACGGTGGATGGATCGCGGCCATCAGTTTAATGCCGTTTGCCTTCTGAGAGGGAAGCAAGCGGTGTCAGAACCAAACGGACTTTGGGAATCTTCGCCTTAGAGTTTATAGACATCTCAGAGAGGCCCCACAAGAGGTTAAAAGAACCAGTTGGGGCCAGAGTCCAGCCCGCAATGTTCCCCACTCACATTGTTGCTCCAAGAGAAAATTAAGTTATCTTTTACAGCAGCCAATTTCCCTCAATTATCCTCAGCTCTGGCAAATCCAGCCTCTTCCATTTCCGTCCTCTCTCCTGGAAGACAGAATGAGCCTTTACAATGTATGAATGGTGAGTTTCTGGCCAGCACATGTCCTCAGACATGGGCTATGCCTGGACAGTCCTCAAATGTTGAGTCAAAGAGTGGACCCTACTCAAGAGGGAAGGGCGCCTTGAACAAGCTCATGGGTCGACAGTGTTCGTGTGACAGAGAAGGGAGGCAAATGTCAACTGTCCCAGTAAGAAGAGAATGTTTCATGGCCACTGGAACATCGGGAAAGAGACACGTTCGGCATAGCTAGCTTCTCCCAAATTAGTGAAAAAATAGCCTTACTAAAATAAGAAATATAAATAATCACTAGAAAATTCTGCCAAAACTCAAGGGGATAAATCCTTCTTTTTTCTTTTTTTTTTTTAACTTTTCATATGTGGAGCTTCCAGATTCTCTCATTTGAGCATTTTTTAAAAACAAAGGTTACATATTCAACCTCTCTATGTGAAATCAAGATGCTGATATTAAACACTACACATTTCTCTTTCCTAGCCTGACAAAATAGGTTATATTATAGAGGAGGGGACATTTGATATAAACAGTATAGAACCTCTTTTTATTAACTTTCCCATATTTTTTATTATCTCCAGATAATTTTCCCGATGAGATGGGTGATTTTTTTTTTTTTTAAATAATAAAGAGAGTTTAGCGTACACCCTTAGGTCTCTCATAAACTCTTCTGGTGATGAGAAAGAAACTTTCCATCATTAATGGAAAGCATATGCTGAGGCTTAGATGACATCAGTCTGATTCTTGTAGAATGATGGGACTTTGGGAGTTATGTGCAGTTAAAAAAAGGAGCCCTACAGCTTATGCAGCAATATAATTCACACCAAGGGGAACAAGTGGAAGAAAATAAAAGACCATTAATAAGAATCGCCTCTCATTATATCAAGGGATATGAGACAATGACTAATAAGAACGGAGTTGGCTTATAGGGATGGTGTTATGGCAATGGAATGTAAGCAGCATCGCCCACGGCAGGCCATGTCCATCTGAGATGTGATGCTGGTATCATATCTCCACGAGAAACTGCATCTCCAGAGAGAGTGTCCAGTCCTTTCTCCCCAACCCTGCTCACCTCACTCTTTCCAGTCTCCCTGTCCGCCCCTTCATTAGTCACGTCTTGACCACAGACATCTCCGGACCAGCCTGACACTCCTATCTACCCACTCCTCTTTCGGGGTGAGGCATCTTGCTGACATTCTCCTTGGCTCATTCTTCTCCTTTTCTTCCACTAAGGTTACATAAATACCAGATGTTGGATGGTGCTAGACATTTTTAAAAGGAAAAAAATAAATGGCAGATGTTCTCAGATGTTCCTGTCTTCACGGAGAGGTTTTCTCTTGACCTTCTCCTTCCCTGAAGCTACCGTCCGTGCTCTCTTCTTGCTGCCACAACAGATGTCTTCCCATGTGGACCATACTCATTTTTTCCCATTATTCAGCTCCCGTTGACTGCTCAGCGCATCCCGTTGCTGTTCTGATGCTGCCCCCTGGAAACACGGCATGACCTCATTTCCAACCCAAGAACCCGTTTTCAAGAGCTTATCTTGTTTGAGCTGCTCATCCTTGTTTCTCCCCAGAAATCCTTCCTCCCTAATGTCCACAACTTCATCCTCTTCTGTTCTTCCTACCTCTCCCACTGCCCTCCATCAACCATTATTTTTTATAATTTCCTCTCCTCCACACTCTTCCCGTATTTGTCAGAGGTTAGACTTGGCCAATTTCTTTTTCTCAAATTGGCCTCGTCTACTTCTGCTCTTTCAGATATCTTCCAGACACAAAAAGGTCCCCACTTTCTCTAGCCCATCCCTAGTGAGGCCCCCAGGTAACTTAAACTCGCTGTGTCTAAGAACATACGTATTCTCCCCTCCCTCAATCCCAACCTATTCGTTTTACAGGTCAGATTGTAACGGACCCTCCATCAGTTCACCCAAGTGAGAAATCACAGCAACCCCTTCCTTCCAGCTCCCCCCTCCCTCTCTCATGTTCACATCAGACTTGTCCCAAAGTGCTACCCATTCCAACATCCCTTTCTTATCTGCTTGTTTCTCCTTAGTCTCACTGCTGTTTTCCTGGTTCAAGTCCTCATCATCTCTCTGAGGACCATGGCAGACCCTGACAACCCCGCTCCCACCCATCCTTTCCTTTGTCCTTTTTGTCATAGAACTGCCCGAGTCTCTGTTGGGCACATGATTGGGGTAACTTTCCTAGCCTCCCTTGCAGCTAGTGGAGGCATGTGACCAAGTTGCAGCCATGAGCAATGGAAGGAATGGGCTAGCCTCCACTGCCTTGTTTCATTCTCCTGGGGGCTAGGCACCATTCTCCACTGGTGCAGAGTGGTGACCAAGTAGACAGAGATTCCACCTTGGTTTTTTTCTGTCTCTCAAGGATCACTGCTGTCAATTGCCTCCTGTCCAGTCTTAAAAATGCTGCTTTCACACACTCTGACTATTTTTTGGTTGATTGAGGCTAGAGAGTAAATCCAGTTGCCGTCACTCCATCTCGACCAGAAGTGGAATTATGGTGACCGACTTATCCTGTAAAATGTTTACAGATTTTTCCGTGTGTGAACTAAAGACATGAGACTCTCCAAAGGGACACATTGAATGACATGGAATGTAAAATATATATCACTGGTCACCCTGAGCCAATACAGGAAGTTCTTTTGGAAGTTTAAAAGGGATGAGAAGAAATCACTGGGACTGCCATGCACGAAGGAGAATAATGCAAAAGATGTTTGGAGAGAAGGAGATGGAAGTAGGATGAATAAATAGTAAAGAGCACGTGCTGGCTGCTTCCACGAGTCTGTATTTTCTGAGGCTAATGCAGCCATGCCGGTAAACAAAAATAAAGAAAGATATTTTAGCTTACGATTGTATCTACTTTTCTAATCTGCAGCTGCTCATTCACCCTAATGGATATCTGGGCTTTGTTTGCCCCATCCCAAATTTAAGACTTTATAGAATCTTAAACGTCGGTGTTGGAAGTAGTCCTAAATTCGAGTATTCTAGTTCTTTAGAGCAGAGTTCTTACCCAGGATTTTGACCAGAATCCCAGGGAGAATGTTATCAAAATTCATGCACCCAACCCCTACCCAGACATTCCGGTTTAGCAGGTCTGGAGGAGAGGAGAGAATCTTAACTACCTACTTGGAAAAAAAAAAAAGTCCCAGGTATTTCTGATGTGTCCCCTTCAAGAGTCACCATTACAGGGCAAAAGAGTGCCTTGCAAACAGTTAAATTTCCTACTTCATCACGCTGAACATGATATGAATGAGAAAATGACACATTTTGCAAACAACGGCCAAGCGAAAAAGATCACTTCCTTCTGTAGATTCATTAGCAAAATGGGACAGTTTAACTCGCCTCCCAGCCCATTCCCGCTGAAACTGCAGCTGCATATTTTCAGCTGGCTGGAAACTGATATAAGAGCAGTATCTCTGGATGGAAATTTCCCTCGCTAATTTGCAGTTTGCAAAACAGGATGTGAGAATGCGTGGGCAAGCAGAGGGACACAGCTTCAGGGGCCCTCAGCCTCTACTCAGCGTGCTACCTGTGAATGACTCACACCAGTGCATGGGGGTTTGGGTGCTGGTAGAAAAGAGAAAAATGAGAAAGCGAAATGCAGAGATTGACTATTGTCCAAGGCAGGAGGAAGGCAAGGACGGCTGCTGATAAGATAAATATTGGATGAAGAGCAGCAGATAATCTGCCGCTGGCTGGGCTGATGGTAGGAAGCATGAGGCAAGGTTGCTTACACCCCATCCCCACCCTGGGGAGGCATGGAGGGGGTCATGAGGCTGAGAGAGGTTGGCTGGCATGGATGGAGAGGTATCAAAAACAAGTCAATCATAAGCCAAATTGCCTCATCTCTACTTGGGTTCATCTCCTTTCCTGTCACAAAGCAGAGGCAGCAAAACCCACCACTTGGGGCTTAAATTCTTTCCAGACTTACCCTTCTGTCAAACATGGTTTTACACCCTAATAGTCGATAGGGAGATCCACTTTCAGCTTTTTCTCCTCCTCCTTCTTCTCTTTCTCCTTACTTTTATTCTTATTCTTTTTAAAAATCTTTCCTTGGGAGAGGCTGGAGACTTAGTGTGATTAGTGTGTTTATCGGGAATAGCTCATTATTGTGCTTAAGGCAGAAAAACAAATTCTGCAGAGATGAGGGCTTACTCTTCATGTTGATGCTGGACGATGTGATTTGAGCCCAACGTGGGCAGCCCAGGAAATTTATTCTTTGCAGGATGCCTCCATGATTATTTATGAGAATCCTCAAGGAAACACAATATGGGTCCACATGATGTGATATAAGCCTCTCTCCTTAAATTCCTTCAGTGCAGCTCAATGAGTCAAGGTGGTGACACATACCACATTCTTAACATGTGGGCTAATGAGAAATTAGTAAGCAAAAAGGAAAAGAAAGAGAAATAACCTTAATTTGGAAACTGGACATTACAGTTCCTACAGTCCATGGCCATGGTCCCCCCCTGCGGAAATTTTTAAAAATTGTAATAAATAATTTAATATGTGAGATGACCATAGAATGTTCATTACTTGGAGAATTGGTGAACCAAAAGATAAAACTGAGAAGATGCTCCCAGGATGCAGCACCCAAAAGAAAACTAAATAGACATCCAGAAGATTATAAAAGTCCAGGACAAATCTGATGAGGGTCCCATCCAGAGAGAAGAGAAAGAACAGCAGAGAGGAAGAGATGAGATTCGCACAACTAACAGTTGAAGATTTCCCTTGAACTGAGGAAACATGTAAAAGTTAGATCAATACCAACCCAAGAGGTTCTAAGTATCCTTAAATCCCATGTTTCTCATCCATTTGATCCCTAACTATGAGGTTGTCAAGAGGCTAATATAACCACAGGCAGCATTAGCAGGAAGATGGAATCATAATGGAGAGATGTCTTATCACATTATGGCCTGAGCTGATCAGAATCGGGGGAGTTCTATGTGCAGCTGTGTGGAACGTGTTGGGATATTGAAAGCCCGGAGCATGCCACACAAAGAGTGGCCATCATGATTACGAAATCCAAGTTGTGGCCCCTGAAGGATGTTGGGTGGAACTGAAGACCCTTGACCCAAGGAACAAATGACTCCAGAACCAGATAGGAAGGACTTTCTTATTACAAGGAGGTCCACCTTGATCTGTGCTTCTCCTCAGGGCAGACCTAAGACAAAAGGTAGACCTTGCAACAAGCCCAACCATAATCCAATGCACAGTAGAGTGTGTCACCATCAGAATCATTGAAACATAAAACAGGCTACCATAGAGAGAAGAGATTCTGGAAATTTTCCAGCAGAGCTGGTCAACTCCTGCTTTGGTCTTTTGAAACTCTAACTATGGAATGTTTAGAGGGTGAGTTGGTATCAGTTTGGAGGAAACTCTGAGCGACCGGCTAAGGAGTGCTGGGCTGTTTTGCATTTAATGCGGAATGTTGGACCAAATCACACGCTGTCCGATACACAACTTACTTTTAAGTAATTTCTTTTAACAAATTAGATACTGTGCAATATTCTATCCAATACCTTGAAGGGAGTAAAAACATGCAAACTTATTTAGGTAGGCAAGAAAAAAACATTACATCTTGGAAAGATAAATACCAATCCTAGCATTTTGTGAGTAATTCACCTATTAGACAACTTGGCACAGTGCCAATTAAGTGGGACATTAGGGAAATTCTGAGATAATGTAAATACAATGCACGCCCTGCTTTCATGATATTGGGTTGTTTTGAAAGAAGGGAGAGAGTTCTGCTGAAAACATCCAGACGATTACAGTTGATTTGAGTTTACCATCTTTATTTTGTTTATGGATAATAAAATGTTTACTTTCTCCATGAGTGTTATTATGCAGACCTTAGTTTCTAGAAACCTCATATCCATAAAGGAAGAAGATAGCTACGGGGTCATTCACTTACGAATTGAAATATTTTGCCTTAGCAAGCTTGAACCAGAAGAACTTAACATAAGCTCAGGGGGACGTGTTCTATTCCTTCAGTAGTTTTTCATACAGTTTGATTTTGTTCTTACTCAAGTTGTTTGGGACTTAAGAAAGGTCATCTCAGTTCTAGAAGGTTGGCAGAAAACCAAGTCTTCATGTTCTCTGTATGTACAAGGGTGAATATTTCAAGCACGTAGATGCTTTTCTTCAAAACATCAGTCTTATGGTGTATCTACACCGAGATTACATTTACCAAAGTGTGGGGATACCCAAGGTTAACACACCCCAAGCCCGTTACTGCATCCTTTTCTCCTGACTACAACATTGCAACTCATTCATTGCATCATTAAATAATACATACGTGTGGTTATATGTGCAGGTATGTATATTTCCTGGTCTGTGCAAGACCCAAATGTAGGCGTGCGGGTGGAGTATGATATCAGTGAAAACCTGTTATAAACCATGAGAAGAAGACCAAACAAACTCCAGATCTCAAAACTCCTTCCACCCTTGGGCAGCCTGCCCTAAGAAGAATGACATGCAGATTTTCTTACTCCAAAGAGTGTTCCAGACAGGCGGGGTTCTGCCACATTCCATCACCGTTTCCCTGATGGGAATTGACTCTGCCTCGCTCCCATTTTAACAGAAAATGGGATATCATTTAGCAGAAAATGGGATACCATCAAGGATATCAGAACTTAGGTTCAAGTTGGGTCTTTACCGAAGCACTAAACTACAGGGAAAAAGTCAGAACTCATGGGTGGAATAGATTCGTCCTTCTACAGCACGTTATCCTTTGAAAGCAGATGTTTTTATAGGGAGGTACACAGACAAGTGATTTCAGAGAGTTTAAACATATCCCTGGAGGAAATATTCATTCATTCACCTTTCTATCGATACCTATCGAGATGAGGTTTCTTGGTTGTGGAGCAGAAGATAAGATGGTACCAGGAATGAAAAGAAAGAGCCTACATCATTCAGATGTTTTCATTTACATTAAGAAATAGCATTGGAAATGAATGCTAGATTAAAGACTGGATTCCATGGAAAAACACCCAATGGTCCTGTCCCTCATGTTTCCTGTCTTCAAGCCCCTGGGGCATCTCAGATCTCAGTCTGTGGCCAAGGCTTTGTCGCCTTACAATTGAAGTCTAATACCTCTGAAAATTCATATACCCATGCCCCCCCCCAAAAAAAATTGCATTCAGAGATGAAATAAAACAGAAGGAGAAAGTGTCAAGGTCCAAGCATTTGATAGAGGGTGAGGGACCAGGAAAGAACCATTTGGGCATGAAAAAAAAGAAAGAAGAGAGTAGCAAATTGCATTTGCAAAAGGGCAGATGAGGCAGGTACCCCTCATAGCCAGCTCTCTGTAGATAAAATAGTGTCCCTTCGGTCCTGTTGGGGTAGTTAAAATTTCCCCCATGAAGGTAATCGACTGCTAAGACTTTTGAGGCTAGTGAAATTCCAGAGTCCTCTGCCTAGCATGGGTCATTAAGCTACAAGTAGGCGTCAACTTGACAAGGACGGATAAAGGAGTCAGGCGAGGTCATGGAGATCTAAAGAGATGTTCTCAGCCTTCAAAAATGGGAGACCCACTTCCAGGAGAGACAAACCCCGCCACAGCAGCCAAGAGACAAAGTCTCCCATGCCAGCCTTTATATGCTAAGGAGAGGCTAGACTCCAGAAAGAGAAAAATGGAAAATTGAACACAAATATCTCTGGGTCAGAATTTTACAGAGGACAGTTTGACATTTTAAGACTCTGCCACAAAGTCAGTGATGGCTCAAGAGAGGTTCTGAGTCAGCTTTCTTTGACTCAGACTTTTTAGAGTAGTGTCTGTTGGTTATTCTGGTAAGATTTTCCCTGCATCCATTTCCCACTTTTTCTGCCCTGCTCCTGTCCCCAAAAACAGACCTTCTCAGAATCATCTCAGGGAGCCCTGGCAGGCTGGCTTCAATAGGGCCGGCCAGGGGGACTGACAGCCATCAGAGGACTGGAGGAGGAGGTCCTGGACCATCTACAGGAAGCTGCAACCCTCTAGCCTCACAGTGCTCCCATGTCCCTCCCACCTCACAGTGCTCCCATGTCCCTCCCACCTCACAGTGTCCCCATGTCCCTCCCACCTCACAGTGCTCCCATGTCCCTCCGACCTCACAGTGTCCCCATGTCCCTCCCACCTCACAGTGCTCCCATGTCCCTCCGACCTCACAGTGTCCCCATGTCCCTCCCACCTCACAGTGTCCCCATGTCCCTCCGACCTCACAGTGCTCCCATGTCCCTCCGACCTCACAGGGTCCCCATGTCCCTCCGACCTCACAGTGCTCCCATGTCCCTCTGACCTCACAGGGTCCCCATGTCCCTCCGACCTCACAATGTCCCCATGTCCCTCCGACCTCACAACGTCCCCATGTCCCTCCCACCTCACCGTGTCCCCATGTCCCTCTGACCTCACCATGCTGCCATGTCCCTCCAACCTCACAGCGTCTCCATGTCCCTCCGACCTCACAGCGTCCCCATGTCCCTCACCTCACAGTGTCCCCATGTCCCTCCGACATCACAGTGTCCCCATGTCCCTCCAACCACACAGTGTCCCCATGTCCCTCCAACCTCACAGCGTCTCCATGTCCCTCCAACCTCACAGCGTCCCCATGTCCCTCCAACCTCACAGCATCCCCATGTCCCTCCAACCTCACAGAGTCCCCCGTGTCCCTCCAACCTCACAGCGTCCCCATGTCCCTACAACCTCACAGCGTCCCCATGTCCCTACAACCTCACAGTGTCCTCATGTCCCCCCAACCTCACAGTTTCCTCCATGTCCCCCCAACCTCTTTCCACAATCCTATTTCTCAAAAGCCTGCAGCAACTTTCTTTTCTTCCTCCTTGCGCCTTCAACCCTGAGTTAGAACAGCCTCCTGGAGAATCTCATAGACCTCCCATGTTGTCTGCTCTGCCCACACTCTGTAATCAGTCCTCGATAACATCTCATCATTGGGACCACCGTGGTGAAATGTGGTTCCACCCAGCTCTGACATGCTCCCGTCTTAACCTCATTCACTCCTGTAGTGAGCTGAGGCTTACTACTCTGTTCCGTGTTACAGCCTTTTTAATCCCAGCCTCATACCCCATCGTCCTATGAAAAGGTCTGTGGGTCACAGATCCCCAAAGAAAATTTAGGAAAAGAAAAAAAGACTGAGATAGAAAACTTGCAAAATTTTCTCTGACAACTCCACCTTTTTAATTTGGCCAGAGTTATAGAGTGGAGGGAGATCATCGGAGCCATTCAAATAGGACCGGTCATTTTCCTTTAATTCCAAGCAACTTAGGGACCCGCATTTGAATGGAGGCTCGTATCCAGAATATGCAGACACCTACGAGGGCGGCGAGGGCGATTCTTGCCAAAAAACACAGCTCTGCTTGCCTGCTAGGAATGGCTGTAATGTTAAGGGGTTTCCTTAACGGGCTTGCTGAGTTTTTCACAGCTCATTTTGTGACCCTCCACCAAAGGTGAGGGTCAGTTGTCAACTAATTAATGTCATAAAGCAGATGCCACAGAGCAAACATCTGTGGTGGTAACAGACCAGGAGCTTTGCAGCCCTCACAGTGTGGAAACCATGCCAAACGAGGCTGTCTGGTAAGGATGAGGAGTTTACTTTCTCAAACATGCTGGGGAGGTGTTAATTTTCTCACCCTCTCGGGGCTCAGTCTGCGTCCCTTGGGGGGTTGCTCTGGGAAGAGAAGGAGGGTCTGTCTCCTTTTACTCCCCTCCCCAACTCGCCCCCAATGCATGGATTTCTGACTTTCACAGGTCAACTCACATTCATCTGTTCCCAATTTGACTCAAGGGAACCATAAACTGACAATTGCGTAATTCCATCCCGGGCTCAACTACAAAATGTTTGGGGTGCTCAAATAATTACTGTCCTGCCCTGGTAGCTTCACATCGAGAGAAAATAAACTAGAGACACATAATGAGTATGAAATTGAAACCACAACTGAGATGTTTAGAAAGCAGACAACACTCGGTGACAGCCAGATGTTTCTGCAAGACACACCAGGTAGTTTTTCTTAAGAGAATTAATAGCAGATGAGCGTCAGGCTCAGAGAGGACCAGAGGAGAAACAACAAACCTGAAAACTACAGACCATTTGGAATAAGGATCAGGATCAGTGTGGTGGCTCCAAGAAGCTCAGAAATCTAGACTCCTGTTATCTTTCTGCTCTACTACTGCAACACATGACTTCCATCCTCAAGGTTCCCTCATGGCTCAACACAGATGCTGAAGCTCCAGCCATCATGTCTACATCCCTGGAAGCAGGAATGAGGAGGCAGTGAGGAACCAAAGGGTCTGCCTTTTAGCTGAATTAACTCTTGCTTGACAGCCTTCCTAAATGTCCTGCAACACTTCTACTAAAATCCTGTTGAACTTAGTCACATGGCCACACCTAGTTAAATGAGAGTCTAGCAGATATACCTTGGTTGTTAAGCTGGGGATGTTATCATCCAAAAAAAAGAAAACCAAAAAACAAAACTTGAGTTCAATTGAGAATGAATTTGGGTTATCACCTAGCAGTTTCTGCTCCAAATGTCATGAAATAACCCACTTTAGGACATGTTAGAAATGTGGTCAATTGAGACTTGTGAGCCAACCACACCAGCTTCTGGAGGAGCCAGCACACTCCTCTCCACTGGCGCTCTCAAACAAGCCAATCGCTCACTCTGCACTGCGGATCCCCTCTCCTCGCACATTCCCAGTCTCTGCTGGAGGTTAGAATCCGAAAGGGGTCTTCAGGGCTGTGTTCCTTCTGGAGGCTCCAGGGGAGAATCCAGTTTCTTGCCTTCTAGGGGCCACCTGCATTGTTTGGCTCATTGCCCCTTCCTCCATCTTCAAAACCAGGAGCACAGCACCTTCCAGTCTTTCTCTCTATCTCCATCTCTCTCTCTCTCTCCATCTCTCTCTCTCTCCATCTCTCTCTCTCTCTCCATCTCTTTCTCTCTCTCCCTCTCTTTCTCTCCTCTACTTCTATCACGCAATCTCCTTCTCTGACTAACCCTCGTGCTTCCCTCTTACAAGGACCCTTACAATTACATTTAGGGATCAGGATTGTCTCCCCGTCTCAAGATCTTTAATTTCATCACATCTGCAAAGTCCCTTTTGCCACATAAGGTAACATATACATGGATTCCAGGGATTAGGACATGGACATTTAAGGGGTTGCATTATTTAGCCAACCACACCCACCTTAGGATTCTGAATAAAACAACAGGGAAAAATAGGTTTTTCCAAAAGATTCAGAGACTGTCATCTGAGCGTTTCAGCTGATGAATTGTAAAGCACATTTAAATTGTACAGCATTAGGTTGCCCTCCATTTGACGTGATAATATGTGCGAACAGACTCATATGATGGTGTTTCAACATGTTGTCTGTTCAAAGAAATAACCACTGTTGCAGAGTAACACCAAGATTTGGAATACTTTTGAACATACGTTTCAAAAATAAATAGTTTCTTTACCCTCCAGAAGACTACTAGCTAAACAAATGGGTTGCATTTCATTTCAAAGAGAAAGAAAGTATGTAAGATTTATTTTTGAGTAAATACTTGCTGAATATATGAGAAGAAGTTGAGAAAGTTTGTATAGATGGAAACTGTAAGGTTGACTCTTAGAATGTGGCTAAAATTCAAGGCAATAAACACAGCAAGGTGTCTAACTCATAATATGGATCATTATGTTGATACACATAGAGTTTTATAAATTCAGTTTGCAAGATACATATCCAGAGAGCTCATTCGTCCCTTCCACCATGAGAGGACCCAGCAAGCAGACGGCCGTCTATGAACCAGGAAGCAGGTTCTCACCAGACACAGAATCGGCCGGTGCCTTCATCTTGGACTTCCCAGCCTCCAGAACTGTGAGAAATAAATGTGTGTTGTGTAAGCCCCCCGGTCCGTGGTGTTCTGTTATAGCAGCCCGAATGGACTAAGACGGGCGGCTCATGGAGAGGTGCACGGGGCAAGATGTAGGATACAATGTGGTAAACCTGTGGGTCCACACAAATTCTCCTTGATGGCATTAAATCAAGAAGGGACTTTTGTGAATTTCAGACCCAGCCCTGGGAACTCTGACATCTGGTCTCAGCAAGTGACATCTCAAAAAGCTTTTCTCCATTATGGATTTTGACCAAATCGCACTTTCTTAAGTGAACAAGATAACTGCATTGAAATGCAAAAGATGTAACAAAATGTAGCGGGAAAGGGCATTGGAACTTCCCAATGTTTTCAAGGTGTGTTACTAAGCTCTTTAGGCTCATGACGCCCCATGACCTTGCCATCATCCTGGGATGGGCACTGTCACCATCTCCATATTAGCCAATAAGGGAACGGAAGCAGAGAAAGTTCAGAGAAGTCAGCCAAGTTTCCACAAGCAGTAAGTGGGGACATCATTACTTATAAGAACTGGGTCTGTCATATGACAAAGACAGTATAACACACCGGCTCCCTATTTATAATCCCACAGATGGTAATGCATAGTTATTTTCCTCTGTGTTTCCCCTCCTATTTTCGTTAGCCAGTATTTAAATTATAAGCAGAATTTCAATCGTACCATGCGTATCTTCGATGGGCGTGACCTGCAGGTAAGAATACCCATGCCCAACAGCCAAACAAAGTAATATGTGTTTATTGCCATTGATGCTACGAAGTTCTAGGCAGGAAATACTAGAAATAAGACTGGCACTAATGGAAAACAAATTGACCATATTCTTATCACGTAAGCATATTCCGTTTATCGGGATAGTGTTTTTGCAATAAGCTAGCAATATTCGAACACCCACTCTGGATGGCTCTCTCCTTCTGTCTCATATTTAACAAGATTGAACAAGGCACCTTGAGCTACTCAAGTTCATTCTATGCACGTGTGAATGTTAAAGACGCATGCAGTTATTTTCCTGGCAAGGTCTATGCACCTCGGCCAACGCAAGCCCATCTCAGGTGTGAGAAGAGCCAGGTGCAGCCAAATGTCTTCATTCTTCTGCGAATGTGGATGTTGGCTCCGTACAAATGCAGACACGCAGAATCCGTGAAAGGCTTGTAAAGTATCATTTAAAATGAGAACATTGAGAGCGTGTTTCAAAAGTAGCAAAGGCAGCAGAGATGAAATTAAAAAGGGGTCATCAATTACCTGGAGAAAGTGATGAAAACAGAAAGTCGGTTTGGACCGATCACAGAATAAGAGGAACATACAATATTTTTATTCAGTGGAAAGAGGTTGGAAATGGTCTGAAACTCTGGGACCACTGCCTAACATTTTCCACTTCCCTCAGCCAGACTAGAAACGGCATTGAACATAAAAAATAGTGAAGATTGTTGCACCAAGAAAAATACATCCATTGTAGCATCTCACGAACTAAGGCAGAGTGGAAAAATCAGAACCAAGCCATTCTCTGAAGCTGGCTCCCCAAATTCACAGGAAATGGGCAGGGAGGTTGAGGTTTCCAAGGAGAGTCAACTTCTGGTCCTCATTTGAGATGGAATGAAGCAACTTACTACCTTGAATCTCCAACATGTTGTCCCTTTCGAACTCAACATTACCAGGTTCCAGAAAGATGTTATTTCAAGGATGGCTTTATGGCCAGATAAGCTAAGAAGATACAAAGCAGTATAATTTCTGGGGTTCTGAGAAAGTGCCTGTATTAGTCGCCCGGGCTGTCATAACAAAGCACCATGGACTGGGTGGTTTAAACAACAGACATTTATTTCTCCCAGTCCTGGAGGCTGGAAGTCTGAGATCCAGGTCTGGGCAGGGCTGGTTTCTCCTGAGGCCTCTCTCCTTGGCGTGTAGACGCCGTCTTCTCCCCGTGTCCTCACATGGTCATCTCTCTGTGTGTGTCTGTGTCCTCATCTCCTCTTCTCATAAGGACACTGGTCCTATTGGATCAGAACCCACCCTAATGACCTCATTTTACCTTCATCACCTCTTTAAAGACCCTGTACTGTCCAAATACTGTCACATTCCGAGGTCCTGGAGGTTAGGATTTCAACAAGCGAATTTTCAGGGAACACAGTTCATCCCAACACTGTGCACCTTCCCAGCAATGTGTGTTTCATCCTGAAACAATCTGCATGTCACTAGCCCCCGTTCAGAATATTTTTATGGAGAATGGGAAGGCAAGCACCATCAACTGGCGTTAGAGACATGAGAGGAGAGAGGATGGTTTAGTGGGGCAAACACAGGTCATGAAGAACTCCACATGTGATTCTTAAATGTTGGGATTTATCCTCTCAATCAGAGGCCATCAAACTATAGCCCATGGCGAAAGTGGCCTACTATTTTTTTGTGTGTGTGAGGAAGGTCAGCCCTGAGCTAACATCCAGCAATCCTCCTCTTTTCGCTGAGGAAGACGGGCCCTGGCCTGCCCATCTTCGTCCACTTTATACAGGACGCCACCACAGTATGGCCTGACAAGCGGTGCGTCAGTGTGCACCCGGGATCCGAACCCCCGGCCACCACAGCTGAGCGCACTCACGTAACCGCTACACCCCCGGGCTGGCCCCGACCCACTATATATTTTTGTGAATAAAGTTTTATTGGCACACAGCCACACCTATTCGTTGACATATTTTCCACGACTGCTTTTTCGATCAAGTGGCAGAGTTGAGTAGCTGCCATGGAAACAAGATACCCTGCAAACCCAAAGATATTTACTCTATGGACAGTTACCAAAGAAAAAAAAAGTATATACGCCAATCTCAGCTCTAAATGATGGAGAGTGATTGGAAAAGATTTTATTCAAGAAGGTGATACACTCACATTCACGGTTTTATAATTGCTCAAGTAATACTATAGGAACTGGGCAGAGGGCATTAACAGATAGAACAAGATCTCAAGGGAGGGGGCATGGAGATGAAAGATATGGATACATGTGCGTGTGGGAATAGGTGGGAGGTAACGTGTGATCTAGATAGCCTGAAATTTGCATCAAAATGTAGATGAGAAGTCCACCTTCTGAGAAAGACAACGGCGGGATGGATGAATCTGCAAATGTTTCCAGTGCCCACTATGGGTTATGGGAGCAGGAACTTTCCCTGGGTGTGGAGAAAGATTCCCGGGCAGCCTACAGACCTGGCAGGGTGGGACACCATGGATAGGTAAGTGATTGTCTACACAAGGATCAGAGCCCAGGTGTAGACTCAAATAATGTGGTTTTCAGGGCAGATCCAGGCCTGCAGGCTGCGGGCTGGTGCTGGCATCAAACAAAAGATGGAAAGTCAGGTGCGGCTGCTGGTCCGGGATGAAAGGAGCTGGGGACGGAAATGGAGGGCCTTGGTGACAGAGAGAGAAAGTTCAAGTATTGTGTCAGAGGCTGATTGCCATGAAAGTTAAGATTTCAGAGACAATGCAGCCATTCTGATGACTATTAGTAGGAACAGGATGAGGACTCGGCCACTGTTTGTTTTTCTCATTTTTTTTGGCCTTTTGAGTGAGATTGAGAGAAGGTCCCTGTGGGGGAGGATTTCAGCCTTGGCACATCTGTCTCCAGCTCTGAAATGACTGTTGTGTTCATTATACCTAGACCCTGTCTTAGGGATGAGCACAGTTCCAGGCTGTGGAATGTGAGCCATTTCCAGCCACAGCAAGTAGACGCCAAGGTCTTGGGTCACTGGTACTGTCTTCACAATGCGTCTCTAGGGAGTTTGTGTTAAGGAAGCACATAATTTCTTCCTCAAATCGTGTTCTACCAAGGGGAATTGTCGGTTTTACAATTGTGGCTGGGTATGAATCAGATCCTGGCTCCGATTTGTGGCCTCTATTTCCACGATGTCCTGAGCTCCAAGCTCCCTGAAACCTTCATTAGCTTGGGAATCAGACCTGGAGCTGAGGTTCACCTCATGCCCCAGACCTGGATCATGGAGGTCAGCTCACCTCTGGGGGCAGCAAGAAGAGATTGTCCTGCCTCCTCCTCTAAGATTCAACAAAAGTTGATTGAAATTCACACAGAGCAGTCATAATCTCCTACACGTGGCAGGATGCAGGCAATGTCTTCTCTCAAGTTGCCCATTGTTCTGGCCATCCTCAGACCCACATCCACCAAGCCCAGCAAATGGTACCTCACAGCAGCATCCATATCTAGCTTCAAGGTCTTGAGTTTCTATGTTTTCGGTCACATACAGCCTTGAGTCCCAAACCAAGTGGCCAGTGCCTTCTCTAGGAAGCTAAGCTTTAACAGTCCCCTGTGGAGTTATGCTGTTCTCATCAACAGTGGGGCATCTTTCCCATATATTAACCTCTGCCTCTTGGCCGGTCCCAACAGATGCTGGGATTGTCTCACCACCTACCAGGAGCAGAAACAGATAAGGGAAGTCAACTGAAGCCTCAGTCTTGGACAGCATCCCAGGGATGACCCCACAGAAACAGACAGACTGGGGGAGTAGAGGTTGGCCATGCACCTGGGCAAGGATGGCAGGAGAAAGTCCCACAGCAAACAAAATACCCCTGCCTATGTGATTTGGGACCACAGAGCTCTGTTGTTCTTGGGCTACTAGTGGAGATGTGGTCTTCCGTGCAGTGGGGTCTCCTGGATTCTGGCAAAGAAAGTTCTGGTTGTGCCAGAAGCAAGGCTACAAGGAGAACAGAGCCAAACCAGAGCAGGTTTCCCTGTGAATAGTGTAGGGTTTCTAAAGAAACTGACAGTGTGGAGACCTGCCAGAGCTGGGTATACCCTGCCCACAAGGGGTTCCAGGGCAAGCAGGATGAGATAAATGTAAAAACGATGTATACAGAATGCAGAGAGCCTGGGGAGAATGTGGTCCTCGGGGGTGATGGTGTTGGGGAAGGTTCCCTGGTGGGCAAAGACACTTGGGTTTTTTTTTTTATCATGGTAAAATACACACAACATAAAATTTACCATCTAACCATTTTTAAGTATGTGGGTGAGTGGCGTTAAGTATGTTCACATTGTTGTGCAGCCATCAGCACCATCCGCCTCCAGAACATTTTTCATTTTCCCAAACTTGAAACGCTATCATCACTAAACACTAACTCCCCATGCTCCCCCAGCCCTTGGTACCTACCATTCTACTTTCTGTCTCTGTGAATTTGATGACTCTACAGACCTCATAGAAGTAGAATTATACGTTATTTTTCCTTTTGTGTCTGGCTTATTTCACTCAGCATAATGTCCTCAAGGTTCACCCATGTCCTAGCGTGTGTCAGAATTTCCTTCCTTTTTAAGGCTGAATCATATTCCATTGTGTGGGTGGACCACATTTTGTTTATCCATTCATCCATCACTGGACACTTGGGTTGCTTCCATGTTTTAGCTATTGTGAATAATGCTGCTGTCAATGTGAGTGTACAAATATCATTTCAAGTCCCTGCTTTCAATTCTGTTGGTTATACATCTGGGAGTGGAACTGCTGGATCACGTGAAAATTCCATTTTTAATTTTTTGAGGAACTGTCATACTGTTCTGGGCGAGGTTATTACTATGTGGAGGCTGAAAATCAAGGTTTTATTGGGATCTACATGTAAAAATTTAGACGTTCTTGCTCCTCTTTGGTTCACCGTGCTAGAAAATATTCACAGATTCAAAGAATTTTCGGGTCAGTGAGAGCATGACCTGAATTGATCATTGATCAATTGATCCTTGATAACGAAAACAGATGGATCAGGGTGCATGTCGTCACACAAAACCAAGAGAGATGAAGACCATACGTACTTCAAAACCACATAGCTATATATTATGAATGGTGGATTTTTCCCTCCAGCTTGGTGAGTGAAGAAAAACAGGGAAAAAATTAGAAGATGGAGGCAACATTTTTTAATCAGAGTGAGTAAACTATTGATCGACGGTATGAGCTTGAACAAGTCTCTCAACTGATGTCAACTGAATACAGTTGAACAAACAAGATATTTTGGGGAAATGAGAACCGGAGGGCCATGGGGCTGTGGTCCAAGGTACACGTGTTCAGGTACCATGAGACGGTGCTGGTTTCTGGGGAAATGGTGATAATAACACTGCTCGGGCTGTAACATTAATTTAAGAAGCTGTAGGCACAGGTGATGGAGGTCAGGGAGGAAGCAAAGAAAGACAGGTCACTGAAGGAGGAAGGAAAGACGCAGCATCTGAAGCAGGCAATCCTTGGAAATAAGAGGGCGTCCAGCAGACACAAGGGCATGGCCACACTTGGGATGGGAAAGAGCCAGAAAGAGGGAAGGGCAGGTGAGAAACATTAAAGCAGTGAGAGAACTGGTCAGCAGAGTAGCCAAGGGCCATGTGATGTACTGTCATATCCTATTGTTGAGTAAGGAAAACCACATCATCCCTCTACTGCAAAATTGGATCTGGGCTTTGATCCTTTGCCTGCAAGGGCTTTGCAAATTCTCCGAGTTGCATATGAAGCGTGTTGTTATTATATTCCTCCCTCCTGCTGCTGTTGGCCTCCGAGGGTTGGAGCAAATTTCTGAGGGTCAGGAAGGAAGAGTTACGGTGAGCTAAAGACAAAATAACATTTATATGTTCATGTGTTTCCACATGTCTGTATGTGGTGGGTACAATTGTGTCCTCCCAAAAGATAAGTTGGAGTACTAACCCCTGGTACCTGTGAACGAGACTTTATTTGGAAATAGGGTCTTTGCAGATGTGATTAAGTGAAGGATGGAGATGAGGGCGTCCTGGATGAAGGTGGCACTAAATCCAATGACAGTGTCCTTATCAGAGACAGAAGAGGAGAGACACAGTCACGGAGGAGAAGCCACTTGAAGACAGAGGCAGAAATGGGAGGGAGGCGGCCACCAGCCCAGGGACGCCTGGAGCCCCAGAAGCTGGAAGAGGTAGGAAGGACCCTCCCCTGGAGCCTCTGGAGGGAGCGCGGCCCTGATGGCACCTTGTTTGTGGAACTTTGTTATAGAAACCAGAGGAAACTAATATAATATATTAATAGATTTCTGCATTCTTATAATTATATTGATAGTGCTTTTTGCTTATATCTGTCTTTTCGATCCTATCAAAGTCCATTAGTTATCGTATTAGTTCAGTCACATGGAGAAAATGTCCAAGCTACTGTTTGGTTTTCTGGATTTCTGTTGAGAACAAGATTCTCTTGTCAGTGGTTGCTTAAGTCATCATCTCTTTAACTGAGCCCCTGAACAATGAATCCACAATGAGAGAAAGGTTATGGGGTCCCCGTCTCTCTCAGCCTTGGTCTGAAGGAGCACCGGGTAGCTGCAGGAACTCTGAGAGCCCTTGTCCATGCTAAGAGAGAAATTGGAGAAGGCTTTTTAAGTAGGCGTGTTGTTCTGTTTTGTTTGTTTGAAAGCAAGAAAATAAACATTTACAGGCATGAACGGAGTAAGAGGTTTGCTTTCAAATCCAGAGGGTTATTGCACATTATGGGGTAGTTAGGAGTCAGATGAGAAATTAGTCTCCCCTGAGACCCTGCACATGAGTTTGTCCCAATGGACTCATGACTCCCATGGTCTACGTTTTAATCTTTAATGATCAAAATCAATCTTCTGCTCTATGAGTAAGTACTGTTTCAGTAAGTACTGCTTCAGAGATTGAAAACCCAAGCATGTCATAAGGAAGTTTTTTTTTTTTTTTTAACAGTATTATTTATTTATTTTTTTGTGTGGGAGGAAGATCAGCCCTGAGCTAACATCCATGCTAATCCTCCTCTTTTTGCTGAGGAAGACCGGCTCTGAGCTAACATCTATCACCAATCCTCCTCCTTTTTTTTTTTCCCCCAAAGACCCAGTAGATAGTTTGTATGTCATAGTTGCACATCCTTCTGGTTGCTGTATGTGGGACACGGCCTCAGCATGGCCGGAGAGGCGGCACGGCGCTGCGCGCCCGGGATCCAAACCAGGCCACCAGTAGCGGAGCGCGCGCACTTAACCGATAAGCTACGGGGCCGGCCCGGAAGTATTTTAAAAATAGTAGCACTATTCACAACAGCCAAAAGAAGAAGTAGCCCAAGTGTCCATTGATGGATGAGTGGATAAACAGAGTGTCGTCCATCCATGCAGTGGGATATTATGCCGCTGTGAACGGAAAAGAAGCACTGAGATGTGCTAAAATGTGGATGATCCTTGAAAACATGATGCTCATTGAGATGAGACAGATGGAAAACACTATATATTACATGATTCATATATTCCATGATTTATATGAAAGGTCCAGAACAGGCAAATCCACAGAAACAGAAAGTAGATTAGTGGTGCCAGGGCCTATGGGGAGAGAGGAATAGGGGGTGACTGATTAATATGTTATGGAGTTTCCTTTGGGGGCATGAAAATGTTCTGGAACTAGATAGAGGTGGTGGTTACACAACATTGTGCCTGTACTAAATGCCACCAAAGTGTATACTCTGAAATGGTTAATTTTATGCTATATGAATTTTGCCTCAATAAATTATTTTAAAAATACTAATAGTGGGGGCAGCATGGTGATCACAGCAAGATCCTGGATAAATTACTGCAAACCTTGATATCACCATTTAAACATAATCATTTTTGTGTTCTTATACTGAATGTGTAGATAAATAGATAGACAGACAGACAGATAGATAGATAGACAGACAGCTAGATAGATGATAGATAGATGGAGATGGTAGATAGATAGATAGGCAGACAGATAGATAGATAGATGATAGATAGATGGAGATGATGATGATAGATAGACAGATAGACAGCTAGATAGATAGATGACTGATAGATAGATGATAGATAGATGGAGATGATAGATAGATAGACGCGAGACAGACAGACAGGTAGACAGATAGATGATAGATAGATAGACAGATAGATGATTGATAGATAGATGATTGATAGATGATAGATGATTGATAGATGGAGATAGACAGACAGACAGACAGATAGATAGATAGATGATTGATAGGTACATAGATGATTGATAGATAGATAGATAGATAGATAGACAGATAGATAGATAGATGATAGATGATAGACAGACGCTCTTATGAATTTTACTAAGATAAGCTTTTGTATCCCTCATGTTAAAAAACAAGTGTGCACAGTTAAAAAATCTTTACTAAATCCTTTCCACCTCAAAAATAGTAATAATAATAAAAAGTGGCACGTGTGTTAGTTGAGGAAATTATCAACAATGAAGACTAGCAAAGTCGACCTTTGGAGGAAGACTAAAATTCTGGGCCAAGGTTCTTGGTCAGTTAGTAGACATCTGTTTGCATTATGTTTGGCTTTTCAACTCCATCCGTTCCAGAAGGTTCTCAGATTTACACTTAAGAAGAGTTTTATAAGTTGGAGGCAGGTGTTATTGTTTGTTTTTGAAAATCGTTGCCATCCTTCACTTCCTAACTCACAGGAGAGGGACAGCTTGCTAGCTCAAAGTTTTGCGTGGAACAGAGTTCTTTTGGAGGAACAAGGAGCATAACATTTTGAGTAGCCATATAAGATGGTTCCATACTTCTCCAAAGGTCTTACGGAGGCTTGGCCACTTGCTGCCCCAATGGCCAAGTCCCATAGATAGACCCTGTTGGCATTTTCTGTGTCCCACTGAAACAGCCCTGAGCATAACGGCACATTAAATATTTTTCTTTCAGAGCTGATTCATCTCTGCTCAAACGTCCTGGCTTAAAGAATCGTATACAAATCCAAAGCAAATCAGACTTTAAAGGCAGGCGTGTTGGCATTCTTTAATGAGCCAACTCACGAGACAAGACACTGAATGGTTATAATTGGTCAATGAATCCAGTTGGGGCTGTATGCGTGGACATAACCATCTTATTCAATGTCTAGACATCTGTGTCCTTTAATTAGCCCAAAGCAACAAGTGTTCGAGAGGATGACAGGAGTGGTTGATACTCTTCCAACGGCTGGTGGGGTTTAATCCAGAATACCTACTAGTGAAAGCCTTATGGCATGAATGTTTTGACTAGTGTAGATGATCAATTAGAAGGTTTGGATTTCAGTGTTCTCTTCTGGAAGGTGGGGTTTGTTGAGACTCGTTTTGCTCCTTCCAAGTCACTCAGCCTTCCATGAGGGTTTTAGCTCACTTAACTTGAAGTATAGTGCTCACCAATAAAAATTCTCCATCTTCCCAGAATTAGGTAGCATCATAGAGGTCTAAAGTCAGAGAGAGAAGGAAAGAAAGAAAGAGAAAGGAAAGAAAGAGAGAAGAAAGGACGAGGAGGAGGAAGAAGAGGGAAGAAGGGAGGAAGATGTGTACCTACATGCTTGTGTTGCGTGATTCCCATTTGGCACATTTCCTTTCTCTTAAATGTTACAAACACCAAGCTTTAGCTGCTGTAGCTTGAATAATGAAATAATGTACACATAAAGATATTCAAGGAGTTGTGCCTGCCTGGTGGCGCAAGTGGTTAAGTGAGCGTGCTCCGCTTCAGTGGCTGGGGGTTCACTGGTTCGGATCCCGGGCACGCACTGATGCACCACGTGTCACACCAAGCTGTGGTGGTGTCCCATATAAAGTAGAGGAAGATGTGCACAGATGTTAGCTCAGGGCCAGTCTTCCTCAGCAAAAAAAAAAAAAAAAAAAAGTAAAAATAAAGGGGGCCGGCCCGGTGGCGCAAGCGGTTAAGTGCGCGCGCTCCACTGCGGTGGCCCGGGGTTCGCTGGTTCGGATCCCGGGCGCGCACAGACGCACTGCTTGGTAAGCCATGCTGTGGCGGCGTCCCATATAAAGTGGAGGAAGATGGGCACAGATGTTAGCCCAGGGCCGTCTTCCTCGGCAAAAAAAAAAAAAAAAAAAAAAAGAGGAGGATTGGCGGATGTTAGCTCAGGGCTGATCTCCTCACAAAAAAAAAAAAAAAAAAAAAAGATATTCAAGGAGGAAACCATCAAATACTTTATGAATTATAAGAACTATAGAAGGTCTTTATTTTGCCCTAAAGAAACTTGCAATCTGTTTCCTGTACTAATCCAGACTTATTTAAATGACTTGTCTAAACCTTCCAATTTTATCTTGGATCTTGACAATACCTGTTTTATTGTTGTTTGCTTGTGTGTCAAACCTAAGGCTTGGAGAGAGAAATCGTTTCCATTTTTACCGTGATTTTTATTTTCACCACAGACAAGGAGAGCCAGCCTTCCCTGGAAATCAAACTTGTGCTCGTCAATGCTCTGAAACACCAAGGAGAGAAGATGAATTACATAAAAAGTTGAATTTCAGGCTCTGCTGGAAGAAAACACCTTATGGATTGTGCTAGATAGCTTGATGTTCAAGCCCCTTCCACGGTTATCCGCCCTTGAATAGTAGGGCATAGGCTGTTTCATTTTTTTACAAAGTTAACTGGTGTTTTCATCTGAGCAGAATATTCACATGGCAGTCAAGGAAAGTCAAGTCTATTGGATTCCTGGGTGAGTGAGAGAGAAGAGATGGGCTCTTCCAAAAACATGGGTGATTATGTTTATTCTGTAAAATAAATAACCATAAATAAAAATCATAATATATCAATAAATAAGAAGAATCACTAGCCAAAGGAAGTTATCTTGAAAGCAGAGTGAGAGAATCTACTGGAAAAATACAAATCCCTCCCAAACTCCAAGGGGAAGACCCTTTAAGTGGTATCTACTGCCCTCTCATGGAGACTATTTGAACAGAAAAGAGCCCATGGATCTATTCCAAAAAAAATATATCTTTTTTAGCTATTATAAGATGGGTTGTTTCCAGCATAAAGAGAAAAGATAAATAAATCTGCAAATGTTTCTTGTTAATTTATGTAGTTGTTGAATCATCCACAAACCCACAATCAGCAATATCAGCAAATCTTGTGTATACAAGAGGCTGATAGGTTTGCAATTCAAGTGACTGTAAAGCAAATTGTTTCTTCCTTTTTCCAAAGATTAAGCAACAAATGAAATTTTTAAGAAATGTTCGAATTTGCCATGTGCAAATCTGCTTGGTCCACTTATCTTTTAGGAGTTTTGCAATATCCAGTGGCATTATGATGTAATATATTACACCAGCAACAAAAGAATAACGCACAATATTTCTGCACAGTTTGACAATTGCTGGAGATATCTCCACAAGAACAAAGTCCCCTGAAGGCAACAGACGGGAGGAACCCAGTTTTCCCTGCCTTATTCTTCTTGGTTACACTTTCTTTTTTTATTCCTGGTTCAAAAAAGAATTTTCAGAACTGAAAAAGTATGTGGCAATACTTAATTGCTGGATCGATGAAGCCAGGAGGATCTGAGCTCACTTGGAGAGCCAGGGACTTTCCAAAGCATTGAGAAGGAGCCATTGCAGGAAGTACAGGGTGGGGAAAAACCACTACCTTCTGCTTCCAGCGGGTGACAGGGAAGAGACGAAATGCGTCACATTCTAAATGCTCCTCACTGTGTTCATCTGACCCTGTGGTCCTTGACACAGGCAACTGTACCCCCAGGGGGACACTTGGCAATGTCTGAGATATTTTTGGTTCTCATAACTTGGGGTTGGGTGTTACTGGCATCTGGGCGGTAGAGACCAGGGATGCTGTTCCACACCCTACAGTGCACAGGACAGCCCCACCACAGAGAATGGTTCAGTCCAAAATGTCAGTAGTGCGGAGGGCAAGAAACACTGTCTTAGCATGAGAGACTCTGTTTGTCTATCTATCCGCCTACCTACCCATCTATCTATCATGCATCCATCGATCCCTCTATCCAACCATCCATCAATCCATCCATCCATCCATCCACCCATCCTTCCATCCATCCATACATTTACCCACACACCCACTTATCTACCCATCCATCCATCCATCTATCTCCCCTCCATCCATCATCTATCTACCCACCACCCACCACCCACCCATCCTTCCATACAACCATCCTTATCTTTCTCTATCTTATATCTATCTATCTATCTATCTATCTATCTATCTATCTATCTATCTATCTATCTATCTTATCTATCATCTATCTATCTATCTATCTATCTATCTATCTTATCTATCATCTATCTATCTATCATCTATCTATCTATCTATCATCTATCTATCTATCCTATTGGTTCTGTTTCCCTCAAGAACTCAGACTTGATATGGAAGAAGGAAAGCCTGTATGTCTATTCACGAAAGGGGGAAAATCTGGGCAGTAGGCAGGAATGGGGTGTGTGGGAAAGCAGAGTGGAGCCCCAGAAGAGCATCCCCATGGACTTTTGAGAGAACCCTACATTGGGTCATCTAGACCCTTGTCCCAAGTTCCCCAGTCAATGGGAGTTGGATGCATGTGGAACAAAAACAGACCAATTAATTCCCCTTTGCCATCTAACAGGCCATTAGACAACCATAATCTGAGTCAAGGATTCTCAGAAGAAGAAAAAGAATAAGTTCCTACTACGGAACCTTCTAGATTTGCCTGAAATTGAGCATTTTCCAGGGATTCAGGGACTTCAGTTTTAAAACCAGGAAAGTCCCAGGCGAGCCAGGACAAATTAATCTCCCTAGCTCCTGGGATAGAGGAAGAATCAAATAAAAAAAGCTTTGAAAAGCAAAATTTGCCTAAGTCATGACTTGCTTGGGGAACACGGTTGTCTGGGAAGGAGACAGACAGGGGCTTGACAAAAGGAGCATTGTCAAGGCACACCAGATGGGAAAAGATGGATCAGTCATTTATATTTCCCAAATATGATTCATTTATCATTTTTTTCCCCAAAGTTAAAAGTTTCCTTTAAATAGATAAAGCTATTCTCCAGGGTAGCTCAAGAGGACTTCACTGGAAAGCAATTCAATTTGTAAAATGGAAAATATGGATAAAGCTTCATTCTATTGTACTTTAGGAACTAAAGGATCATTACGTGGCATTCCAAATTTAAATCTCAACAGATATTAGGCCAACAAAATATAAGAATAAGAAAAATGTGCTTAAAATTGCAAATGTGAGGATGCTCATGTGTGCTTCCTGTCTTGTGTCTGTCACCGTTCTGAATAGTGGTCGCCATTAGCTGCAACTGAAACCACATTTCCAAGATCCACTGAGATTTGCAATCCTTGCACAGAGTCTAGTCAAAGGATTTCAACCTAATTCTTTCCCTTAAGCCAACAAAATGAAGTGTATGCAAGGTGTGACGGGCATTGGGGGATGGTGAGAAATACACATGGTGAATTCCCTCACTTGTTAACTCTGGGAAAGATGAAAAGATCACACACATTCTACAGATCAACTGGGTCACGCTGTGTTGAATTCTGTGCATTAGTGAAATTCTCAGATAACCCCAGGAGCTCTTTGCGTAAGAAGTCAACAACCACCACCGCCACAACTACCGCCGTCCCAACTGGGAACAAACTGTTTGCATCTAGGAGAAGATCCAGATTGGTAGGGGCTGAAGCTTCCAAAATTTGGAGGGTCACCTTGAAGAAAATGAATTCAATCATATCAGACTTTTGGAAATTTTGCAAACATATACAACTGTGTGAGTGCACGGCTGGGGCCCCTTGGAGAGCTCTGGAAAACACGGACAGAGAATGGTGGGAGGGATGGGTGGAGGAGGAAGCAGAGTGGGCCATTTCTGCCTGACTTGGGAGTCCTGGCTTTGCTCTGGGGCTCCCCAGTGGGCTGGCCAGGATGTTCTCAGCTCTGTGTGCAGTCTCAGGCTCCTCCTCCTCCATCCTCCTTCCATCCCTCTCTTCCCATGGTGTTGGGTCTGCAACGTGAGCTGAAGTCTCCCGCTTCTTCCCCATTATCCTGCACAGGCATTTCCCCCAATAGTTCCATCTGGGGATGGATAGGGTTGGTGCAGGACCTCCAGCGACACCATGTTTAATTTGTGAAAAGAAGAATGGAGTTATAAACTGGACGAAAATTGGGTAAAGCTACAAGGGGAAAATCAAACAGAGTAAAAGCATTCTAAGTTCACTGTGTTGCTTAGTAAAAGGTAAATATTTTGATTCCTTTCAAGTGTGAGATAAGAACTACCATGTGATCCAGCAATCCCACTTCTGGGCTCTTATCCAAAAGAATTGAAATCAGAGTCTTGAAGAGATGCCTGCACTTCACCGCAGTATTATTGACCATAGGCAAGGTATGCCAACAACCTCAATGTTCACCAGTGGATGAATGGACCAAAAAAAAAAAAAATGTGGTCTATACATACAATGGGATATTATTCAACCATAAAAAAAAGGGAAATCCTGCAATATGCAACAACGTGGATGAACCTTGAGGGCGTTGTGCTCAGTGAAAGAAGCCAGGCACAGAGAGACAAACACTGTATGATTCCACTTATGTGAGGCATCTAAAATAGTCAAACTCATAGAAACAGGGAAAAGAATAGTGGATTCTGGGAGTTGGGAGAAGAGGGAAATGGACAATTGTTGTTCAGTGGTAAAAACCTTCAGTTATGCGAGATGAACAATTTCTAGAGATCTCCTGTATAATGTAGTGCACATAGCTAACAATAGTGTGCACTTCAAAATTGATTAAGAGGGTAGATCTCATGCTAAGTGTTCTCACCATAAGATAGATAGATAGATCAATAGACAGATAGAGATGGAGGTGATAGATAGATATGATACATTGATAGATATAGATAGATAATAGATAGATAGATAATAGACAGACAGAAGATTAGATAGATATAAGTGATAGATGATAGATAGATACATAGATAGATAGATAGATAGATAGATAGATAGATAGATGAAATTAACTTCCAGGCCATAAAGGAAAAAAAAAAAAAAGAAGAGAAAAATAAATTCAAATGTAGGTCAAAAAAGAGAGAAAATAATCACAGAAATGTAAAACAAATAGGAAGCACAAAATATAGAGGTAAAATCAATCTCAACATATCGGTAATAGCAATAGGGATACTCATGAGAATACATAGACCGAACATAAAAACTAAATCCAGCTATATGCTCGTTCCAGGAGGTACACCTGACTTTCTCATCACTAGAAGGTTGAACATAGAATAAGGGACAGAGACTATCTGACAAATACTAACCAGAAGCGTTGAGGCCCCCTCAGGGGGTCATTGAGGGGAAAATTTTGTCATCCTGACCCTCAATTTAGTGTGTTTGGGCTGCTATCACAAAACTCCGTAAACTGCATGGCACATAAA